>NC_090932.1:254005285-254320728 GCF_040938575.1 Ambystoma mexicanum
GATTAACGGTCCTATAGTTTGTTGCTCTTGGTATCAGCATTCATTTGTCAGCTCCAAGTCCACTCTGTGTGTACCCTGTGGTCACACCGTCAAGCAGGAATGGTCTTCTCGACCGCGTCCCTGAATCAGGTGCTCCACTGCCCTCTATGCCAACCTTCCAGCATTTGTCTATGCTCCTTCGATTCTCTTGCGCTGCCACTAGCTTGACAGCTCAACCCCACTCTGCCCCACCAGGATGTTCCTTCTTCAGAGGCTCTCTTCTGCATAAGGTTCTCCCCTGGGTTCTTTGTCCAATTTTAGTTTGCCACTGACTCTTAAAGGAACATTTCATTTCTCTTGTAGGGTATTTTGTGGAGATTTGGGGCCTGACGGTATTTTATTACCGCCGAAAAATAACTTAGCAATAATCACTCTTTGTATTCAGATTTGGCCATGTGCAACAATAATACAATGGACATGCATTATTTCAGCACCCAGACCTGCATATTTGGTATACGTGGTTGGTGGTATTTTGGTGAGCATAATTCCCTTGTTTTATTTGTGGCCCCAATGTCCAGAATCCCTTATCTTTGCTTAGATTTTTCGTGTGATCACTAGAGAGACCTCAGACCTGCATTCTAGGAATACCACATTTTCCAGTGATAGTGTTGGTGTGCCACCATGGGCGAACTCACTGACTTATTTACGACAGAGAGCTATATATGGTAGTCTTGTGGTAATTTCCACTACCTTATATACGGTAGGGAGCTATGTTCAGAGAGTCTCTCTTCCCGTTGGCTCATGTACCTCCAACGAGCTATGCTACAGTCACTCACAATTATTCATACTGATTCTGACATGCACACATCTGTCTTAAAATGACCATTGCACTGTTTAAAAATCTCCCCACATCATCAGCATTGTAATGGTAAACAATAAACATCACCCGTCTGTTTTCAAATATTTTTCTGTATTATAAAAGTTGTATTTAAACACGATCTCATTCTTTACAGAAATAAAATGGTACAGTCAAAGCATTGTCTGTGACACACTGCAAAGAGAGTGGCGGAGAACAGAACTCAAATTGCAACATTAGCACTTGATTAAGACACGCACAGGAATCCCCTTTCCTACACTGACTGCATATTTTCGTGCACACACACGGCTCCCACGCTTATGTAATTACCTTATCTGAGTTTTCTTCAGCTGTTCTCTTTCTGAATGTAGCTCCCTTGAAGATTAACCCCAGTAAAAGGATCGCCTTTCCTTCTCAAACCGGGGTCATTGCCTGGAATTCTCAGCTTTTGCAGATAGGAATGCCTCCAACCAGGAAAAGGTCTTCCTCCCAGCTCGGCCAAATCTTGACTGTAGCAGGACGCAGGAATCTGCATTCAGTCAGGAGTCCCACAGCCAGGTCTTCTCCCCAGTAGTGCAGAAAAATGTCTGCCTGTCTTTTTCCCCGTTACTGCCCACTAAAACTTTCCTCTCAGCCCTCTGTATGACGTGTCCCAATGAAATCCATCATCTCTCATCCTCCTACTCTTCAACAATAGCTTCGCTTATACATTTGCAATTGTTGCAAATCTGACTTCCTTCTTCCTGCAGTTACTGTGCACAAAAACACGGAGAAAAAAAAAAAATCTGCACACACATTTAAATGGCTTTCAGAGTATGCCTAATTCTGCAGTGGAGAACACATTTTATTAGTGGGTTATGTTAAATAAGGTTTTATTAGTCAGGTTAATGGTTAATAGGTTAGCTGTTAATTTTCAAATGTGTCTCTCGCACCATAGGCATTTCAGGTGAAAAATAGTGTGCATTTTTAAATGAGCACGTGTGCTTTTAACTGTAAAAATAGATTTGCATCTTATATGTTAAAATCGTTTTTGACTGAATAGCCTGTCTTTCCTTGTTAATCTGGTAACCCATATAGCAATGCACCGCACCCTTGTGGTGGTAATGCAAAAAAAAAAAATGTGCTACTTGTGCAGTAGTGCTGTACTCTGTGCTGTTTGCTACCTGTGTAGTAGTGCTGTACTCTGTGCTGTTTGCTACCTGTGTAGTAGTGCTGTACTCTGTGCTGTTTGCTACCTGTGTAGTAGTGTTGTACTCTGTGCTGTAACACGCCAAATATCCTTACATATACCCTCCTTTTGTTTTTAGAACTTGGCTATAATCCAAGCCAATTCCTAAAAACAACTTGTTCTTTTTTTTTTTTACAATATAGCAATCCAACAAAATGAATATTCATGTGCATCAATGAAAATTAGCAATCAACATTTCATCTGAGTCCATCAGTTCATAAAATGTTCCACATTTGCCTTCTCAGTGGAAGTGGCATTACTTTAAGTTTAAATTTTCCAAGTCAATTAAAAAACAACGAAATAAAACAACAAACTAAAACAAATAATTAATATAACAAATTAAAATAAATAATTAAAATAATAAATACGTGGAACTTCATATGCCGGAACTTTTGTTTTGTCTCTTTTGGTATGTCCTGACCAGCGATGTTATTCGGTTCATTCGAGCACTCTTTCATCTTGGCAATCTTGAATCCACAGTAGTCATCTCTTTTGGCATTCCGGTTATTTTGTCTTCACCTCCACCTGGAGGCAGGCATCTTTTGGTCTTCATCCAGGGGACTCCAGGACTCCATCGTCTCTCCCGTGGGCTCTGATCTCGGAACCTCCGATCAAATAATGTTAATTGTCTAAATCAAAATAGAAAATAAACAGATTAAGTACATAGCACAATACTAACTTCATCCTTTTGCCAAAAATAAAACATGCTTGGTAAAAATATTTCATTTTTTTTTTTCTGAAATTAAACACAAGTTAAAAGAAACAAGCAGATATTCAATATTTAACACACTTTCTCTCTGCACACCAACCACGAGCTTCCGTTATATGTGCATTTATTTATTTATTTATTTATTTATTTATTTATTTATATTTTTACATATATTACAGTGTTTATGTACCATCATAACAATCAACTTTTTAACTTCTTTGTCACTGCCTCCTGATTGTACCCATTTATTTTCTCAAGGGACTCTATCTGTTTCTACATGCTCAAGCTGCCTGATCTCATGCCTGGGATGGCATGGTTTGATTTGATTTACATGGACAAACTGCTCTATTGCTGTTTCACCTTCATTTTTCAAAATGTTATACACTACAGGAGAGACCTTATCTATAATTCGAAATGGCCCCTGCCAGGCCGCTAGAAATTTAGAATTTTTCTGTTTACTTTTTCCAAAATGAAACTTGTACACCTGATCCCCTACACTGTATTCCTTTGCTGATGTCTTTTTATCATAATATGACTTTGCACTGTCAGCAGCTCTTTCCAGATTTCTCTGCACAAAAGCAAATGCATGTTGCAAATGCCTCCTCAGTTCATCAATATATTCATGAACTGTGGATGCACTCACAAGAGTTTGCTCATGTGTTCTGTATAGTAGGTGTTGTGGTAACACCATTTTCCTACCTGTTAAGACCTCATGGGGGCTAACACCTGTTGCTTTGGCAGGAGTCGACCTGATTGCCATCAGAATCAACGGTAAACGTAAATCCCAGCTGGAACCTGCTTCTGCCACAAATTTCTTTAAAATATCCACAACAGACCTATTGCTTCTTTCAACTGTACCTGAAGACGCCGCCCGATATGCGATATGTAGTTTCCTTTTTACACCTAGTATTTGCCATACCTTACTCATTAGAGTACTTGTGAAATGACTTCCTCTGTCTGACTCAATTCTTTGTGGCAACCCAAACCTTGAGAACACATGGTTCACCAGCAATGTGGCTGCTGTTTTCGCACTACAATCTGGTGCAGGAATGCATTCAATCCACTTTGACATCAAACATACCACACTCAAAATATAACGGTGTCCCCTGCTCGACCTTTTTAAAGGACCTACATAGTCTATTTGCAAATCTGACCATGGGAGAGTTAGGCCTCTTTTCATCAATGGTGCTCTATGCATTGGTGAAGCAGGTTTAAATTGGGCGCATACTAGACATCCTCTAGTATATAATTCCACATCTTGGGACATATGTGGCCAGTAAGCATAATCTTTTAGTATTTCTAATGTTTTTTGTGAACCTCTATGGCCTGCAGTTATGGCATCATGTGCATGGTGTAGCATTAGTACTCTGAATGAAAGGGGTACTACCCACTGTATTTGCCCTGTTATGGACTCTCTAATCATGAGTCCATCCTGTAATCTGATTCGTGTTTTGTTCTTTAATAACACCCTCAACTCTTCTTTTCCCAAACAATCTTTTTCTGTTAAAGGATTTTGTTCAGGATCTATCAAATGATTATAATAGATTCCCAAAATTTGATCATTCTTTTGTGCCTCAATCAAATCTTGGTCTGGCGTGTCATGACTCCACTGCACCACCGGTTGATCTACCTCCTTTGGTGCTTTAGAACGTGTCACTGCATCAATTTGTATTTCACCCATTAAATAATCAATATGTAGCAATTCTCCCATCACAGCCCCAATCTTAGCCAGATGGTCTGCCTTATCATTTCCCTCCTTATCCTCTCCTGGTGTTTTTAAATGCCCACGAATTTTTCTCCAGTATATTGTTAAATTATTTTCTGACACCAATTTGTCTATGGCTTGTATCATTTTTCCATGTTTAAGTGGCTTTTTGTTGTATGTAACCATGCCTCTTGCTTTCCAACCAGGCAAATACTCCACAAAGCTATTCCGTGCATAGTCAGAATCAGTCACCAGGACAATTTCACTGAACTTTTTATCAACTGCAGTAGCAATTGCTTTATAGATGGCTGCCAATTCCGCCACCTGACTGCTTCTATCCCCAATCCTCATCCCTATACTGGGGACGCCTTCACATTTCAACCAGACATTTCCTATTCCTGCCACTAATTGTTTATTACTGTCATTTTCAATGTGAAAAGCACAACCATCCACATATACAGTTGGCAAATCCTTGCATGTATTTTCATCAAAAGCTTTGTGTGATGATTGTTCAAATTCCTGCAAACTAGTTTCCACTTCCATTTCATTTGGTATTTGTTCAGCTGTACAGTCATGTAAGTCAGCTAACCCTTGAGCAATTGGGCTCTTTTTATTTTGTCCATATCTCACTTCTACGGGAAAACCTTGTAATGCCAGCGTCCATGAAGTGATTCTGGATTGCGCTAGATTGCCTGATCTAATCCTTTTACTCTCTAAAAATTGCAAAGGTTGATGATTTGTTTCAATAATCACCTTTTCTCCCTGAACAATGGGGCGGAAATGTTGTAGCGCCCACACAGTGGTTAATAGGGCCTTTTCACATTCATTAAATTTCATTTCAACTTGGGAAAATGCCTTACTTGCATATGCAATGGTTTTGTGATTCAATTCGTGTTTTTGTGATAATACTGCTGACATACAATGTTCAGAAAAACCTGTTTCTATAAAGAAATCCCTGTCCCTGATGGGGTATGCTAAACATGGTGCCTTTACAAGGCATTCCTTCAATCTAGCCACTGCATCAGACTGCTCTCTTTCCCATCTCCAGGGAGTATTTAGTTTAAACAGTTTAGTCAATGGTTGAGTGATTTCTGCATAATTCTCAATGAACTTTCTGTTATAGCCTGTCATCCCTAATAAACTTTTTACTCCTTTCACATTTTTAGGATCTTTTAATCTTTGTATGGCCTCTATTTTCTTCCTTTGTGGATTTAGCCCATGTTCAGTCACTTCATGCCCTAGAAAGTTCACTTTTTTCTTGCACCATTGTGCTTTTTGCAAAGATACTTTGGCGCCTGCTTTCTGCAATTGGCCAAGTACATGTCTTATTTCATCAAAATGGCTTTTCAGGCTTTCGTTTTTTATCAGGACATCATCCACATAAACTATTGTTCCTCTTTCCGCTGCATCCGGCATGGCCTTTCTCAAAAATATGCCAAATTCACTCCCACTATTGATGTACCCGAACGGAGCTCTAAGCCAGGCATATTGAGTCCTGTCAAATGTAAAGGAAAATAAGTGTTGTATCTCCTCTGCCAATGGCACACACCAATATCCAGAGGTGAGATCTAATGTGGTAAATACCTTTGAACCATGTATCTGAGCTAGGCCCTGATCAATGAATGGTAGTGGCCATCTAGATACTGGTACTCTTTTATTTAACTCTCTTAAGTCTGCACACAGCCGCCATTGACCATTTGGCTTTAACACACCTAAAATAGGCGTATTGGATGTGCTATGAATGGGCCTGATTATTCCCCGTGATTCCAAATTTTTAATAATCTCTGCCAATGATTCTAAACATGCCAGCGGTAGTCTATACTGGCGTACAAACACTGGATTTCTGCTACAACCTTCTGGTAGTGTGGCCACATGTATATCAGTTAAACCACAATCATAAGCATCTTTTGCAAATACATCCTTAAACTCCATAAATATTTCCCTCAGATTGTTTCGATCCTCATCGCTGTCACATGCATCCGCTAAGGAGATCTGCTCTTCTACCATTCTGGAAAATTCTGGAAACTCTTCTGGTAAAGGAATCTCAGCGCTTTCCTCTAACTGTGTGGCTGTATCTTTTTGTAGAGCTGCCACTTTTAAATATTTTGGCATATCAGCTTCCACTTCAATGGGCTGATTTCCTGTTTCATTTTCATTTAAATTAAATATTATGCAATCCACTTGATGGCAACACACTGTCTCATTTGAATCATAAGGATACACAGAATGAATTTTAAATATTCCTTTGGGCTGAGAGTCCAGGTGTTCTGGCAACTCGCCCTTGGCATCTACATATTTTTCAGGAATATTCCCAATCACCATGTTATTTAAATCTGCCGTATAATGTGACTTTTGTATGGCCATTCCTAATGGGGAGTTTTCCTCTAAATGAATATCCTGATAACCTTTATTATTTACCATGATTTTTACAGATCCCTCACCAATGTCTACCAATGGAATGTATTCATAATCCAGGCCTTGCTGTTTTATGGATTCATTCAGGCATACAAATGCATCAGAGCCTTTCATCTGCTGCCCATTTTTGCATTTCAGTGTTATTGCAAACTGTTTTGTAAATGCAGGAATAATAGTATCTTTCCTTATTTGTAATTTGATGGCATAAGGAACCAGTTGTGCACAATGATAAGCCCTTCTTTTGTCTTCAAATTCAGGTGCCGGCCCACCTAGGCGTGACCATATTTTTTGATTAAGGAAATCTAACACCATACACATTCTGTGCATGATGTCATTGCCCATGTAAAATTCATTTTGTGCTCCATTCACTATCCATACATTATGGTAAATTGTTTTCTGCCCAATGCTAATTTTAAGCATGCATCTGCCTGCAATTCGGTTTTCAAAGTCTGGATTGTCCAACCCAGAAACATATTGGTTTTTAATCCTAAATTTCGGGATTTCTTCCCTCTCCATAATTTTTTGCAACAATTTCTCATTAATGAAACTCCTTTCATGTTCAAGTGCTAAAGTTGCTTTTATTGTTTTAAGATAATCATTTATACCAACATGAACCCATGGTTGCTCATCTTCCATGTGTATTTCTGCCAGAGTGGTAATGTGTTTTTCTGAATCTGTTTTAGGAACAATATTCTGTTTGCATGTTTTCTCTTTTAAATAGAAACGTAATGTGTGCTCATCTATGGCAGTCTGCCAATCTTTCCTTGGGTCCAAGTATATTTGTACAGGTAGTTTTTCATTGTCGCTCTGATCTTTGTCTTGACACATTAATATAACAGTGACACTAGGTATGCAGCTATTCTGGAGATATACCTCCACAGCATCATTTGTTTTGGTAACGGTGTGACATTCATTTATATTGCTGTTTTGTGATTTTAGTTTCTTAGGCCTCAATGGTTTTTGGTTAAGGACCACAGCACTCCATTCACCCCATCTATGAGAGGAGACAATCTTTTCAGGCAATCTGTCCCCATCAGAAATGGAATTTCACAAATAGATGTGATCAATACCTCTTGTTTCATTCTGTGCTTTCCTATTTTTATGTCAACCTCAGTTACACCTATGATGGGCACCTCCTCCCCATTAAAGTTATGCACTGGGCCTTGATTTGCCTTCACTGTGATCTGATTCTGTGGAGGCCTCCCTTCATTGATACTCTTTACCAGCTCCTTGGACATAATTGTGGCCTGTGCGCCAGTGTCAATCATAGCAAAGGTGTGGCACTTTTCTTCTACAGTGATGGGTGCATAATATCTGTCCTCAACTTCCTCTAATACACATAAGAAATGTGAATTCTTACTGATTTCAGGGCTCACCTTTCTCAGATCTTTTTCACTTTTGGCTAAGCACATTGGTAAATGAAAAGACATTTTTCCCTCCTTTTTACCCATTTCTGTGCGAGATATTTTATTCATTTCTCCATGTTCAGAGGTTTTTTGGAGTGTGGCCACTGTTCGCCCATCCATCTGGGTAACATCAGAGACCACATTACAACCTTCCAACTGAACATGTGTAACAACATCATTCAGCAATTTGTCATTTTTTAATTCTGTGCATTTGTGATCATTTAGTGTAATACCAGCCCTTGCAGCCTCGTCAAGAATATGTGGCTCAAAGAATTCTTCAGGTGATTGACTTGTACCCTCCTTGTGAGTATTTCCTTTTTCTGTCTGTGTTTGGTCATTGTTTTGCTTGCCCAGGGAAGGAGCTATGGCATCCCCACTTACTCCCTGTTCACTGGTATTCCCCATGCATGAGTCATTTTTCTTAAATCTGTTCCTTTGTTCTTTTGGAATTCCTAATGTTACTTTTTCATTTGTGCAAATCTTTACTGTTTTATTTAGCTCTAAGTTAAACCGTACCTCTTGTTTAGAAGTATTTGCACTTTCTATCACAATTTCATTTACTGGTACTTTCATTTTTAATCCATTAGGCATCTCAGAGTCGTTATGCAAAATTATATCAGAGCAATCTGTCATTTTGGCACTCCAGTTATCATGAGTACTTAGTCACTTTTCGGAAGCCCCCCGGTCATTGCTATGGCCATCAGCCCCCTCTTTGGAAGGTTGTTTTTGCGCTGTATAGAGCTTTCCTATTTGCTCAGCTAACATTTTCACTTGGGCCTCAAGGCACTGGAACCTTTCCATCTCTCTAGGATCCTCTTTCTGTGGCCTAGGTCGATATTGGTTGTTTTCCCCCTGATTGGATCTATTCTGATACCTCTCAGGTGATTGATACCGGTTGGGATGGTTTCTGAACTCTTGATTCATTTGTGGAGGGGAGCGGGTTGCACCCATCCTTTGATTATAGTCCCCTGGTGGGGAATCATTGTACTGGCGTGGACTGTAGTTCACATTTTGCCTCATGTCCTGTCTCTCAGATTGTGGGTACTGGCCCCTATGTTGATTTCCATTATCAGTAAATCGATCCACATATCGGGGCCTATCCTGATTACCATATATCATGGTGTTGGGATCAAACCTACTCTGTGTCCCCAATGACTGGTAGGGACCATCATTTCTTTGATCTTGATTTTGTTTCTGGTTATTGTTCATACCTGCCATATCAGGCCGATATCCTACCCGGGGTCTATCCCCTAAATATCTAGGGCTGATGTAGCTCTCTCTATTACTAGGATCATGTGTTTGGAACATTGGTACAGGAAATGGCAATCTTTGTTGATTACCCCTTTGTTCAGGTGTCACATTATTTTTACCTTGGCTTTGAGCAGACTCAAGGGACATTTTGGCTGACCTGATTTCCATTACTGTGGCTGAGGGTTCTTTAGATTTAGGCCTGGTATCTTTCATTTTATCACTTTCTCTACCCTGACAATAGAGTACCTCATATAGTTTTGTGCTTTGATGTACAATCCATTCATGGGACTTGTCACAGTCAAATTCACGGACCAATTGGGATATGATGTCTTTCTGTAGCCCATAGAAGTATGCAGTTTTAAACTCATTGGAATTTGAGTCAAAAGATACATCAAAGCGAGAGAATGCTCTTTTTAAGTCTTGTAAAAATTGGCGAGGGGATGTATTAGGTCCAGCAGTAATTGTGTACGCGACTTTCTTTGCCTCCTGCAATGACTGAAAAGGAGAAAAATGACGCCTAATTTCTTTTTCAAACTCCAGCCATGTCATATTCTGCTGTTCATTTAATCCCCTTATGATGCTGGCCGTCGGGGCATCTAAAGTTAAATGAAAATATTGTCTGTACTGTTCCCTAGGTATCTGGAGTGCTTTAAAAATGTCATGCACCGCTTCTAAGTGATCCTCAATGCAGCATTCTCCTCCCTTTTTAAATGGTTTGATCAGGGCTTTAATGGATTTCATTATTTTTATGGGGCTACTTGTTGCAATGCATGGAATTGCACTATTTTGTGATTCAATCCTGTTTTCAGGTGTATGAGATTGGTGGCTGCCCCCAATGGGAGTATCAAATCCCCCAAGGGCGCTGCAACCAAGTTCAGTCACCGGCCCAGTCACTGGGGCACTAGCTCTTTGGGCAGAGCTAGAATTCACCTCCACTCCATTGAATGTGGTACCCTGCCGCCTCTCCTGGGACCTGGGAATGCACATTTGCTGTTCTAAGTCCTTACACTTTTTAAGGAGTCTGTTGGCTTCATCATGCAAATAATTATTTTCATCACTCATTTTATTAATCACCTCCTGCATTTCGCACATTTGCATTTGGCATTCATTGAACTCTTTATTTCTCTTGTCTCTTTCTTGGATCATTTTAATCATTTCTTGTTCTGCACTCTGGAGATCACCTTCTTTTTCACAATGTTCTTTTTGTAAAATCTGCATTTCTGAAACAACCTCATCTTTATCCTGCCTAATGTGATCCACTAAGGCTTTTAAGTGTGCCAATTCTTGCTCACTATCTTCAAATTGTTTCTTGCTTTTGGATAACTGAGTATCAAAGTCTCTGCATTTTAATTGCATGTCTTTTTGGCATACATCCAATTCTGCTCTCAACATTTCCTGATTTTTACTTGCCCCTTCTAATTCAGTCTTTAACCTGTTAATTAGCTGAGTATCATTCTCTTGCATTCGCAGGGACTTGTTTAAAATAAACCATATTTTGCCGCATAGCCGTATTAAACAGTCTTTCTCTGCACTTTTATCGGCTGCATTCAATAATCTTGTAAGGCAGACCTGAATTATGCTGCCTTCTGCAAAAATACTGTCTAGTTTTTCTTTCTGCACCTCACCCTGAATGCGGTTACTCCATTCTAACGTGCTATTCGAAGACCAATTCCCATGTGCAAATAACTTTGCCTCTAAATATTGCACTAGATCTGAGAATGTGGTTTCCCTTTGTGACATTCTGAAATTCGTTTTTAGTGGCACACTGCTATTATAAAATGGGTTCCCTTTAATGTGCAAATGTCAGTGTGAGACACGCTTGCCACGCCCAGTAGGTACTCTATGATCACTTTCCCGGCCTGCAACGCACCATAAATATGTAGGGTATTTTGTGGAGATTTGGGGCCTGACGGTATTTTATTACCGCCGAAAAATAACTTAGCAATAATCACTCTTTGTATTCAGATTTGGCCATGTGCAACAATAATACAATGGACATGCATTATTTCAGCACCCAGACCTGCATATTTGGTATACGTGGTTGGTGGTATTTTGGTGAGCATAATTCCCTTGTTTTATTTGTGGCCCCAATGTCCAGAATCCCTTATCTTTGCTTAGATTTTTCGTGTGATCACTAGAGAGACCTCAGACCTGCATTCTAGGAATACCACATTTTCCAGTGATAGTGTTGGTGTGCCACCATGGGCGAACTCACTGACTTATTTACGACAGAGAGCTATATATGGTAGTCTTCTGGTAATTTCCACTACCTTATATACGGTAGGGAGCTATGTTCAGAGAGTCTCTCTTCCCGTTGGCTCATGTACCTCCAACGAGCTATGCTACAGTCACTCACAATTATTCATACTGATTCTGACATGCACACATCTGTCTTAAAATGACCATTGCACTGTTTAAAAATCTCCCCACATCATCAGCATTGTAATGGTAAACAATAAACATCACCCGTCTGTTTTCAAATATTTTTCTGTATTATAAAAGTTGTATTTAAACACGATCTCATTCTTTACAGAAATAAAATGGTACAGTCAAAGCATTGTCTGTGACACACTGCAAAGAGAGTGGCGGAGAACAGAACTCAAATTGCAACATTAGCACTTGATTAAGACACGCACAGGAATCCCCTTTCCTACACTGACTGCATATTTTCGTGCACACACACGGCTCCCACGCTTATGTAATTACCTTATCTGAGTTTTCTTCAGCTGTTCTCTTTCTGAATGTAGCTCCCTTGAAGATTAACCCCAGTAAAAGGATCGCCTTTCCTTCTCAAACCGGGGTCATTGCCTGGAATTCTCAGCTTTTGCAGATAGGAATGCCTCCAACCAGGAAAAGGTCTTCCTCCCAGCTCGGCCAAATCTTGACTGTAGCAGGACGCAGGAATCTGCATTCAGTCAGGAGTCCCACAGCCAGGTCTTCTCCCCAGTAGTGCAGAAAAATGTCTGCCTGTCTTTTTCCCCGTTACTGCCCACTAAAACTTTCCTCTCAGCCCTCTGTATGACGTGTCCCAATGAAATCCATCATCTCTCATCCTCCTACTCTTCAACAATAGCTTCGCTTATACATTTGCAATTGTTGCAAATCTGACTTCCTTCTTCCTGCAGTTACTGTGCACAAAAACACGGAAAAAAAAAAAAAATCTGCACACACATTTAAATGGCTTTCAGAGTATGCCTAATTCTGCAGTGGAGAACACATTTTATTAGTGGGTTATGTTAAATAAGGTTTTATTAGTCAGGTTAATGGTTAATAGGTTAGCTGTTAATTTTCAAATGTGTCTCTCGCACCATAGGCATTTCAGGTGAAAAATAGTGTGCATTTTTAAATGAGCACGTGTGCTTTTAACTGTAAAAATAGATTTGCATCTTATATGTTAAAATCGTTTTTGACTGAATAGCCTGTCTTTCCTTGTTAATCTGGTAACCCATATAGCAATGCACCGCACCCTTGTGGTGGTAATGCAAAAAAAAAAAATGTGCTACTTGTGCAGTAGTGCTGTACTCTGTGCTGTTTGCTACCTGTGTAGTAGTGCTGCACTCTGTGCTGTTTGCTACCTGTGTAGTAGTGCTGTACTCTGTGCTGTTTGCTACCTGTGTAGTAGTGTTGTACTCTGTGCTGTAACACGCTAAATATCCTTACACTCTTCCTTGGTTATATGAAATCCAGCATTTCCTAAAGCTAATGAGATGGGAATCATATTCCTGGTTTTTGAACGAAATACAGAAATGGGTGCAGGCATAGTCATTCCCATAATTCCCATATAAGCGTACAGTGTTTCTCTCTTAGAGAGTTCCTCATGGGAATTGGAGTTCTTGTCCCCTAGAGGGGAGTCATTCCCATTGAGGTCCCACTTGCTCAGACCCCTATGGAGGGTATTGCTAGGTAGGCTTACCTCCCTAGCCTTAAAAGGGGTGGCTCTGCCCCCTGGGGAGAAGGGATGAATACCCTGGATTCCCACCAACCTTGGAATGGACCGGTAATTGCTCCATTCACCAGGGCGGAGTTGGAACGATTTTGGAGGCAGCCATGGCGCTAATAGTGCCATGGCTACCTCCAACCTTGTAATGAGGCCCCATATAATTTGGAAAAACATATTCCACCATGAGCAACACATTAGGACTGGCGAGTAAGACCCCGAATACTTTTTATTCTACTATTAGCACTAAAAATTGAGAGTTTTCCCTATACCTGTGCCTGACTTTGATAAAACATTAGACCTACTTTCTATTCCAGACTAAATTATATCCTATGAAAATGTACTTCTAACCAGCAGTCTTAATTAAATAAAATGCAGCAGTTTCATGAACATAGCCTAATACCTCTATGGTACAACATCAGGTAACTTCCACTAATTAACCTTTTTGGGATGTGAATATGCGCATCAGTTGCCTCATACAATACAGTGAGCATTCAACTCATGATATTATCTGTTTTTTCTCTCCCCTCGCCCTTTTTTCTCCGTTTCTCCCTTCCTCTACGTTTGTTTGTCTGTACTATACATTTAAATGATGTGATTTTAATGATTGTAACAAATCTAATTGATGTTTGAACTATGGACTGCTCACCATTGGTTACTGCATTGTTAGCTATACTGGTTTAATTTCAGTTACATTTCTTTACGACCTGAAGACGGCCCAGTTAGGGTTGAAACACGTGTTGGCGGCCTGGCGTCTTTTTGTTTTTGTATATGGAAGCATTAAAAATTACCTAGCATAAGCATATACTTGTTAACTTGGATTACTCTGCAGGTTGTATTTTAATGAACCTCTCATATGCACAGTGACTCTTTCAACCATGGTTCATTTAGACATTAGTAGGAAGCGCAGACAGTGAGGTGACATTTAACCTTTTATCACTTTGTTTGAAGGGCTTTTTGAGAAATTACCCTTCTGTCCTTACTACTGACGCATACCCTTCACATATGTGTGTACACACCTATTACTAATATACTTCTTTTGTGCATCTCCAAGAATAGGATAATTTCTCACAGTTTGCAATTGGGTTTTGTAAATGCAAGTCAACAACAGGGCACAGGAGCATTTCTCCAACACATTTTCATGATGCCTTTTTTCTACAATATGTGCCAGTATAAAACATTTTCACATTGGCTGTGCCCAAACATGTCCATGCCGACTGCAACATTATACCTATCATTCCCATATAAGCACATTCTCATGTTTGCTTTGTGCATAATGCCAGTAATGATACTATAGAAAACATGCCAATGTTTGTTCTGCCAATATATGGCAGTATCCCCACATAAGAACATACTTCAGTTGGCTTTACCATTAGAAATGCATCCGAGAGTATGAAAACATGTCCAAACTGGCTGTACTAAAAGGCCAGTCGAGCTACATAATAACACTTATCATGCTTGCTTTATCAAAGAGGCCCAGTATAAAATGCCATACCACAATACGAAATGACTGAACTGGCTTCATTGAAATGCCAGTCTCGCTACATAATAGCACTTATGCTTGTTTTACAAATGTCATACCGCAATAAGAAATGGCTAGACTAAGTGCATAAAAGTGACGGTCTTGCTTCATAACACTTATCATGTTTGCTTTACCAACGATGCCCAATACAAAATGCCATTACACAATACAAAATGAGTAGACTGGCTGCATTGGAATGCTAGTCTAGCTACATTATAACACGTATGCTTTTTTTAACCAAAGATGCCTAATACAAAATGTCGTCCCTCAGTAAGAAATGTCTAGACTGGTTGTATAAAAAATGGCATTCTTGCTTCATAATAACACTTATCATGCTTGCTTTATCCAAAGATGCCCGATACAAAATGTCATACGACAATAGGAAATGGCTTGACAGACTACATTAAAATGCAAGTCTAGCTATATAATAACACTTATCATGCTTTATCAACCATGCACAGTAAAAAATACCATGCTTGCTCCATTGTGTGCCAGCGCCTTGCAGTCAGACATAATCACAATAATTATGAATGTGATTATGTGTGATTGTGAGGAGCTGAAGGGCATTGGGGTAAGGCATGTTTTTTTTGCTGGCCATCTATCATAGATGCCCAGTAAGAAAATGGCACGCCTGTTCCCTAGGTCCTGAGCTCCTCACAGATGCACACAATCAAAGTGGTTATGTGTGTATGCCAGGCACTGGGGGACTCGGGGATGGTATTTTTTTGTACTGGATATCGATTATAGATGTCCAGTAAAAAAATACAATGCCCCTATTTTACAAACCTCCTACCCCTTTTCACCAAAATCATCTCAGTCCGGCACAAACAAACACACACACAAAACCTACACACAAAAAGCACTCACTGTCTCATTCACAGTAATGAGCACCCATAATGCACTCACTCATAACATAAGCATACATGCATCCATAGACATATTTAAATAATAAATAAACATACAAACACGCACCTTTACACAACACACACAACCTAAACACAGCAAGCACTCTTTCATTCACACGAGCATCCAGTATGCACTCACTCAAAACACAAGCATACACGCATCCATAAATATATTAAAATAATTCAATGAACATACAAATGCACACATTTAGACAACATATGCACTGCAAGCACTCTTTCATTCACACGAGCATCCATCATGCTCTCACTCATAACACAAGCATGCCCGCATCCATAAACATATTTAAATGCTAAACAAACAAACATACATACACACACATTTACACGACAAACACAGAAAGCACATTCTCATTCACACCAGCATCCATCATACATTCACCTAACAACACAAGCATGCACGCATCCATACACATCATTTAACTTTAAAAAAATGAACATAAACAAATGTACCTTCTCCCGTGGGTTCTGAGGTTCCAGTGCTCCAGCCCCCTGCAAGCATGAACAAGAATCATTAAGTTTCCTGGTTCCTGCACATGCATACAAGGAGCCTGCTCTGTTTGTATGTGTGCAGATGTGTGGGAGTGCCCCCTTGCACATACAGACATGAGCTTGTGCGGCTGGGTAAATATAACTATGAAAGGGAAACAAAGTTTCCCTTTCACAGTTAAGAGCATTCCCTCAGCTGAAAAAAACAGCTGAGGGAGTACTCGTATTTTACTGGGCTGGCTCTTCCATAATGGGTGAGAGGGGGCCAAGAATCTGTGCAAATGGAGAGCTGACAAGGGAAGGAGGAGGGGGAGGAAAGAGCAGAAATGACATGACAATGGTGGGAGTAGCAGGGACCGTCCACCTCTCTTCATAGACGGGTAGGGAAGGTAAAAATGGGGCTAACTCAAGCGACCACCCCCAGGAAGAGGAACAGGTCCAAAGATGCAAGTGTTGTTGTTACTATAGAAATGGAGAGGGGATGGGCATTAAGTGTCATGGCAGACAATGGATAGGGACAATCTAATATGCAGCCTGCCTTCCCTCGTTGAAGGGACCAGTATATGAATATTCGAGAAAAAGACAGGAGGAGTGACATTAGTTATTGGGGACATGTAAATCTTGTTTGCAGCAATAATAGGGGAGCAGGCAGACAAAATATGGAACCAGGAAGGCTAAGAAGAAGTGAAGTTAACTACAAATGCTCATGACGGGGCTCCCTTTAACAACTGCCGAGCACATGTCTGGGAGGTTCTGAGAAGTATGTATCCCGATAGTTATGACTTAGTGACAGTGAAGGCTAATAAAATAAAAAACGACAATGACCCAGCTGACTATATAAAATGGGCCCAAGGTTTATGGACACAAAAGACGCAGAAGTCTTGGGATAAATGTATAACCTTGTTCTATCACATATTGATAAATGGACTGCCGACATAAGTACAGGCATCATTGGAAAAGATTGTGGGCATTGAAGCTAAGGTGTGGCCAGAAATACCGGCAACGCATTATTGCAAACGAAAGCAGGAGAGTGAGAGGAAGGCAGCATAAAATGCTGCCAAAATGGAGAATAAACTAGTACAGAAGAAACTGGATAAGTATACAATGGAAGGGACATTGCTGGCACAAGACAGTGCTAACAGTGGCACTCTCCCCACAGGGAGGCTTTCCCACAGGGAACATGCCACAGTAAGGAAGCTACATGCAACCGCAGTACACAGCACAAAGGGGAACACAACCACCAGGGAATTACATGCAGGAGGGATTCTTCCAAATGGGGAGAGGCTACCCACAGTGAGAGGGATATGGATATAGGGTCCTCTGACTATGCTCTATATGTCAAAACATGAGGCACCTTGGGCTTTCTTGCCCTTTGTAATTGTAATTGTTTATTTTTACAGCGCTTATACACAAGTGAAGTGCTTCAAAGCACTTCAATGTGGGAAGGGAGCAAGGGAAAAACAGCAGTCATTCTTAAGCCTTGAAGTTACCAAATCATCTAACAAAAAATAAATAGCGTACTAGGCCTGGCGGCATTTCACTTAGTGCAAGTGCATGAACTGTAACAGGATCAACCAGATTAGGGAGGGGAGACAAAGGGGGACAAGACAGAATTTACTAGGACTAGTAAATTCAGGTCATGTAAAGGTACATATGGAGGTACAAGGGAGGGGCAGGGGGAAACAAGTGCACCCATTCTAGCAGGGCCCTGGCTTAAGTGCAGTGATGTTACCTCTCTCATGGAACATATGATGAAGTGCAGTAGGGTTTATCCCTCTCATGGAATGAAAGCTGTGCAGTAGTGCTGCTCATAGTGCAGAGGCCCAGAGGCAAGTGCAAAGACTGGCAGGGGAGCCTGGGACCTGTGAGGCTCTGGAGGTGAGCCAGGTGACCAGTCAGCAAAAACTGAGCAGAGCTGGGGGAGAGATGGAGGAGTGAAGCTGGAGAGAAAGAGAGGGGAGGTCAGCAATGGAGAGAGAGAGAAAGAGGAAGAGAAAAGGAAAGTCTTGAGGAGCTTCCAGAACTTAAGGAGTTCTAGCTCAATGCAAAGAGAGACAGGGAGGCTGTTCCAGATGGAGGTAGGCACCTGCAGAGGATAAAGATCTACCCCCAAAATATCTGCTTAGAAAAATGGCTCACACACAGAGGGCAACTGGCGCAGATGCGAGAAATTGAGGCAGCCCAGCAACAGGGGTTTGGCACAGCACCATAACAGTGGCAGCAGGTCCAGTTCTTCCAGCACTAACACAACAAGCACAAATGCCCACACAGCAGGTTGGGATGCCGATAGAGGGGGGAACCACAGAAGGAGTATTAGCAGTCCCAGGTATGAAACAACCACCAACCATAGTGGTGGGAACTGCAGTGATGCTGGGACTGAATCTGGTGCCCCACTACACTGGGGCCAGCATTGTGCGGGGAAACCCTTTCCCATTTTCACCAGGTAACACGCAGCAATAGAGTCGCCCACAGTGAGCACATGTCTGTCCAGTCCTAGCAGTTACTGACAATCCCAAAGAGGAACCCAAGGTGGCAGAGAAAATAGGACCAAGAGAGTTCTCCTTTCTCATAGACACCAGAGCTACCAATTCCTGCATCAGGGAGGGGGAATTCCCACTTTCAAACAAAGTTATGGATATGCAGGGCTTCTCTGGGGCAGTGGTCACGGTTCCAGTTACAAAGGATTTACCCCTAAAAATATGTATGCAGCATCTTGTGGTGTCCTTACTGTACTATAAAGACACCCCTATCAATATACTGGGAAGGGATTTGCTCAGCAAGGTAAATGCAAGCATCCTCTTCCCAGAGAAAGGGATGGTCGCACCACGGCAGGCATATTTTACACATGTGTAGCCACACTCCTCTTGGAAGCACACACCCAAAGCATGCTGGAGGCCCAGCCATTGTACCAAAGCATGTTCCTGTACAGGGTAGGGATTCTGCTAGGATGGGTCAAAGGGATACAGGGGAAGGTGTTCTGACTGGATTCAGAATTCATGTTCAGACCCCAGTGCCAGAAAGATGATATAAAAGGGACCACACTCGTGCTGCAACTAGAAGAGGAGGTAGTGCGCAAAGACATGGTGATCATGTGTGGGACGTAAAATGACAGCATTGAATTGCATAAGGTGCTGTGCATCGACCCAACACTGAAAATTACAGGAGAAACGGATGAACAATGGTTCTCTGATGAGGAGGAGGAGGGGGAGAGATTGTGTTTCAGATGCTAATTCCTTGTCCAGTGCAAGTAAAAGACAAACTCATACCAATACTAACACAGCTAGAAAGGAGAGGCAACAGACACACCGAAGAAGATTTCAAGAAAGTGTCCAAAATATTATGGACCAAGGGGCCCCTCGATGTAGGAGTACTGAAGGAAGAGGGGGCAGTTAAAATAAAATTAAGGGATCACTGCTACCCTGGGTGAAACAATACCCATTATCCAGAGAAGCAGATGAGGGAATCTACTATACCCTACACGCACTATGGCAGCAGGGCACCATCCATCAATCCACATCACCGTGCAGCACAGCAATATACCCGATAAAGAAATCAAATGGTGGGTCATGGTGTTTCATTCAGGAAATAAGCCCCCTGAATGATGTGGTTGAAGCAGAGTTTCCCTTGGTCCCAAACCCTGCCACAATATTGTGTAACATCCCAACAAAGGCAAAGTACTTCACAATAATCGATTTGAAGAACACCTTCTTCACCGTCCCATTACACCCAGACTCAAGATACTTGAACTTGTTTACGTATCGCAGGACCAGAATTGAGCACACTCAGCTGCCCCAGGGGTACTTTGAGTCACCCAACATCTTTAACTGTGTGATCCAGATGGATCTAAGCAATGCACACATGCCAAGCACAGTGATCCCGTATGTTGATGATTAATTGTTATGCATTCATACAGAGGAAGAGTGTAGAGCAGACTCTGTGCGCCTTCTGACTTTGCTAGAAGGCAAAGTAATCAAGGTGTACAAGGCGAAGCTGCAGTATTGCCTGGAAGAGGTTATGTACCTAGGACAGATAATATCTATTGAGGGGCACAGGATAACACCAGAAAGGGTGCAGGCAATACACTCCACCACACTCTCGCGCTCAATAAAAGAGATACAAACATTCCTGATGTTGTGCAACTATTGCAGGGCATGGGTGTTTGAGTACTCTACATACACAAAGCCACTATAACAGGGCCTAAACAAACGCACAAAGAGAAAAGGGAACAAAAATGGACAGCAGAAATTAATGAGAGCTTCACTGTGTTAAAAGATGCAGTGGCACATGTGACATTTTATCTGTTCTCACACTCAGAGGGCTTAGTGATGACAGCTATCCTCATACAAGAAAAGCCACAGGGACTAAGCTAGTAGCCTATTACAGTGGCACTTCAGATCCCGTAATGCAAGGACACTCCCCCTGTGAATAGGCACTTGCAGCTGTAGCATTTGCCATAGAAAAGGTGGCAACAATTACAATGGGGTGTCCAGTAGTACTCTACATGCAGCATGCACTATTTATCATCCACAAGAAATCCAAAAGAACACTAACCACACAGAGTGCATCTGGCTATGAGGTAATACTGACAAACCCTGCCATTGAAGTAGTGAGGTGCACATGGACACACTCAAAGGCAACATACAGGTAAAAGAAGAAGAGGTAGCAGGGGCAGATATGGTTTACATTGGCCGATCATCAATTATAGACCCGGAGACCGGGCAGAGGCATACTGGAGCAGCAGTAGCGTGCCCTATAAATGGAGAAAATATAATAGCATCCCAACTGAGATTACCCTCACACTATTTGGCACAATCGGCACAATTGGTGGCAATGTTCAGTGTAGTACACATGATGAAAGGGCATGCCGCCAACATCTTTTCCTATTCAGCCTATGTCACCTCAACAATACATTCAGGATAAGCACAATGAGGGAGGAGAGGTGATGGGTGCCCTATTTACCTGAAGGAAGTGCAAGGAAGTACCCAGGTTCATTATTCAATAAGGTTGGATAATGGCCAGCACTTTGCCAATAACCTTTTTGAGGAGAATTGCGTTCCTCATGGGAAAAAAGCACAAACTTTGCACAATGGACCGGCCAGAAGTGAACGGGATTGTAGAAAGGAATAATTGCCTGCTAAAAGAATGCTTGGCAAAGCTAACCTCTACTCTATGCCGAAACTGTTTTTTTTGCCTCTCTCTTGCCCTTTTGACCCTACCAACTCATGCAGTGCAGATCACCATTTGACTCTGCATGAAATTGTAACGGGTTGTAGGATGTATGTGTGTGTCCCTCCCACACGTTCAGCTCAGAAATCCTTGGAGATTAAATATAACCATATATGACCGAAATGACTAAAGCTCTCTGCTAAATCTCCCGCCAGGTTCAGCAACCTATAAGTCAATGAGGCAACATTGAAAAACAGCACAGTGCCCATCAGGCGAGAGGCTTTCTGGAAGTACAGCCTCTCTAACCGGGTGGCTGAGTACTCATCTGAGTACTCATCTGCAAACTGGTTCGGAAGTGGAATGAGCCAAGATCGAGGACCCCTTTGAAATGGTGCATGCCACACCAACAGCAGTGAAGATCAAAGAGTGTTGGGCATGGATCCATTTGCTGACGTATGCAAAGACAAGCACAGCACAATGGAAACACCAAGCGTCACCTGACGGGAAGTATTTATGACATATCTGGGACATTTTGTACTGCTCTTAGATGGTATAAAAGGCCCACGCATGGACAAGAAGATGGGCCCGAGCGTACTAGGGGAAATAGGGGAAGCACAAGAATTACTGTAAATACAATGTGGATTGGAATATTATATGCATTTGCCTTTTGTCTTCTTCTTTCCTTCTGTTCCTTTATGCAAAAAGGTAGCATGAGTACACCTGTCCATAGTGAGGGGGGAGACACACACTAAAAAGAGTATATCCAGAATTTAAGAAAGATAGAATGCAATTGGGGAAGGAGAGGACATGACTTCTGAAAACACCGGCATAGGGAGATGAAGAGGGTGGGGCGAGGGAGCACTAATGTCACCTGCTATGTGTGCTCACTCATTCCACACTCAGCAGGGACACCAAAACAACTTTTTCTGCAAGAAGTGACCATAAAGGAAGGGGGATGTCTATTGCATTTGTCTCTATGCAAAACAAGGGGCCTGTTCCAGGGACATGAAGTAGATGTAAAATGGATCAGTTTACGAGGATAACTTCTTACAACTAGAAAGCATGGCCTGGGGTGAGGCATCCAAATGTACGATATAAAACAAAAGGACCCACCCATTCGCCAGCTACCCAAAAGAGAATACTGTGCAAAACAATAGCAGCGCATGACATACCAAGGTGCCACACCAGACCCCTCATGCAAATAAGAGGTTTGGTGTATTGCAACAAAAAGTGGGAAAGATGGATGGTCCAATGTCGTGCAGTGGGATCAGTGGGGTTTGAATAAAGGTTTGTGAAGAGGGTAAATGTGGAGTGTGGGGAGATATGGAACAGCAACATACTTGCCTTAAACTGGATAGATGAAAAACATCACCCCATTAACAGAAAACAACTCACACAGTATAATTTATGTATCAGAGCAAACGGAACAGTGGCGCTGCTGATGAACACCGGCTGTGAGTGGGTGATGAGCATTGCAGCTTTGGAGAGAGGGACTACTGCAGTGAAATACATCAGGTGGGCAAGTGGAACAAACATATGCCCACCTGTCACCTGATTGGGGCACAGTGTGTGCACTGGTGACCTTACACAGCCCCGCATTGGTGCTGCCTCGCACAGACTTGGCACCATTTGGTAACATGTTGGTGCAAAAAAGAAAGAAGGAGGATACTGGGCCTCACGAGACATAAGAGGAGCGTCCCAAGATAACAAGGAGGAAGAGGGACAGCAACTATATCTCAGCTGAGTCCACCCATGGTTTGAATGCTATCCCACCACATTTTAGGCTCTTTAGCAATGCATCTGTGTTATTCACCTCCCTCCTGATGCCAAGGGTGCTAACCGCCACTAATGTAAAATGGATCCAGATTACCAGATACGAGTTGCTCCAATTAGCCAATTCAACAGAAAAGAGACTAAATGCAGTCCGAGAGGGGCTTTGAGCTTTGTGTCTAATAACCATCCAAAACAGATTCATACTCAACCTAATGATGCCAATGGAAGGGGGCATGTACCACAAGATTGGCAGCACCTGCTGCACTGCCACATCCACAAATGATGCAGCAAAATGAGAACTCACAGAGGCTGTAGAGGAAATACAAACAATACATGAAAGAATGATGAAGAAAACAAAGGAAGTTACATCAAACACCTGGGTTGGAGAGCCTATTTGCCTGGGTACCAGGCTGGCTGGCAGCAATGTTCAAAATAACTGTCCCCTCCTCGTCAAGATACTCTTCGCCATCTACATTGGCTGGTGGGTCGTCGGCTGTTGCAATTGGCATCAAAGGAGGACTGCCAAAGGAGGAAGGAATGGCAATAAAATAGAACTCAATGATGTGTTAGGTGGAGGACACCCAGATGTGAATGGAAGTGAGGATGGAATGGAGATCATGTATAAGGCACCCCCTCAACATTTAGAAAACTAAAAGGCCCTGTGTGGTGAATGCTCACCAGATGGCGAGAAAATATTAATTTCTGAGAAATATATAGAATGGCATGAAGAGGAAGGGGACATGAACACAGTCACACGAGTGTGGGTGTGTAAGGAAAAAGGCAAGGAAATGAGTGGGAAAGAGATATTGATCAAAAGATCTATTGAATGGGGGAACGTATTGAAAGTGCTGAAACAGCACCCTGTAGGGGTTCGGGCCTACAACCTGCAGAGTGAGTAGGGGGGCATAGTGCACCCTAAAAGGGGATGGGGAAAACACAGGACAACTAAAACACAGACATAGTACAGGAAGAGACCATGTGGGGAATTGCGGCAGTGGGGATGTCCTACGTAGATTAACAGCCCAAAGGGCCCAGGTATAATTAGCACTCCATAGAGATGGCCTAACCTAAATAGAACACATTTAACAGGGAAAATCCCTGTCTGGGAAATGCTGCACCAAGCACATGATTAGCCTTCTGCAAGCCAGGGGCGCAGGTCAGCAGAGCTCATGCAGCACATCACCAGCTTACTGAGCCAGCTGCAACATCACTGGATGAGGTCAACACAAGGCAGCAAGCCGATCCAGCGGGCACTCAGGGTGGACAGGAGGTGGACCTGAGTCAGCAATCCCTTCACAGGGCTATGAATGCCGGTCAGCAGGTGGTTATGTGAAAGGAAGCTGAGCGGATTGGCGATCCTGGAAGAACCAATCAAGCTATATTTTTAGTGCCCCTGGGAGGTGACCAATCCTCAAAGTATCAACTACAAACACTGTGAAGGACAGAATTCAGCAGGTATTGTGTGACTGTCTCCCTTCCCCCCAGAAGCAGGGTGTCTTGTGTCTCAGTCGCAATGGTACTGACCAATGGCAGAATAATGAAACCCCATCAGTCAGCACAAATGTTATATTACTAATTACAAATTGTTCCGGGGAGGGGTGAGAATCGGTGTGGCACCACACAGGAGGGATGCCTTGGGATACAGTTGATCTGGCTGCTCCAATCATGTCTCACTAACATACGCCCAGCACTAAGTATATGACATAACACAGCCAATGACTGTCCTGGGAACGATGGAAAATATTAACATTCTAACCATAACAGTTTCAAATGCTTGGCCTATTGTACTCATCCCATAAAACTAATATTTGTTGTGTGCCCTCTTGTCAGCTCTCATCAACCATTGCCTGTCTGCTGTACTTTTTGATTTGTGTTTACCCAGCTGTAATAAACAGCGTTACTTCTTGCCTCTTGTATGCTCTTGACTACAATTTGTTATATGATGTGATCAGAGGACCCCTGTGTACATGTATCTGCAAAAAGAGAATTTGCTGTAGCATGGCACACTTTGAAATAAAACCTTCACCTTTGATACATTGCTAACGCACAGCAAGAAATTATTCCCAATTCTGTATGCATAACTTGAATCAGGACACAATGAGGCAGGAGCAGAAAATATCAAATGGTGTTTTATATATGTTTGTCCGTATTTCTATTCCATATAAAATAATTGGGACTCATTTTTGCTTCAAATATAAAATAAATGGTTTCCATGTAAAACCGCTGTGCTCATCGTGAAACCTTTTCATTTTTATTTCAAGGGCCATCATTTCACTAATAATCTATCACAGCAATTACAATAGTTCTACTTTCTGCTAATAAAAACACAATTTTTACAAGCTCAAACTGGGAACACAACTGTCAGGTAAATCTAATTTTTACAGTTTTAGTTTTATGAAACTGCATAATAAAAGATATATGATAAGTTATAATTAAATGATTGACCTGTGCATGCATCTCTTTAGAGCTCTTATACTGTGTTGAAGTGCAATCTGCGTTTGATCAAATATTACTAAATGACTGCGTAGACCAACCATAACATTTTTGATTCCCAATTTAGCAGGAAAATGTGCCACATTATACAAAAAACGCTGACATATAAAAATACAAAGAAAACGGGACAAAGAGTGTATCCTTGTTTGCCACATCTATTAGTTGCAATTGGTCGTGTAAATTAAGTAGCATTTATTTTAAACAAGATGCAACTTTAGTATGGTGTTAGACCACGTTCTTTCAGTTTTTGCCATATTACATTTCTATGAAAAGTGCACTAGAACAATCAATAAACGCACACTTATGTATTAGGGTTACTATGGACCAACGATTTCAGCAAATTGACAAAACAACCATTTGTTGGGGTGTTTTGTCTCTTCCTTAATCTCGCTTTAATTTTGACAAAATATTATTCTGTAAAGCCCATTTTGTTTTGCTTTTATAACAACGGGGAAACAAAGATGTGTCCTGCCACGAATAGTAACATTAGAAGGCGATAATTATCCACATTTCCTCTGGAGGCACTTTTATATATTGCACTATATATGACTGTATCCATGAATCCAAGTATTCTGTTTAATCAGTACGTAAAATAGGGCATTGAAAGCATCCATCCAAAATTCTGGCGTTGTTAACAGGGCCATTTTGGGCCAACTGTGCCTTCAACCAGTTCACTTTTTGTATCTTGTTCAAAATATCTTCTTTTGTTAACCAGAATTCATTGTGCTTTTTCACTGTTATCTGCAGTTTCAGGTTAACCCCAGCTCTCTGTGTACAACTTTTCTTTCACAAATGTTGCCCTTAGATCTCCACTGATAGGGTTCATCAGTGACACTTGTGTTATGGAGATTTCTCACACAAGTGCTTAATTCCCTTTACCCTAGAGCCCTCCAGCTCTTTTGCTATATTTTTGGGCTTTGAACTTTTCATTTTCAATGTGTTTCATTTGTGTTCATGGATATGGAGCCTCACCAACTCCATAGGCATCATCTTTTTACTGTGTGTTACACAGCACGTTTAGTGCAGTGACACAGGGTTTAAACTCCATTTTCTGGAACTGACTACTGTCTCCCCGAACATGTAAAGTTGCCCTTGACTTTACTAGTCTTTTTAAATGTACAGACCCAGTAAACCCTATCTTCCAATGGAGTACTGGAGGGGTTAATAGTTATCCCCTTTTGTCTGATTCTCATGGAACATTAGTTTGTTCCCCTGTCTCTAAGATTTGGCTGGTGGCAGTGGTATCTACCCTTTTTATTCCACCGCGGACTATGAAAATAACCTCAGTACCGTTAGAGGCTATGGTAGTAGCCTCAAACTCAAACCCGGTAACCCAATTTTATTTTAAATTGGTTCCGTTTGTTTTTTTTTCACCATTTATTTTTGTAAAGGTCCTTCAAGTGTTTTACTCTACGCGCCAAACCAGGTTTGGTTCCTTTGTTCACCGTCCTTTGGCCCCTGAGTGTCTGTCTGGGAAAGCAGGATGTGAGGGAGGGGTTTTAGGCCCCCTGCACAGGGTCTCCTTGGAGACCCATGTCGCACTCTAGTTTGATTGGCTAGGTAGCTGCTCTGCCGGGTCAGCCACCCTGCTGTGTGATTGACAGCCAGGCTGTGTAAATGGGGAATTTGGTGCATAAAAAGCCGATCTCTGGGACTGGGAGGCAGAGTCGCCACTGGAATGAGAGAACCAAGGAGAAGCTGAAGGAGGACGACTGCTGCAACTACTGGACACCCGGTGAAGCCCTGCTGCAGGTTCAAATCGCCTGAAACTTTGACGACAGAGGAGATCCGCCAGGAATCTTCTTCCCTTGAGCTTGGTGGGAACAACCAGCTCGCCAAATGCCAGACACCGGTCCTCACCCTGGTCGAATTTTCTGTGCATCGCTGCAGTAGATCGGATAGCCAGTGGGAAGAGAACCAGTTTGGATTTTAAGAAGCATACCTTTTATCCGATGTTTTGCTCTGCTGCTGGCTTCCTCCCTGGGCAGTGCAGGACCCTCCAGACATCCTCCTTCTTATCACCTTCTCTGAAGCTTCAGGAACTGTGAGCCTGCCTGAACTGCCAGGAACAACTGCCCTGTGCAAATTCGGTCGTTCGTCCGTCTGTCTGACCGTGGTGAAAGTGTTTGAAATCTTTCGCCTCTCTGAAGGCTTGTTCTCCTCTTCTCCTTTGAATAACTTTTTCTCCGACCAACTTCGTTTTGAACTCTTGGCAAAGACTTATCCGCAAACTACTTTGAATTGTGTGATCCTCTGCAAAGACTCTTAACCATTAACATTGGCCAGATCTATTGACTTGAATACTAGTTGTAGTAGCCTTTTCTAGATTGCCCTGCCTATAACTTGTTGGTGCTGTTGATTTTGGATGACCTTGTCTTTCCTCCCCTTTAAATTGCTGGAGTGCCAATTTGTTCACACTTCATTTTGAGTTTAGCTTGTCCAGAATTGATTGGGTGTTGTTGTAGTGTATTAAGACTGTGATTTTCTGATGCTTTATAATAGTGAACTGTTTTATAACTGATGGTGTAAATAAATGTATATTCTTTTACTCAGAAACCTTGAATCAGTGTTTGTTTGAACCATAGTGGTTGTTGTCCTTTGTGTAATCTCTTGTACTGCTCACTTTACTCTTGAGATAAGTCTGGCTGCTCAGTCATCGTTACCATTTTACTGTATAGTACATGCTTGTACGAAAGGTGAAATTGTACATACGCTTGTAGTCTTAATTGTGTGTAGTGGTCACAAAGGGTACTGCATATGATTCTGCCTAACAACGTGTCATCCTTATTATTTGGTCAACGCGAACCACATATTCTGTGTATCGTTCAAGATGGTTACCAAAGCATTTGCTGACACCTTACTGAAGAAACTTTGTTTCATGAGTCTTAACCCGATTTCTAACACATTGTTAATTTTTATTTGTCTTTTTACATGCATATCCCAACTCACTGTGTCTTTCAAAAAAGTTCTACACTGAAACCTCATTTCTCTCTTACGTAGAGCAAGACATTTCCTTTCCCTCCTTTCATCCTTCCCTCTCATAAATAGCAAATGGAATTTGAGCCTCGTTTTGAAGAGCTCTGCTGAAGAGATGACTTTTATGTGCAGGAAGCGAGAATTACAGTGGAGTAGGGATAGGAGAGAAAATGAAAATAAAAATAAATGAGGAGACTCAGTGGGAGGGGACTCATTGGTTGTGAAGAGATCAGGAGCATAGAGATTGACTCTATTACAGAGCGTTGACTGAGGATCTGAGTGACTGGTGGCTATTGCCTTTGTAGTAGGAGGGCACATTCTTTGTTCTGCAGAATGTGGAGGGTGGGCACACTATGGGATATTCTGACCTATTCCAATGTGACCCACTACATCACTTCACTGCAATGGTGAAGAAAACAGCCCAGAATGGATGTGCTGACTCCTGTGCGCGCCAAAACCTTGAAACTGCGTTTTGTAATAACCAGGAAATGGCTGCACCGCCCTGCCAACCCCATTTCAGGTGGGGTAGAACAAGAGTAATAAGTGCCGGAATGTGTCAGTGTGCTCTGCAACATTCAATATGGAGCAAAGGAAAGAAGCAGCAGTACTTTGCTGTAAACCCAAAATGCCTTTTTAAATGTTAGCTTTTCAACCTTAAAAAGTGCTGTTTTGGCACCAGATCCATTCATTTCTACTAAATCATTCAGATTAAAAGTATCTGCAATGCCCAGGACCATCCAGTGTGGCTCAGAGGAACCGGGCCTCATTTGAATGATAGTTACTGACAAATGTATCCTTAAGAAATCAACCAGGTACTGTGTTTTCATTTTTCACTGCAAACGCAACTATTTTCTTTGCAAAAAATTATCAGGAAACAGCTGTTCAGAGAAAAACTATAAACAAAGGCTAGATACATTTAGTCATGCTGCAAACAATCCTAGCACTCAAGGGAAGAACTAGTGCTGACTAATATGTGTCTTTGCTGCAGAGGAAAACGGACTTTAAAGGAAATATGTTAAATGTGCTTTCGCCTGAATGGGAAGCAAAATCGCCTATTTTGAAAGTATGTTCTAGTGTAAAGGCTTGAATATTTAAGAATGTACAAGGATTTGCTACTGGTAAAAAATCACTTATAAACTGTTTAATTCCATAGGGTTAAGTAAAGATTTTAAAATGTGAAAATGAAAAGCTAAACCCAGTCTGAGTTAATCAACTATATAAAAAAAAACTCCTCTGACAGTATTTAGCCTGAAAAAAGTTGACACCTCCACTGCTGGCACAGGAAAAGCTAATTGCTGTTGGGAGGCCTTGCATACTCATGACAAAGAGACTTCATTATACATTCGTCTTTGCCCAGGAGAAGACAATAGCAGGCTTGGACAGTCACCCTTCCAAGGGAGGGGCAGGAATCTCCACTCTCCAGGGAGAGGCCCCTCATTTAACTTCAAAGGATTTGACATTTGCTTTCACTTGAGAAGATAGAAAAAAAAACAGACATGTGGCTTTTGGGTTTAAAATGCTTATTTTGCCAGTGAACTTCAAGACATTTTACTTGGCAGGAAGAATGAGAAAAGATATGAAAAGTGCATACATATAAATCTGAATTTATGCTAGTCATTTGAAAACTTGGTAGAATTTCTTACTGCGTAAGGAACAGAAGTTACAATGAATGACCAATGGCGCAGAAACTATTAATGTTGCAAACCTAATGTTGTCTACTGATATCCTAATGGCAATTGTGCATATATGTACAGAATTGGGAAATGTGAGGCCAAAACTTTCATAGTTAAAATTACCAAAATTCAACAGAAAGACTGAACCAGGTCCCACCGACTTAGGAGTTGGATTGGAATGTGACCCATGAAATATGTAATTTATGTATCTGATTTTCTTAGAGGGCATAATTACATAAATATGTATTTGTAGAAAAGTTAGATTTTGGCCCCAATAGTTATGGGAGGTTCCTAGATCATCTCATAAACCATGACATTCCTTTCTGTCATCCAATCAGAGAAAAGCAAGGCGGAAACTGTGCCTTTGACCAATCACAGAACTGTGGGTGTGGGTTGTAAGTCTGCCCCTACCATAAACCTAAGTGATGTCATTTAGCATGATAAATAAGGGAACCTCACAGCACACAAAGACACTGATTCCTGACTCCAACCTGATTTCCACGTGGCACCCTGTTCCTGAATGCTCCATCTTTGTTCCTGATTCCAGATTTCTTTGCAAAGCCAAGGCCTCTGCATTGCTGAACTCCTTTTCAGCTAGGCACAAATTCTGAAACCATCCCAAAACTTAAGGGAAGCATTTTGATCCAGCTGGCTTGCTACCCTAAATGCTTGCCTGCTTCAAACTCCCCGTCCCCCTGATTTACAATGTCCAGTAAACAGAAGGGCCAATCCAATCCAGGCCAGTGCAATCCAGGTGACCCGAACCGCCCAGCTGACCTATCCCACCAGATGTGCCCTGCTGTCCGTTGATTAGACCCGACCCGTGTGATGACCAGAACCCTTGACGGTCCAAAATCTTAAAATAAAGTGGACTGTAAGTATAAATAAGAATCATAGTAAAACATAGCATATCTTGCCTTGTCCTATCCCAATCTATAAACCATCCTGTCTTTACCTTAAGAACCTGTAATATTGTCAGAACCATTCTTGCAACCCAGTCTGCGATTCCTAGTTTTAGCGATGATTTTCTCTTCTTTTTTGTTTTTCTAGACCATAAGCCATAGTGATTTTGATTAAATAAAGTAATTCACATAAAGAAAACACGGTATCCGCCACGTGAAGGGTTACAAGCGGCCATGTAACTGTGGAGATTCACGGGTGGCATTCTCTTTTTCTTAGCTATTAAATCTAGTTTAAGTAAAATTAACCTGTCATTTTAAATCCGATTTCTGTTTTCTCTGCTCTATTTTTCTAAAAACACCTCTCATTCAACCTTGCATAACTCCCTCAATGTAGTAGCTAGAGACTTCATTTCAACTCTTAAAACAGTGTATTTCACCTGTTTTTCTTAAAAACCGTTCAGTGAATTTTAGGCGGGAATTCGCAATTCTGCAAAGTGTTACACTTGTGATTTTCAATTTCAATTATTTCCAAACTTCCATTAAGATTCAAAGTGTTTACTGTTGCTCATACTAAAGCTTATGATTGTTAGCATCTTTTCAGTGTTGCTCCCATAGGAATGTATATTGGTTTAAGGATTTTGAACACTTTTAATTGTTTTGCTCAGCCATTTCCGAATGTCATTTTAAAAGTGTAAGATTTCCAAACCGTTTTTCTCTCTTGTTTGGGGAGGGAAGGTTGTAATCAAATCCTGTACACTGTTCTTTATTCCTGAATACCTGCTGCTCCCTTACATCTGTGTAGAATTGCTTATTTGTGAGTTGAGAAATGTGCAGGGGGAAATCTTAACTCAAGTGCTATCTTTCCAACAAGCCAAAACTGTTATTTTCTCAGTGTTTCATATTCTGTGTTGCTAAACGTGAATTCAGCTGCATTACCTACTTTCTGTATTGTCACTACATTGGTGATTGCTGCCCCATATAATAAAACATATTTTTGATTTGAATTATAAATTAATAAATAAATATTACCTTTACCACCCAGCCTGATTCCTGGTCCATTGTGACCGAGGGGTATTTTGAGAAGGGGAGTGATATGAGTGGTATATCAATCAGAATATTGAACCTATAGACACAATAAAATAAGTATTTCATTTGCGCACTGCATACTATGCTGAGACCAGGATGTATTGCCAGATTGAAATCCTTAACAGATTTGGGGGCTCGTGCTGTGATTTTCAGTTCGAGTTACCACCCGTGACAGTTTAGCGCAGCAGACTAATCTACAGGGTAGAGACACCTTGTTTGGTTGGTGTACTGTGCTACACTGTACAAGCACCTCTCAAAATAAATACTCCAAAACTAGGCCTGTTTCTAAAAGTAAAAGTAAATTAACCCTGAAATAATTCATAAAGAAATTGATATTTCCAAAATGGCAATCCTGGTAGAAATCAATATGGCTAGGGAGCACTCCTGCACAAGATTTTTGTTAGGGATGAGTGGCCAGAACAGAATGAGCAGGTCTGGCTGCAGGAAATCAAAGAACAGGTCACTGCCATGGACCTGGATACATGGCAGGACAAGGGACCACTACACTAAGCTCTTAGTGAATTGTACATGGCCCCAAAAATGAAAGAGGAGCAGAGTAAAATTGCCAGAATTGCGGCCTACCTGTACCTCCACATAGGAGTAATGCAGGAAAAGCATGCTGAAAACATAGTTCTGGCACAGAATGAAGTTGAAGCACTGGAGAAGATCCAGGCGGAGCTAGACTCTGCAGGACACAGGCTACAGAAGAGCTAAGAGTTAGAGACAGAAGCTAGGCAGTATGTTACAAAATTAAAATAAGATCTGGCCCTCCTACAGCAAGAGAAGGCAGAGCAAGATACCCAATTACAGACACTAAAAGAGGAGTGTCAGAAAAGGGTGGACTCTCTGCAACAGAGTAAAAAAAAACTGGCGCAACAATTAACTTTTAATAGAGCCTGCGCAGAACAGGTGGTTATCCTACAAGATCAGATAGACAAATTAAAAGAGGAAAATAATAAGTGGAGGTCCACTCTCAAGAGGAATTTTATGAGGAGCCCCAGAAATCCAATGCATTTAAAATACAAAGGGACAACCTGGCTGAACAGACACCCTAAGTCAGGAGAGGGACGCCTTAGGCCCGGAAGTAAGCCAATTAAAAACCGAGTTAGAGGGAAGAGAGCTGGCCCTCCAGGAGCTCAATGAATTAAAAACAGAATATGAGAAGCTACTGGAGCACACCAGACAGGTGGCGGATGCTCTGGAAAAGAACACCCAGACCAATGATGCCAAAACTCAGGAGGTGAGTCTCCTGCAGCAGAAATTGGCCCAGTATTCCCACACCAGGCAGGAAGCACAGAGAGACATGATGCTCTGTGAAACGAATGATGTGCTCCACCAACAGATAGCAATCGAAGAGCGAATCATTGAGACCAGTAAGGCCTTGATAGAGGAACAAAAGGCTTAGATTTTTACATATCACCAGGGAATAGGGGCTGAAAGAGAAAAGGTAGAGAGGGATAGAGCAACCCCTGATCCTAACATCAGGACCCCTGTAATCAGGGACTCTAACCCCTTCAGTACCATGAACTCTGCCACCTTCATGTCCACTGGCGCATATGATCCAGGGGCCATGGGGATGGTAGACTTCAACAGAATTGGTAAGATGGGACTGACAGATCAGCGCCTCCCAGAAATTGATGGACGGGCGTCTCTGTACAGATCCGCAAATGTAAGGGCTAACATCTCTGATCCGGAAGACTCCTATGAGGGGAGAGTCAGGGAATTGGATCCTCAAAAATACTGCCTACCAAAAGATCATTTTGTTACATTTGGTGGGGAACTCCAGGAAATAAAGCCCAAAAAGAGTATCCTAAAGACCTCTTCCCAGCCAGGGCAGTGGGGGGAGGCGGTACTCTGCCAATCCTGGGAGCAGGGGAAAGTCACAAGACTCTTCCGAGCACCATAGGAATAGGGAAACTGGGCCCCCACATTCTGCAAGCCCTTCTCAAGCTCGCAGAAGCAGGGAGGGCCTAGAGGATCAAGAAGCCACCTCCAGTAGAAGTGCTACTGAGTCAGAGGACTCGGGTGACTAAGACCAAAAAGGCAAACAAAATCAAGAGAGCTATGTAAAAAGATCCCCTGAAGCAGATCAAGGCCAGTAGGAGTCTTATAACTCCCTATCATAAAAATGCAAAGTATTCGGTCTGGGAACACCTTGAATTATATGAACAGATTATGGACACTTTTCATCTGAAAGATAGTCAGAATTGCGTCTGGTATGTGAAATGGACGTTCTCCCCTGAGTACTCGAGCTTTTTTGCGGGACTAGAGGATCAGAACCACTCAAGATGGTCCACCTACAGGGTGGCCATCTTAAAACACTTCTCTGTCCATAGAAACCCCTAAGAGGCCTGCACGATGGCCTACAATCTGCAGTGTGGGGAAGACCAGGCCCCAGAAGAATTTGTGCAGGAACTCAAACATGCCTTTGTGCAGACCACTAGGAGGGTGCGCACAGATAGTAGGGAGCTCATCAACACCTTCTTCCATGCACGCCCTAAATACATAATGACTCAGCTGGTGAGGGACTTTCATGAGAAGAGATCATTGGACTGGGTCATAGAACAGGCGACCAGTATTTATGAGGTGCAGAAACCTGTAGATAACAAGAACACCAATAAAAACCCCAAACCAGCCAACAACCCTGCTGCTGCTAAGGTGGTGGAGGTGAAGGTTGCCCCATTTTAGATCTGGAGATGGGGAGGACTAAAAATATACGATTGCAAAATCCTTCCAGCCAAAGAACCAGAAGGCCCTTGGGCCAATCCCAGACAGGTAGTCAGGGAGGTAATCCCACAAATGGGACCCCTAACTCCCCTGATTACATTAGTCCCCGATACAAGGGTAACAAAACCATCCTGGGGTATGTGTGGACTCCCCCACCACAAGGGGGGGAGTCTAACCAGGTGTGTACCACCCAATGAAACGTCCCTCCTAACTTTCCCCAGGAGGGTAGTAATTCTGCAAATGCCGGGTTGAGTTTATTTCCCCAGTACTCCCAAAACTTCAACTTACAAAACAACTCTACTTTCTTTCCCCACTTTCCTGAGCCCAGACAGCCCAATCCGGGAGAGGGGAGGCCAAGGGTGGAGGGTTACCCAAACTATCCAAACCCAGGGTACTATGGGAGAAGGGATAGCTACCCTTCCCATGAGTCACCAAGAATGGACCAGAGACCCCCGTACCAGCCAGAGTGGGTGTCCCAACTGGAGCGCCAGGTCCAGAACTTGTCCCACAATCTGGGTCACATGTTGAGGGCTCAGCAGAACACTAAAATGAACATGACGGCTCAGAACACCACAAACCAAGGGTCTGGTACTCCAGAACAATGATGGGGAGAGAACGCCGATAACTCACCGGTTCCAAAGGAGGAGGCACGGGGTAATGGGGGTGTAAAGACTTAGAGGAAGCTTCCTTCCCCACTTGTGAAAAACCCCTGGAAACCCAGGAACCGGAACCAAAATCTCCTGTCCCCGAAAGTCTGCAACCCAAGGAATAGAGGGTGGGTAGGAGAAATAAAGGACCTAAAAATGTCCATTTTGTGGAGGAGGTTAGTGTCCTCCAATTTGAAGGAGAGGGGTCCTCAGAGGACTCTGGGAAAAAAAATATTCTCCTTCAGGGATGTGGGAACTCCTCCCAAAGAAAGATGGGTCCCAAAAGTTCCTAATGAAGACTAGTGAATGTGGGGACTGAGTTAGGATCGCCCATCATTGAATCCCAGAATGATTATCCAGAAAACCACCTTGCCCAAACCTATTCTGGGGACTGCCTCCAAAAAGGGGGGTGGGGGCGACCCAGAATCAGAAACAAGGGAGCCCAAAACTCCCCCAATATCCAACTGCCACATTTTACTTCCAGATCACCAAGCTCCCACACAGAATCCTGCCCAAACAACCCCTGTGTCAGAATCAAGAATCAAGAAACAAACCCACCAACTGGCCCAAAATGCACATTATCTTTGCCCCCTTGAGGAGAAGGAGGGAAGATTTTATGCCCCGGTCCAAGTACAAGGGCAATGTACATTTTTGGCACTGGTGGACACTGGATCCCAAGCCACTCTTCTGTCAAAGAGAGCCCTTGATCAGCTGAATTCAGGAAGGGGCGAGAGATACCAGATCCCTCTCACCACTCTTCCTGAACAACTTCAGAACTTTGATGGGAATGAAATTCCTGTTGAGGGGACTGCAGGTTTGGAAATTAAAAGTGGGCGACACAAGGTGAAACACCCGGTCATATTTGTGATGCACACCCTGCCTGCTAGGGAATGACATCCTGCGAAGGTTGTCTCCCCTCATAGACTGCGTGAACAAAGTCCTCTGGACCCTGACAAACCGGTCAATAAAATTAAAACATAGTGTCAACCATGTTAGTTTAAATGGCACATGCCACATGGTTGAACAAAAATAGGATCATATTGAGTTCCATTTTCAAAACAACCAAATCCCTGACGTGACAGTCATTTCTGTAAAAAACAACAAACTGGTGATGGGAATTCCTCTCTATTTTGAAAATCAACCTTCCTTCCAGTTTCAAGTGGCATTCCACACTGGAAGGAAATACTCTGAAATTCTATACTAATTCACAATCAGAAAATCCCATTTCCATAGTCCAAAATGATGAGAAACCAGTCTAAAGTTTAGCTGACATTCAGAAAATTAGAGAACAGTTATTTATACCTATTCAGTTAAATGAGGGGAAAGACTCTGTTCTCGCCCGAGTGTGAGTGAACAGCGGTAAGAGCTTCATCAGCGAAGCCATGTTCCGAAAACTCCCAAAAAATCCAGCCATTCCCACATTTACATTTATAGACAAATGGGAAATAGACCTGGAAACTCCCAATTCCAAACATCTCCTGCCTAGCATGTGTATGCTCAAAATTTCGATAGGCAACAAAAGCATAGTACATAATTGTTGGATTGTGCAAGATGTCCCTGCTGCATTCTATTTAGGCAGTGACATTCTCAATCGCTTTGCCATTAGTTTGGACCTGATAAACTACAAAGCATGGTCCTGATTGGGGGGTAATCGCATGGACTTTGATGATTCGGAAAAAGCATTTCGGTCAGCCCAATTGCTGCCGTATGCAGTTGAAGTTCAAATTGGAGAGGAAGTCACCATCCCAGGACGGACACGACTAGTCCCACTTAAAGTAAAGATTAAAAAAGGACAGAAACTGCAAAATCCTGATACATATGTCCACCTCAACACCCATCTCCAACAGCAAGGGTTGGGGTTAAACCCAACACCATTAGTCAATATAGAACACAACACCATTCCAATATTAGGAGTATCACTCTGGGCGCAGGCACCACTACTGGAATGGCGGGTGATGACCAAAATGTTTCCATAGATTTAGGTACTGAACTGATAGGACCAATCCCCAATGACTGTTTTGACAGTGATAGCGACAACAATGACACAACACCAGACAGGATCTTCACCCGGCATGGGGGGAATTTCCTGGTGTACTCTTCCTGCCCTTATGGTAAGGAAGAGGTGACCTGTGACTTCAGGAGGGATGAGGTGATCTTCCAGGTCCACAAGTACTGACTTCCCTGCCTGGAACCCTCGGTCCAGGTCAACACTTTAACCAGGGACTTCTCCACCCAGCTGGAGGAGGCAGCTGAGATAGCCAAACCAGAAGTCTTTCCGGGCTTCAGGCAAATGGTTGAAGAGAGTGCCAACCTAGCTGATGTCTGTGAGACTCTGGAGCAAAAGTTGAACAAGTTTTCTTAGATTTTCAGGATCTCTTTGCGGTGGACTCATATGACTATGATCGCACCGAAATCCATACAACAACAATTCCCACTGACCCTGGTATGACTCCAGTGTTTGTGAAGCAATACCGCTTGCCTCTCGCATCAATGGAGTCCCTCACAGAAATAATCAAAAATCTTGAGTCCCTTGGGATAATTTGTCGAGTCCACAGCACCTTTAATAATCCGGTGTTGGGGATTTTAAAACCCAACGGCCAGTGGAGACTCTGTGCTGACATAAGGGAGCTCAACAAATGGGTCCATATGTACCGATGGCCCCTCCCCTACATTGATGAGGGGCTGGCCCAGATCCAGGGGTCAAAGGTATACACTGCCATTGACCTGGCCAATGGGTACTGGACCGTGCTTGTTAGTAGGGAGGACCAATGCAAGCTGGCCTTTACCTTCGGGGGCAGCAGTGCACATGGATACCTTCGGATACGTCAACTCCGACAACAACTTTAATATCTTCTTACACAAGGCCATGCCCGATTTGGGTGAAAGGGATAACCTGGCCTATGTAGATGTTGTTCTGATCAAAAGCCCAACTGTAGAGGAACACATAGTGGAAATCCGTTATGTTCTGACACAGTTGAGGGTTGCCGGAGTATAATTATCTTTCCAAAAGGCACAGTGGGCAGGACCCGTGTCAATTTCTTGGGGCATGAGATAACTCCTGAGGATCTCTGTCCCCAGGAAAAGAAAGTGGAAACACTACTGAAACTAAAGGACCCCACAACTCTGTGTGAGCTAAAGAGCCTCCTTGGACTGACTAATTACAGTAGAAAGTTCATTGAGGATTACGTAGAGATCACAAGACCCCTGATCCATCTGCTGAAGGGGGGGTCAAGTGAGAGTGGGGTCCAGAACAAGCCGAGGCAGTAAAGCAACTCAAAAGAAGCCTCTCACAAGCACCTTGCCTAGCTTACCCTGTCAAAAACAAGGAGTTCATCTTGGAGACAGGGTTCTCAAATACATGCTTGACTGCAGTATTATACCAAAAACATGACAAGGTCAATAAAGTCATCTCCTATGCAAGTAAGACTTTATCCTCTGTAGAGGATAAATGCAAAGATTGTGAGAAAGCACTCCTGGCAACGGTGTGGCATTGAAAAATTACTGCCCATTCATCCAGGGTTACCACATCATAGTGGAGACTCCACACCAGCCTCTGCAATATCTACAAAGTGACAGAATCCAGGCCGGAAATGTGAGTAATTCCAGAAATACTTTCTGGATTCTGTCAATGCAAGGCTTTCCTCTGGAAGTCAGATATGGCCAAAACAAGAATAGTCCCATTGCGCAAGGTCTGGCTGACTTGCATGATTGTGCCAGAGAAAACTGTCTCGAGGATGAAAGTCTTAAAATCCAGGACAACATGGAGGCGTACCTGAATTCCCAGGACAAAGTCTATGAAGAAGACAAGTGTGAGAGAATGCCCACTGTCTATGTGGATGAGTGTTCCTACCATGTTGGAAACAACGGGGAAAAGGAACTTGTGGCCGGCGTGGGGAATGCCTGGGTGAATGATGCCCCAGAACCCTCTGCTGGGTACAGAATCGGTCCCCGTAGTAGTCAGGTGGCAGAGCTGATGGCAGTTTATCAAGCCATCCTCACTGCTGTCCAACACCAACTCCACGAACTGGTCATAATCACTGATTCAGATTATGTCCGGAACCGATTCGTGGAGCACTTGGTGAATTGGAAAACCAGAAGCATGCTATGTGCTAACAACAAACCACTCAAACATGGCAAGCTAATACAAAATATTGATGATCTGGTCACCTCTAGTGGGATGACCATCTACTGGAAAACGATCAAGGTTCATACCAGAATAGAGGGACCAGACAGAACTGGAAATTACTTAGCTGATCAGCTGGCCAAATACAAAGCCATCTAAGGGGATCTCCTTGAGATTGAGTCTCTGTTGAGGGAAATCCGGGTCACTGCTATCACTAGGTTGCAAACAAATGCTCACAATGAACTCTCAACTGCCCAGTGGAGTAAACAGACCCCAGATGCTGATTTAATCACGACCCAAAAAGGGGATCCAATCATTGGTAAGTTTTATCAACACATTGAGGACCCTGAGAACTTTCCCATGACGGATACCAATTGCATTGGGAATGAGGACCTCAGAGTGTTGATGAAATGATTTTCTGAATCCAAAACGGTTTGTTGGGGAGGAGATCCATATCTGGCTGTGACCAGTCGGTGGTCCCTACCTCATTCCGAGGTCGGATGCTAAGTCACGCCCATTATGTGGCCACAGCCGGTCATCAGGGGTTTCATACTACCTTAGAAATCTTTTGCGAGAGATTGCATTCTGGCCACACATGGGGCAGGGCCTCGACCAATACTTGAAGGGGTGTCATGTGTGTGCACAAATTCAGCCATCACTCACATACCGTGCTCCCCTCCAAAAGAAGGGGATGAAATAGCCTTGGTCATATTTACAAGTAGATTTCATCAGGCCCGTGATTTGCTCCTCTAGGGGGAATAAGTACTTTTTAACCGTAACATGCTTGTTTACTAAGTGGGTGGAATGTCTCCGGGCCTCAAATTACAAGACAGAAACAGTAGCTACCCTGATGATCAATCACATCTTCTCGCGTTTTGGACTACCCCAAAGGATTGAGTCAGACCGAGGTAGTCACTTCACCAGTGAAGTGATGACAAAGATGTGGGAGATACTTGGGGTGAAAAGGAAACTTAACATTGCATACCGCAAGTCCTCTAGGGGTGGAGTTGTGAGGTACAGTAAAACCATTTTGAGCATACTAAACAAGTTTGTGGCAGACTCTGGGCCAAGTTGGGATATTCAATTACCCCTTGTCCTGATGGCCATCGGATCTACTCCTTCTGCTGCAACTAAAATGTCTCCATTTGAGCTGATGACTGGACAAAGGATGGTGCTACACCAGCATCTGCTCTGTAGAACCCAAGAGCAGACATTGATAAATGCCTCCACAATTCATGAGTATGTTGAGAATCTGAGAAAACACCTTCAACATGCTTTTGCGTATGCTCAGCAGAATCTAGAAAGATCTGCAGACAGCATGCAGACCCACTATGATCTTAAGACAACCAAAAAGGAATATCAAGTAGGACACAGGGTCTACTTGTACAATTTCAAAATGAACCAAGCCAAAGAGTGCACATTTTTGCCTTGCTGGTGGGGACCTTTTGAAATTGTGGACAAAATCTCACCAGTCGCCAACAGAATTCGCATCCCCAAGGGTGACTTGACAGAAGAAGAAAAGTGGGCCCCCATCAAACAGCTAAACAGTTTCCACCCCAGGCACACCTTGCGGCGCATAGAGGAGTCCACGCCCTGCCAACCCCATTTCAGGTGGGGTAAAGCAAGAGTAATCACTGCCGGAATGTGCCAGTGTGCTCTGCAACATTCAACATGGAGCAAAGGAAAGAAGCAGCAGTACTTTGCTGTAAACCCAAAATGACTTTTAAAATGTTAGCTTTTCAACCTTAAAAAGTGCTGTTTTGGCACCAGATACATTCATTTCTACTAAATCATTCAGATTAAAGGGCCCTGCAATGCCCAGGACCATCCAGTGTTGCTCAGAGAAACCGGGCCTCATTTGAATGAAAGCTACTGACAAATGTATCCTTGAGAAATCAACCAGGAACTGTGTTTTCATTTTTCACGGCAAACACAACTATTTTATTTGCAACAAGTATCAGGAAACTGCTGTCCAGAGAAAAACTATAAACAAAGGCTGGGTATGTGTAGTCATGCTGCAAACAATCCCAGCATTCAAGGGAAGCACTAGTGCTGACTAAAATGTGTCTTTGCTGCAGAGGAAAACGGACTTTAAAGGAAATATGTTAAATATGCTTTTGCCTGAATGGGAAGCAAAATTACCTTTTTTAAAAGTATGTTCTTGTGTAAAGGCTTGATTATTTAAGAATGTACAAGGATTTTCTACTGGTAAAAAAAATTACTCATAAACTGTTTAATTCCATAAGGTTAAGTAAAGATTTAAAAATGTGAAAATTAAAAGCTAAACCCAGTCTGAGTTAATCAACTATAAATAAAATAAATAAAATAAAACTGCTCTGACAGTTCTTAGCCTGAGAAAGGTTGAAACCTCTGCTGCTCGCACAGGAAAAGCTAATTGCTGCTGGGTTGCCTTGCATACTCATGACAAAGGGACTTCATTAGACATTCGTCTTTGCCCAGGAGAAGACAATAGCAGGCTTGGACATGGACCCTTCCATGGGAGGGGCAGGAAGCTCCACTCTCCAGGGAGAGGCCCCTCATTTAACTTCAAAGGATTTGACATTGATTACACTTGGGAAGAAAGAAAAAAAAATGACTTGTGACTTTTGTGCTTATTTTGGCACTGAACCTCAAGACATTTAACTTGGCAGCAAGAATGAGAAAAGACATGAAAAGTGCATACATATAAATCTGAATTTATGCTAGTCATTTGAAAACTTGGTAGAATTTCTTACTGCATAAGGAACAGAAGTTACAAAGAGTGACCAATGGCGCAGAAACTATTAATGTTGCAATCCCAACGTTGTGCATTTTTATCCTAGGGGAAAATGTGCATATATGTACAGAATTGGGAAATGTTAGGCCAAACCTTTCATAGTTAAACCTGCCAAAATTCAACCGAAAGACTGAACCAGGTCCCACCGTCTTTGGAGTTGGATTGGAATGTGACCCAAAAAATATGTAATTTATGTATCTAATTTTCTTAGAGGGCATAATTACATTAATGTGTATTTGTGGAAAAATTCGATTTTGGTCCCAATAATTATGGGAGGTTCCCAGATCATCTCAGAAACCATGACATCCCTTTATGTCATCCAATCAGAGAAAAGCAAGGCGGAAACTATGCCTTTGACCAATCACAGCATTGTGGGTGTGGGTTGTAAGTCTGTCCCTACCATAAACCTTAGTGATGTCATTTGGCATGAGAAATAAGGGAACCTCACAGCACACAAAGACACTGATTCCTGGCTCCATCCTGATTTCCGGGTGGCACCCTGTTACTGAATTCTCCATCTTTGTTCCTGATTTCCAGATTTCTTTGCAAAGCCAAGGCCTCTGCATTGCTGAACTCCTTTTCACCTAGGCCCACATTTTGAAACCATCCCAAAACTAAAGGGAAGCATTTTGATCCAACTGGCTTGCTACCATACATGCTTGCCTGCTCCAAACTCGCCATCCCCCTGATCTACAGTGTCCAGTAACCAGAAGGGCCAATCCAATCCAGTCCAGTCCAGTGCAGTCCAGGTGACCAGAACCACCCAGCTGACCTATCCCGCCAGATGTGCCCTGCTGTCTGTTGATTGGACCCGACCCGTGTGATGACCAGAACCCTTGACAGTCCAAAATCTTAAAATAAAGTGGACTGTAAGTATAAATAGGAATCCTAGTAAACCATCGCATATCTTGCCTTGTCCTATCCCAATCTTTAAACCATCCTGTCTTTACCTTAAGAACCTGAAATATTGTCAGAACCATTATTGCAACCCTATCTGTGATTCCTAGTGTTAGCACCGATTTTCTCTTCATTTTTGTTTTACTAGTTTATAAGCCATTAGTGATTTTGATTTTTTTTTTTAAATCCCTTAAAGAAAATGGGGTATTCACCAGGTGAAGGGTTATAAGCAGCCGTGTAACTGGAGATTCACAGGTGGCATTCTTTTTTCTTATGTAGTAACAAACAGGGTATGTTGTTGGGATAAAGCAACAAAAGGAGAGCACGGACAAGCCGTTGGATTCCTTTGAACCGTTAAATATAGATCAAGGATGGTAGCACAAGAGCAACGGTTTTGTAGGAAAAAATATGTTTAATGCTTGAAAAAATCAAGAGAAGGTGGGTCACTTCTAGTTCAAAAGGGCATGGTATTACAGGAAAAGTAGCAACTCCAAAGGGGATAAGAACTTCACTGTTCAGAACAGGGGATTAGATTCTGGAACTGTGAGATGATGGTCCGATGTAGATCGGGGTAGTTGTCCATTTTCTGTGTTCTGTGTAGTTTCTTTAATGGTTCCCGTGGGTAACAGAAAAACAGAGGTGTTGACCGTTTGGAGATGCACAAAGGTTAAAACACAGGGGAGACTTCTTTAGCCAAGGGGCCAAGAGATGGGAGAGAGCTCTTCTAAAATTGCACCCTCATAGCATCTGGGGGTGTACTGGAAAGGTTGTTCATGCAATATCTGGTTCATTCCTATTGAGATATTTGCTGTAGGTCATGAGAGCCCTCATGACCTGTGAGGTCGACCGGTTTCAATGGCTACTAGTGATTTGAACCATCTTCTTCAGGACCGTTGTTCAACATAAGGAATCAATCAAGGTTTCAGGGATATGAAACCAGGGCAATAGCTGTATTGTAAGGATACAAAAGGGAAGGGGGGGAAAAAAGACAAAAAGGAGAGCATGAAGATGGGGGAGGGGGAAGAGAAAAATGGGGTCATTCTATCATTGAAAAGTGCTTGCTTAATGCACACCTTGTCCAAATGAGTAAGAGGTGACCTAGAGAGTCAAGCCAATATTAATTGGAAGTGCAAGGTAACAGGATAATTGGAGTGCCTGGTCACCGGTGTAAATGACAGAGTCTCAACATGGCGAACAGAAGGGAAAGAGCAAGGGAAGGGGGTGGGGGGGGGCGTGGGCGTGACAATAGCGGAATTGCTGCGTATGACAGGGGTACCTGTATGCAGGCTGGGCTGGTGCTGTGAGATCAGTCACACTGGAAGACTAGAAGGTGGGTGACAGCAGCAAGGGTAAGTGAAAGAACTGAAATCAAGCCGGCTAAACTGGAGTGCAGGGGCAGCAAGGAAAGTACCTGGTGTGCGTCTGCCTGTGGGCGTCTGCTCGTGGCGCTGCTGCAGCTCAGAATGAGCTCGATGTAGGGACGAGGCCTACCGCCTCTAAAGAATAGGAAAAACGCGCTCCACACTCGCGTCACGTGACGTGCGCTGACGTCGTGACCGCGTAGCGTGGAGCGGTGTAGGTACGCGCGGGGATGGTGAGCTCTATCGCCCGTAAAAAATGCCGCTGAGCGCGTGGGCACGGTGCTGTACAGGAGGAAGAGAGCCCGAGAGGCTGGGTGAATGGGAGGAACGCGTGCAGGTGAGAGGGAACAAGGGAGGGCGGGGGGGGGGGAGAGAAACGGCTATGGAAGAGTAGCCGCCCCAGAGCGGCCGCAAATTGCAAAGTCAGAATAAGAGGCAAGCCCTGCGGGGAGGATCCTAAAAAGTGTGGATCGAGAGAAAGAGGGATCGAAAGGAGCCAGGGAGGGCACACAGGCGGTCCCTCAGATCCAGGGCAAAATCTGCTGGGCAAGGCCTGTAGTAACCGGCAATCTATGGTAGCACTGCTAGGTCATGCCACTGGATGTTCTCATTGAGCCCTTTAGAGCATGTGTTAAGTTTGAAAATCCACTGCTGTTCTCTTCTAAAGAGTATGTTGTTGTAATTACCCCCTCTTGCAGGGGGTGTGACCCTTTCTATGATGGTCCATTTGAATGAGTCTGCTGTGTGTCCTTCGGCTGCAAAATGTTGGACTAGGGGGGCAGTCAGTTTGTTGGTACGTATACATGACCTATGTTCCACCATGCGAATCCGAACTGCCCTGGTAGTCATACCAATGTATCTAAGGGCGCAGGGGCATGTGATCATATAGATCACTCCTTTGGAATTGCAGTTTGTCAATGTCATTTGCCTCCAAGGTGTATGCCAACCTATGTCTATCTCTGTTGTGCGAGATGTCTGCGGGCACATGGAGCAGTTACCGCAAGGTGCGTGTCCTCTGGCTGGTGCTGTATCCCAAAGGGGACGTTGGCTGGGTCCTGTGGGTAAAGTAGTGTGTACTAGTGTTTTCACTACCTTATCCCGCAGGTTAGTCCGTCTTTTGAGGGCGAAACGGGGTATGGAGATAGTGGTATCTCCTGTGTTCAAGATAGGCCATAGCTTCTTGACTTCTTGCTTGATCTTGTTGAGGAGAGGCGAATAACTAAACACTGCTGTGATTCCTGTGGTGTTAGATGGTTTCAAGTGTTGTTCGAGGGTTACAGATCTCGGGATGTTTCTGGCTCTTTTGTAGGTGTCTCTGATGATTCTTTTTGGGTATCCTCTTGCTGCCAATTGTTCCCTTAGGAGGCTAGACTGTGTGGTATATGTGGGGGTCTGGGTGCACAGCCTGCGATATCTTAGGAATTGTCCGAAAGGCAGGTTGTCTCTGAGTGCTCTAGGGTGGTAACTGGAGTAGCATAACAGAGAGTTTCTATCAGTAGATTTCTTGTACACGCTTGAGATTAGTCCCCCATTATTGGCTAAGATTGCGAGATCCAAAAAATGTATGGATTGCTTGTCTTTTTCCAATGTGAACTGAAGGTGTGGGTTAAGAGAGTTAAGCCAAGCATGGAAAGACACAAGGTCCAATTCTGTCCCTTTGAAAATTATGAAAATGTCGTCTATATATCTCCGCCAAATGCTCAGATTGACGACAAAGGGATTGGTGGCTGAGTAGATATGGTCTTGTTCAAAGAGGTTGACGTATAAGTTAGCTAGGCTGGGGGCAAAAGTAGCTCCCATCGCAGTGCCGGATGTCTGTTGGTAAAAGGTGTTTTGGAACAGAAAGTAGTTATTGGTTAATGCAATCTCTGCCAATTGGTGGATGAAGGTTGGCGGCACACCATGTAATTCGATGCCAGAATGTAGTAACCTGCTTAGCATATTCAAAGTCTCTTTTTGAGGGATCCGAGTGTACAGAGACTCGATGTCAATCGTGACTAGCCACTCTTGTTGTGGATCATACTGCAAGGAGTCAATTAAGTTTAGCATCTGGGTGGAGTCTTTTATGTAGCTTGTCATCTTCGGGATCTGGTCCCTTATGAAAAAGTCAACAAATTGAGATAGTGGTTCGAGAATAGAGCCAATGCCTGACACAATGGGGCGTCCGGGTGGTGGCACAATGCCCTTGTGGATTTTGGGTAAGGCATACATGGCCGGAATGCGGGGGTGGGGTGGAGTTAGGAAAGCAGCTTCACGGTTGCTGATGTAGCCTTCGGCCTCTGCTTCATAGATGATGGGAGCTATTATTGCCTGGAGGGAAGGTGTGGGGTCCATGCGGAGTTTCTTGTAACTGATGTTATCACTCAAGAGAATGTTAACCATGTTGACATAGTTGGTGGTGTCCATGATGACAATGGCTCCCCCTTTGTCAGCCGGCTTGATGGTGATATCTGGATTGCCAGCTAGATCAGAGAGGGCTGTCAATTGAGGTTTGGTACAGTTGTTATTGATAAATGGAATGGTCTTCTCTAATTCTGCTATTTTCTTAAGGAGTGCTTTTTCGAAAGTGATTGATTCTGGGGTGTTGGTGCAGTATGGTGGGAAGAATTGAGAAGGTGGGCGTAGGCCCGTAGCGTCGGTATCTGCAATGGTCTCGTTATTGAAGTACTGTTTGAGTCTTATTTTTCGCATCAATTGTGTACATTCGACACGCGTTTGGAAAGGGTCATACCGTGCTGTAGGGATGAAGGAAAGACCCTTCTGTAGAATTTCTTGTTCTGCTCTGGTCAGTACATGCGTGGACTGGTTAACAATCAATGAGGGAGCAGAGCTGGTATGTTGCCTTGTCCTCTGCTGCGGGTGATTATCGTGGGCGGCGGGTGGTTCTGCCATCGTGCCCGGTGCTGGCCTCCTCCTCGTGGGCCTAAAAAAGGAACCGCAGGAGGGGTTCCTTGATTGTGACCACCGAATTGTACACGCCTCTTGTCCCAGTGCTGCTTGCCCGAGCTATTGCTAGAGTTGCTGCTCGAGCTGCTGTAAGACCGGTTAGCGTTACTTCGTTGGAGGGTTTGGAAACGTAGTTGTGCAGCGTCTCGTCTGGATTGTTTGGCCTCTTCCGAAAAATATTCTTCCCCTACGTAAGGGTACACTTTCACATGTGTGAACGCTGTGAGGTCTTTTTTCAGTTTTGTGATCTTTCGGCTAAGGTTGGTGTCCTTGAAGTCTTTCAGTGTGGTATCCAGTAGACTTAGTTTGGCTGTATAGATGTCTATGGCTATTCTGGTTTTCAAAAGGGCACTTTTCTCGTTCAATTCGCGTACTAGTTTGTCTGTGATTGTTTTAGCGGTGTTGATGATGAGAACCAGCCAGTCACGTGTACATTTATTAGCAATAAAGGACCAGTCTTTTCTAAACTGTAAATTATCCAAGAAAATCCGAGGTTCAATGCGGATAATGAGACCATTTGGGGCTGCATGTGCCCTTAGATATTCGGTCATCAGTGCTCCATGCAGTTCCGTGCGGATGATTTTCTTTCTCAAGGCTTCAATCTCATTCCATTCATCGTTGTTACTAGTGTTCTGTGGGGTAAGGTCAATACCTAATAATGAGGGGTTAGCAAGGATCCCATCAACCAGTTCTTCCGCAAAGGCCAGAAAATGTCCATCGGCCATTGGGCTGGGAGAAGGACAGAGAGGTGAAGGGAAAAGGGGGGAGGGGGAAGGGGGAGCCTGATGAGACCACTGAGACACACCGTAGTGTTGAGTAACAGCTAGAAAGAGGAAGGGTGACCTTCCTCTTATTAATTTTGAGTTAATCAAACCCAGCAACTTGGACAGTTGCGCGAAGAAGTGTAGTAACAAACAGGGTATGTTGTTGGGATAAAGCAACAAAAGGAGAGCACGGACAAGCCGTTGGATTCCTTTGAACCGTTAAATATAGATCAAGGATGGTAGCACAAGAGCAACGGTTTTGTAGGAAAAAATATTTTTAATGCTTGAAAAAATCAAGAGAAGGTGGGTCACTTCTAGTTCAAAAGGGCATGGTATTACAGGAAAAGTAGCAACTCCAAAGGGGATAAGAGCTTCACTGTTCAGAACAGGGGATTAGATTCTGGAACTGTGAGATGATGGTCCGATGTAGATCGGGGTAGTTGTCCATTTTCTGTGTTCTGTGTAGTTTCTTTAATGGTTCCCGTGGGTAACAGAAAAACAGAGGTGTTGACCGTTTGGAGATGCACAAAGGTTAAAACACAGGGGAGACTTCTTTAGCCAAGGGGCCAAGAGATGGGAGAGAGCTCTTCTAAAATTGCACCCTCATAGCATCTGGGGGTGTACTGGAAAGGTTGTTCATGCAATATCTGGTTCATTCCTATTGAGATATTTGCTGTAGGTCATGAGAGCCCTCATGACCTGTGAGGTCGACCGGTTTCAATGGCTACTAGTGATTTGAACCATCTTCTTCAGGACCGTTGTTCAACATAAGGAATCAATCAAGGTTTCAGGGATATGAAACCAGGGCAATAGCTGTATTGTAAGGATACAAAAGGGAAGGGGGGGAAAAAGACAAAAAGGAGAGCATGAAGATGGGGGAGGGGGAAGAGAAAAATGGGGTCATTCTATCATTGAAAAGTGCTTGCTTAATGGACACCTTGTCCAAATGAGTAAGAGGTGACCTAGAGAGTCAAGCCAATATTAATTGGAAGTGCAAGGTAACAGGATAATTGGAGTGCCTGGTCACCGGTGTAAATGACAGAGTCTCAACATGGCGAACAGAAGGGAAAGAGCAAGGGAAGGGGGTGGGGGGGGCGTGGGCGTGACAATAGCGGAATTGCTGCGTATGACAGGGGTACCTGTATGCAGGCTGGGCTGATGCTGTGAGATCAGTCACACTGGAAGACTAGAAGGTGGGTGACAGCAGCAAGGGTAAGTGAACAAACTGAAATCAAGCCGGCTAAACTGGAGTGCAGGGGCAGCAAGGAAAGTACCTGGTGTGCGTCTGCCTGTGGGCGTCTGCTCGTGGCGCTGCTGCAGCTCAGAATGAGCTCGATGTAGGGACGAGGCCTACCGCCTCTAAAGAATAGGAAAAACGCGCTCCACACTCGCGTCACGTGACGTGCGCTGACGTCGTGACCGCGTAGCGTGGAGCGGTGTAGGTACGCGCGGGGATGGTGAGCTCTATCGCCCGTAAAAAATGCCGCTGAGCGCGTGGGCACGGTGCTGTACAGGAGGAAGAGAGCCCGAGAGGCTGGGTGAATGGGAGGAACGCGTGCAGGTGAGAGGGAACAAGGGAGGGCGGGGGGGGGGTGTCATTTACACCGGTGACCAGGCACTCCAATTATCCTGTTACCTTGCACTTCCAATTAATATTGGCTTGACTCTCTAGGTCACCTCTTACTCATTTGGACAAGGTGTCCATTAAGCAAGCACTTTTCAATGATAGAATGACCCCATTTTTCTCTTCCCCCTCCCCCATCTTCATGCTCTCCTTTTTGTCTTTTTTCCCCCTTTTGTATTCTTACAATACAGCTATTGCCCTGGTTTCATATCCCTGAAACCTTGATTGATTCCTTATGTTGAACAACGGTCCTGAAGAAGATGGTTCAAATCACTAGTAGCCATTGAAACCGGTCGACCTCACAGGTCATGAGGGCTCTCATGACCTACAGCAAATATCTCAATAGGAATGAACCAGATATTGCATGAACAACCTTTCCAGTACACCCCCAGATGCTATGAGGGTGCAATTTTAGAAGAGCTCTCTCCCATCTCTTGGCCCCTTGGCTAAAGAAGTCTCCCCTGTGTTTTAACCTTTGTGCATCTCCAAACGGTCAACACCTCTGTTTTTCTGTTACCCACGGGAACCATTAAAGAAACTACACAGAACACAGAAAATGGACAACTACCCCGATCTACATCGGACCATCATCTCACAGTTCCAGAATCTAATCCCCTGTTCTGAACAGTGAAGCTCTTATCCCCTTTGGAGTTGCTACTTTTCCTGTAATACCATGCCCTTTTGAACTAGAAGTGACCCACCTTCTCTTGATTTTTTCAAGCATTAAAAATGTTTTTTCCTACAAAACCGTTGCTCTTGTGCTACCATTCTTTTTTCTTAGCCATTAAATTGAGTAAAATGAACCTGTCATTTTAAAACCGATTTCTGTTTTCTCTGCTCTATTTTTCTAAAAACACCTCTCATTCAACTTTGCATAACTCCCTCTATTTAATAGCTGGAGACTTCATTTGAACTCTGACTTAAACATAAGACCTGTAGCTACATCACAAAACAAAAACATCCGAAAACAGTGCATTTCACCTGTTTTTCTTAAAAACCATTCAGTGAATTTTAGGCGGGAATTCGCAATTCTGCAGTGTCACACGAACGATTTTCAATTTCAATTATTTCCAAACTTCCATAAATATTCAAAGTGTTTACTGTTGCACATACTAAAGCTTATGATTGTTAGCATCTTTTCAGTGTTGCTCCCATAGGAATTTATATTGGTTCAAGGATTTTTGCCCACTTTTCATTGTTTTGCCTCGCCATTTCCGAATGTCATTTTAAAAGTGTAAGATTTCCAAACCGTTTTTCTCTCTTGTTTGGGGAGAGAAGGTTGTAATCAAATCCTGTACACTGTTTATTATTCCTGAATATCTGCTGCTCCCTTACATCTGTGTAGAATTGCTTATTTGTGAGTTGTGAAATTTGCAGGGGGAAATCTTAACTCAGGTACTATCTTTCCACCAAGCCAAAACTGTTCTTTTCTCAGTGTTTTATATTCTGTGCTGCTAAAAGTGAATTCAACTGTATTACCTACTTTCTATTTGTATTGTCACCACATTGGCGATTGCTGCCCCATATATTAAAACATATGTTTGATTTGTATTATAAATAAATAAATAATTATCACCTTTACCAACCGGCCTGTTTCCTGGTCCATTGTCACCAGGGGGTATTTTGAGAAGGGGTGTGATATGAGTGGTGTATCACTCAGAATATTGAACCTATAGACACAATAAAATAAGTATTTAATTAGCGCACTGCATATTAGGTTGAGACCAGGGAGTATTTCCTGATTGAAATCCTTAACAACACCTTAGCTCCATCTTTCTAGAATGATGGGACTCAATGCTGTTTCTTCTCTACTGAAACGGTATGTTGTTCCGGTCTAAGTGACCACAGTGGTGGGCATGGAATCTGGGCAGCTGGTGGGATAGTGACGTGTCCCTTGGGAACCAGTTGAATCGCAGAAGAATTGTTAGCCATTCAAGAATCGGAATATCATCTGCAGTGGGAGCTCTTCCTTACACTGGACAGGATTCTCATGGCTGCATGTTCTTAAGTCCTCCTGCCAACAAGATGCAGAGATTGGAATTAGACTGGAATGAAACTGCAAGGGTTGTGGGAGGGCTTTAGAAACAGAACAATGTTTTACCTTTATAGCAGTCGATCCACTGACTGCCTACTTCTGCGATTGTGTCATTTATTTGTTGTTATATTTTACAAAATATTGTTTATGAAAAGGGTCCAGAGTTTTTAATGACGACAATTAATATTCTTGCCTCCCCATCCTAGAATAGCAGAATGTAATCATGGCAAGGTCGAACATGTCCAGTTTGAATACAATGTATTCATATGTACATTCCCTTCAGATACTCAAGGTCAGCTGCTTAAGACCGCTAATTCTGTTTTGGTGCACTACAATTATTCCACTTAATTCACCCATAAATGCATTAATGTATTCATTATTTTGCATTGAACAGAATCCTGGAACTTTATGGTCACAGCATTGTATCGCTTTCTTATCCCAAACAGTTAAGGGACAAACAAGTCGGCAGGTCACATTTAAGAAATTTGTGTAAGCCTATCTGTGGTTTCAATCTTCCACTGAAACCAATATGTTGACTACCCTACATTCCAGTTAATGGGCCCTTGTGGAGCATGTACTGGTGATATTGAGATCTTCCTTGCAAAGGGATTACATGATGGGATGACCGAAACCTCCTGCGACCTGCACTGCTCATGCCAGAACTGTTAGCTGGCAATGTTTAGATGGCATGCACAGAAAGGCAGCTTGCTAAACTGGAACATGCTCGATCCTGGGGGCGTGAGAATGTGTATGTAATATCGAGAGTGAGAGAGGGATAGAGCAAGAGTGACAGAGATAGAGAACGATAGAGATAGAGAGAAGGGGGAAAGAGTCAGAAGTAGCGAGACAAAAAAAACAATGAGTAAATAAGGACGTTTTCATAACCTAATTCCATTCAATGTCTATGTGGATGACTTGGAACGGCTTTAGACAAGTCACTGGCACCTGGATTAACACTGGAAACCTAAAAATCAGTTGCCAACTGCACCTTGATGACCTGGATCTTTTGTTTCTGACAAATCCAGGACTATAATGAAGTGTGGTCACACTTGAAAATGAATTCAAATTTTGTTACCTAAACATAACCAAAGCCAATACTGAAAGTATGATCTTCCAGAACAAACCCAACACACGAACAAACCAATAACAATTCATAGGAAATTGATAATGCAGCCTACAAAGCTCTCGCTTGGCACTTCCTCTTTAATTTAAGTAGTAGGTTAAATAGTGATGATTATGTTTTTCAAGGACAGTTTGTAGTCATACAAAATCATGGTTGTCAAGCACAAGTACTTCCCAAAATGTGTGGCTGCCACACACACTAGTAGTCAAAATATATATTGATGAGAAGGAGCGCCAAACTGCCTTCTAAGATGTTTGTTGGTGAGTCAATTAAAGAACTAGTAAATAAAAACTTGCTTGAGGTAAAAAAAAAAAGGGAAAACCAATTTTATTTTTTCCATAAAGAATAATGAAGAAATTGGGTTTTACATCACACCTTATATTTTATGCTCCAATCAAATAAATGGCGAATATAGATTATCACAATGTAGCTTATATAGAAAATTATACTCTTGATACTCTCAACACGTGTTTCCCCATTGATTGTGGCAATGGTTCATCAGGAGAGAAAAAGGATAATCTGAGAGAGAAAAACAAAAGAAAAAAAGTGAAAAAGATAGTGAATTTAAAAATTAAGGCCAGTATAGGGCAACGATACATGATAAGCAATTTCCAGTTGGTAAAATGAGTTTTGCTGGATTATTTCCATATATGTAAAATAATTTGACTCACCCTAATTTGTTTTTTTCAAAAGGTGTTTCTTTTTTTGTCCAATGAATAGGTTTTGGATGATACTGATAATCCAATTGATTCAGTGGAAATCCTATGCCAAGTTATATCTAAGATGAGTCCATGTTAAGACTATCCCATGGAAGAGGGGAAAAAAACAAAAAGCTAGGGTATTTATATGTAAATCGTATTCTCTTTTGAGACAGTATTAGTTAATCCAAAACAGCAGTGATGTTAGTTTATTCACTACAGTAGTTACATGTAAGGCTTGAAAAAGCGGTTCTATTTAAACTAGAAGGACTTACCTTTAGGTTTTAGATGGAGACCATCATAAGCGCACAGAAGCTGGTTTCCTGGTTGGTGTACGAAGCTCAGATTCTATTGAGGTTGTTTTATAGTTCTGGAAAAACGGCGCGAAAACGTGATGAGGTCACGCGCACCGTAGCATAGCGGAGCGTCATGACATCACCGCATTTCCCTGCTTCTCGCAGGCATATTGAATATTAGCAAGGAAAAAGGGTCTATGGCCATTATTTTAATGCCGGTCAAGATAAAAATAGTTAAATCTTGGTCAGTGATTATTCTAAATATCATCTAAAGATATATATAGCAGCTTTAATACTGATGCTTATTAATAGAAAGCATGGACTTCAAAATAAGAAATTCTAAGAAAAATACTATTTGAATTAAGAAAATCATCTGTTTTCATATAGTAGCTAAATTAAGTATAAAAATGATGAGATTTGGAAATAGCGTATTTGGATAGTGCTTTTTTAGAAAAACGGCAGAAGTTGGTTATTATGATGTGCCATATGGAGAAGAGCACATCATTAATCTAGAACAATCCATGTTAGACAAGGAAACCAGTGAACACTCATATTATAAATATATACGAATAATGTACCAGACCTCCAGAAACAATACCACAGCAAAACAATCCTGCACGAAAAGGACATGCAAGCATTCTATGCCAAATTATCACAATTCAATGGCGTGAACCACCTGGTGAAACTGTGGATGAAATAATTTGTGTGCGTAAAGAAGCATTTACTCATACATGACAGTAAGGTCTGAGGCCCCAAAATACACTAAAGCCTACATTGAATGGGTTACCATTCCAATCGAAGGTATGCCCCTAGTGTTCTCCAAACAAAGACTCATGGCCCACAGGAATCACAAACATGTTTTGGTCAGCAAAATATGTGCAGCACCCGTTACTGACAGAATTAGAGTGGAAAAGTAACACAGTTGGAGATAGAGTTTATAAATAGCATCCAGTAATCCTACAAGTCACAAGCTCTCGAAGCACAAAGGAAGAAATGAAGAAGCCCTGTATCACAGAAGATGCATGCAATCAAACGTTAGTCACACATTGGATTAGCTTTGTGTTTTAAATACTACCTGTAGTGAGGTGAGTACGAGCATATGCCCATGGTCGGACCATTTTTTTGTAAACTTTTCCATATTGGTACCTTTTATAATTAAAAGGAACCATGAAATACAGGGAGGATGTAACCCAAAGCTATTAACAATGGCTAATATCGAGCCTCTGATTGGTAATTTACTGGATTTCTCATCAGAAAAAGAACTGACAGCTCAAGAAATGGCCATAGCATTAACTAATAATTTGATTAGTTTATCAGATAAATAAGCCCCATTAAAACAGAAAAAGATTCACAAAGGTGACAATAATAAAAAGAGTTGGTTGTCTGAAGAATTGAGAAAACTAAAATCAGCATCGATGAAAGCTTTTCATGTTTGGAAACGCAAATTTAAATCTGTCTCACTAGCCATATATAAGAAAGCAGTCAGGGTTTATAAAAATGCTATACTCCAGGCAAAGAGAAACTTTCACTTCACCATATCAGTAATGATGAATCTGATACCAAAGAATTGTTTAAAATACTAAAGGAACAGGAAATCACACCTGCCCCATTGGGACTAGCTGAAACAAACGACAATGAGTGGTGTCAACTTATACAAGACGGTCTACAAAATAACTTGCACAATATTCGATCAACAATGCTTGAAAAAAAAGAAGCAGTACTCTGCGTCCGCGTATACTGCCACTCTCAAGGTCTTTAAAAAGAATATAGATATTACTATTTTTAACTTTCACCCAATAAGTGAACTGGAATTAGAAAAAATCATTGAACAGATGAAACCATCAAAGTGCAGAGGAGATGTCTGTGCTTCAATGATAATTAAATCCTGTGCTCCGTCTTTAGTAAAAGCAGTCTGCATCTTTGTTATTGCCTCACTTATTGAGGGGAAAGTGTCAATGGAACTAAAACAAACTATGGTTACTCCAATTATCAAAAATTGGGGTTGCTAAGGGACAATATATTGAACTTTCGCCCTATTTCGAATACTCCTTTCTTTTTGAAAATACTTGACCGGGTAGTGTATCATCAAATTGCTGAACACCTGAACCAGTATCCTATCCAGCATTCACATCAATCGGGATTTAGAATACTATTCGGAACTGAGACTTCTCTCTTGGAGTTTAAGTCCAGGTTACTAACACAGATGGATAAAAGATTGGCCTCTCATTGATTATATCTTTGGATCAATCCGCAGCCTTTGATTTAATTGAACATTCTATATTGAATACGAGGCTCATGGAAGTGGCCAATTTCTCAGATCAGGCTGCATCTTGGGTTGCTTCCGTCTTAGAAAATAGACACAGTAGTGTCTGCTCTGTTGGTGCAGAAGCAGACCCAATCTTGGTACTCTATGGAGTCCCACAGGGGGCTAGCACTTCACCTTGCATTTGTAATCTTTTCATTGCTCCTTTCTTCTACATGTTGGAGCAGTGGGCGTAGTTTTTTCAAACTACGTAGATGATATCCTATGTGCAGTTCCCCTAACAGGCTCCCATGTACAGGACGAGCTCCAAGTTAACAGAGTCTTTAGCCTGATTGAAAATTGGTTACTGGATAATTATCTTGCTTTAAATAGGAGCAAGACAGAGCTAATGATTGTTGGTTGTCCAAATGCTCTGAATGCTCTAAATAACACCTGCAGCCCTTTTAAGCTAGGGGATGATATCATTAGTCCACTACCAAAAACTGAAATATTGGGAGTTACTTTAGATCAATCTCTTAATATAAAAGTGCATGTGACCTACATTGTGTCCTCCTCAGTTTATTATGTTAAACTACTGTCACACCTGAGGCCACTCATATTCCAGAAAAGCACAGAAACCATTGTGAGGGCAATAATAGGTGCCAAGTTGGACTCCTGCTGTAGCCTTCTGCTAGGTTCCGGCAAGCCGGTCTTACAGAAACTACATGTGGTACAGAACTGGGCAGCTAGAGTGGTAGTAGGGCTATCAAGGCACGAACATGTATCGAAGCCAGGCGAGCACGTCATTGGCTTCCAGCGGATTCAAGAATTCAGTTCAGAACTCTGGTGATAACCTTTAAGTGTAAAATTTAAATGATGCTGCTGTATCTTCAGTGCTACATTAAAGATAAAGTAAATACCAGATTGTTAAGATCTTGATCTCAAAATCTTCTCGAGCAACTCAGACCAAGAACTTCAGAGGCAGAGAACGGTGCTTTTGCTTTCAAAGCACCTAGTTTGTGGAACCAATTACCAGATCATCTGCATAAAAACAAACTCCTTGCAACATTCAAGAAAGATCTTAAAACCTTCCTTTTCACATGAGATCAGCCTTAGGAGTTAGCACCTTTGTATGCTTATCTCTTTTTAGTCAGATCTTGTGTTAGTCTTAAATTGGTCCTTAGAAGAGTAAGCTGTGTCACTGGTAGCCACATGTGTTTGTTTGTCCTGTCCTTCTGTTAGTGCCTTCTTGCCTGCGGGCTTATAGTGTGCTATATAAATACCATGTAATGTAATGTAATGTAAAGAGAATCTGTCCCCACAGAGACATCGAAGCTACCTGGATTCACTCTAACTAAACCTGCTCACAGAAGAAGAAAAAACAAAGATACATCACCCACTGGGATGCGCAGACTCAGACACAAAACCAAATGAAATGCTGCCAGATAAACAGAAGGTAATCATGAGCAGACTATCTTTTTAGAGAACAAAAGTGAAAGCAAACGTAGGCTCCCTCGCGGGCAGTTTTGGAAAGCAGAACAAGATTATATCTTCCAACACTGTGACCTGTGGCTAGTGGAAACGAGGCCTGCTTTCACTTACACAGCCCAACTATGACAAGACAAAAAAAAGTTGACACAGAGGTGGATTGGCCTATAAAGAACTCTCAAGATTTCTAAGTGGGCCTCTACACCATGGTCCTGTTGTGTGTGGGTACCCTGGTTTTCAGCTCCTCTTACCTTCGTTCCCATGCAACCCACTCATTACCTCCCTTCCGTTCTCACCCCTCACATCACTTTGAAATAAGGAATTTGTTCTGAAGGTTCCAGTATGTTATACTTCACTCTTTACACATGATATGCGTTTGTTTAGTCTTCTATTTAACTTATATGCTTTAAACCAAAGTATTTGAACCTGTTATTTCCACGTTTTCTTGTATGACAACCCCCCCCCCCCCAAAAAAAACCTTCTTAAAGGGGTTTGGCTTGTTTGCATTATGTAACATGTGGCCACTTTGAAAAACGTTTCCAGGGACAATTTTGGTCCCAGTCCCACGAGCCTACTGCATGCTCTTTAAAGTATCTCACATAGTTCCCTTGACACTGATGTAAGGCAGCAGAATAGTGCATCCAAGCCTACCTGTGAGGGAAATGGTAGCGTACATGCATCAGCCTGGTTTGCCGGCGGTGCATGACATGATCATGGTGGGGTGCCCCCCACAACATGCACACAGTTCAATCCAACCTCTACAATTAACATATAGCATGATCTTGGGCACACCAATTATTATCTTTCATCTCAGGCTCACTGTTCAGAGGAACATGGTTTAGGCACGCCTCTGTTCTAGCCTTTCTCTGACACACATGTTTATTGTATTGTGGCCATGTCCTATTCTTGCAGGAAGAAGTACAAGAGGGAGAATTGGCTTATCTGTGCTAGGACCAAACCTGCGCCATCATTTGCAGGTTATACTTTCCAGAGAGATATGTCATCAGTTTCCAAAGAGCAAGATCGTACCGAAACAAACGGAATGTCCAAGCAAGGTGCAGTAGAATTATTGGCCTTTACTAAAAACACACAACATAACTAAAAACACTGCAGTCCGCTCCTGGGAGGGAAAACGGACAGTAACAAAGGCTTGTTAGCTACCTTATGCAAACTGGGCAACTAGGAATGATACTGAAAAATGGGACACAAAAATGAATGCGTAACAATAAAAAAATATTCACAAATCTCTGGGAAAGAAAATGTGGACTTCCTAACATCCAGAAAAAGAATTGAAGGATAATCAGCAAATGCAATCCTGCAAAATAGCTATTAATGAGGCAAGGGGTAGCTTATATTTTCTTGAATTTCATCTGCAGCACAAATCCAGAAGTAAATGTTTTGAATTTTGAAAGTTTTCCTCAAAGTTTGCTGGTTTCCTGTGCGAGATTCTGAACACAGGTGAAATAGCCCTCCTGATGTGGTTAGGGGAGTTCTGCAACAGAAGGGTACGTTTTTGGTCAGACAACAGGGCGGTGGTAAAGGCCATTCATTTGCCATTTGCCTCGTGTCCGGTGGTCCTGGGATTGTAAAAGAAGGTGGTTTAGCTTTGCCTGTACATATATATCGGGTTTAGGGCACAACACGTGCAAGACATTACTAATATTGAAACTGACGCTCTCTCTCATTTTCAGTCGGAGTAGTTCTGGAAGGCCCATCCATGGGCATGACAACAGGGGAAGGAGTTCAAAGCGGAATGGTGGCAGCTGTTCTCGTGGCCCTGACGCTCTGGGACCTTGGGGAGCGATCACTCACACCAGGAGTGAGGGCCAGATACCGGCAGGACTATGGCAAGTTCTTGAGTGTGTCTCGTCATCTGGGTTACACAACGATGGGGTTGGAGGAGTAAGTTGAGGAATTTCTCATGTGGGCACACAAGGACGGGAGGACAAGGATCATGCCGGCAGAGCACTTGGCAGTGATAGCCTTTTATAGCAAACCGAACAGGGCCAGAAACTCCACCAAGGGCTGCACAGTTTGCACCGCCCTGAAAGGTTGGTGGAAATTCGAAGGACCAAGGAAGGACTGTCGCAAGCCTATTGATTTTGAAATACTGGTGAGATTACTGGGGGCAAAGCAGGGGGTATGTTGCAATGGGTTTTCAGGGCCCTGTTTGCAGTAGCATTGTTTGGGGCAAACTGATTGCAACAGGTAAAAGGGATAAGTCAGGCAGGGCCCTTAGAACTGGGGACGTGCTTTCACAAAGAAAGGTATGAGTATTAGACTGAAAAGGTCAAAAACAGATCATGAAAGTAAAGGGTGGGTGGATAGATACCGGATCAGGAGAGTTGCCCTACCGGGCTTCTTTCACGGTGCATGGTGGCCAGGCCTTCTGGTGGGGAATACCTGCTTGTGCATGAGGATGGTGTTTCATTAATGCTGTTTCAGTTTCGGAAGGTGTTGGTATCAGCATTAAGTTGGGTGGGATGCCACAGGGTGGTTGGTCCTTGCATGGCTTCATAATAGGGGCAGCCACCATAGCGTTCCCGCAGGGAATGCCCTGAGCGCGATAAAGAAGGTGGGTGGATGGGAATCCGAGCCGTACTAGATATACATCACATCAAGGAGGCCGTGCGACACCACACCGGCAAATCAGTATGTGGTTCACAGCTGCATTGAAGGAAGGAATTGTGGTGTATCATCTGTGTGCAGTCACCCTTGCAAGTGTTCAACGTTAAGTGGTAAAGTAATGTATGTCTTTTGCACCAGCAGGTCGCACAGTGTGAGTCATTGGCCACTCCTTCATCACACGAGCAGAGGGGAGAGTGTGGCAGTGGCAGGGGGCAATGTATGATTAAGGAACATTGAGGTCGTCTGGCTGGCACAACAGTCATGCACTGGCAGGCATTGCTCCCTGTGTGCACAGGCAGCTGGAAAGGTTGGAACCCCAAAGGAGCTCATTGTACACCTCGGGGGAAATTACCTCACAGACCTGGGTAGAGTTTGGTTATTAAAGGACGTGCAGCAGAGCATCAAGATGTTGGGGAAAATGCTCCGGAAGACTGACATTTTAGTCAGAGGTAGTACCAAGAAGCGTTTGGCAAGGTGCAGGGTCAAATGTTGCCATGGAGATATCTAAGAAAAGAGTAAACAAAAACATGGAGTGGTTTATGCACCGGGAAGGACTAGGTTTCACCAGACAAGGTTGTTGTGTGAGAAGTACCCAGTGCATTTTGCCAACGGTGGGGTTCACCTGTCTGATGAGGCCAACAATGTTTTTTTTTCTGATGGGTATGTTTGGAGCAATGACAAAGGCAGGATACTCATAGACAGCTATGGTGAGTTTTGGTGTCAGCTGACAAAAGTGTGGGGGGCAGACATAGGTGGGGGCATTGCAGGTTGTGGGGGGCACCACGAAAGTGTGGTGGAGTTATGAGTGTGGTCCTAAAATAGGGGGTACACTTCGATGCTGCTGGGAGCTATAGCCTCCAGCAGCATGAGCCAGTATGGGGTGCAACGGGCACTGACATCATTAAGGAAAGGTGAGTGATTGAACTGGCCATCGGATACCAGAGGCGTGCCTTTCTTCCCATCAGAACGGAAACCAAAAGGAGGGGGGCTCACCGGTTTGTAATGTAAAAATACATAAACACGGGAATGGCAAGGGCCACCTGGGAAATTCTTTGTAGGCCAGGCACAATTGTGGACTGAGCAGGGCTATAACCCCCCCTTTAGATGACTCCAATAAAGTGATAATGTTTGGGGTGTTTCCGTAGGAGTCAGCCCTACTATGGGGAAAATGGAAAATTCTGCATACATGGAAACTCTCCTTTGCATGTTAAAAAAAGGAAACCTAATGGAAATGCGACAGTATAAATGTTTTTGTCTTCAAATAAGGCCGATACGTGGTTATTTAGTTAAATATTTATTTGGGCTTTCTGATGCAAAATAAATAATACCAGCCTCATTTCTTACCACTGACAGTTGACAAAGATGTGTCAATTGTTCAGACGCCCCAGTGAGGGCTGTGTGCCTTTGTCGCACAAGCGGCGACCCTGAAAAGAGCATGAAAACCCAAATACTCGTAGAAAAACCTGGAGGTCAGGCAGGTCTGGTGTGCGTATTTGTGTTTGAGAGTGTGTATGTGTTTGCGTACCTGTGCGTGCGTCTGTGTGTTTGAATGAATTTATCTATGTGTTTATTTGAGGACATAGACTTGAGTGTATTCATTAATCCATAACTGCTTGACTCTACGTTTGAACACCTGTGTGCACTCACTTTGTGTCCCTTTGCATTTGTCTTGATGGCTCATATTATTATATTATTGTCTCCTACCTGCATAAACTCGGTCTATGGACCATAATAATACAAATGAGTTATGTAGACTCGAAGGTGGGAGCTTGGGGGAACTGTGGATCTCTGCGCTGCTGAATTAGGTTGTTTCTCGGCATGGGGTTATGATTCCTGCTGTCTGTAATTAGGGTTCCAGTGTGACAGAACTCCTGCAGTCCCAGGATAAGGAATGTACAAGACTGGGGTTCGAACCCTGTTTTACCTTGGCGATGCATGTGGCATTTACCAGTTGGTATTTGTATACTCCATATTCAGTCTCTATTGATAAAGGACACCGCTGTTTGCTTGAGATTGGTTGAATTTGCTATTCAGTAGGTTCAGTTCCAATTTTTTTAACAGGTTTTGCCATTTTATTGGCATACATCTCTGCGTGTGGTTGGTTATATACCATGTGCTGTTTGCAATGCTAGAGTGCTGACACATGTTTCAACCATAGGTCTTTCTCAAGGCGTGGACTGGTGGGTCTGTTGTATATTAGGAATGGCCGGTTTGCTTCAGTTGAGGGTGTAGCTGGTTAGCTTCAATTCCCAGCGGGGCGGTAGGTGGCAGTCTGCTGGGCTCACAGCGATCGTCTTGAGAGTTTTATGTAGATATTCAGTCTGCTTCTAAACCATGTAGAAATTGATGTAATCATTGCAAAATTACTTCCGTTGTGTCAGGGCTTTAATCTCGCATCCTCGTGTCGTAGCTTACAATTAAGTGAACATAGGAAAGAAATACTTCCCCATTTGGTGACCAGACTCAGTCCCTTGCGAACTACTTAAAAAATGTGCAGAAGTATTTGTCATACCGACAACGGAAATGTCACAAATTAGGTTGCTGTTAGATGACGGTATTAGCAATGAATAGAAGAAATTCATATGTCCTGAAGAAGGCCCGAAACAGCAAAAAATAGGTGCCTAGAGATAGTGTCTAATGTCTCCTCAAAGGCCAAAACATGTCGACGAACTAACAAGACTTTCATGTGTTATTTAAATTCATCCCTATTGAACCCTGTATGAATTATAGAGATTGCTTTTCAATAATATCAGTATTGTTTTTATCTTTTTCAAAAACAAACATCCGTAGTTTGAATAATCACGTGATAGTTGTGATTTATAAATTGATGTATTATTGTCTTTTTAAATCTTTTGAATAAAAACATATGATGTTGTGATACAATGTATAGTTTGTGTCTGGTTCTAAAAGTATCTGCAGTCTGGTTATGTAATTGAATTTGGCGATACATCCTTAGAAACAAGATGGTATGCTGCTGTTTAGTGTACAAGCACAACCAATCCGTTCCGTCCTAGTATAGAGAGGGGTCATCTTTTTATCACCCTTTATTATTATCATTGCCAAGGTTGATTGGTAGCCAGTTTATAGAGCTCGATAGAGTGAAAGCCCGAGGTGGCTCCCAGCGCTGGTCAATGGGCCGGCTCTTGCCCGGTCCGAGATCCGGCATCAGATGTGTGGTCGGTTCTAGGTACCTGCCTCAGCCCTGAACAGACTTTATCTAGCCACCAGCTTCACTGAGGGTAGCTGAGGGAAGCTGGGAGCTTGGTGATGTAATCTGCGCTGTGCTCCTTTGCAGTGCCGTCATTCGCGAGTCTCTATTCGATCAGCCTGTTTTCTTTCTGCTGGCCTGAAAGGGAGACCACAGAAGTCAATGGGCCTTGAATATCACTGGGGCAGGGGCCATCACTGTAGAAAGCAGGCTTTCTAAATGCTGGGCACACCATTGTTTTCCAAATGTTCATTGTACATTGTCATAGAAAAAAAGTAACTCAAAAATGCTTCTTGCATTCAATAATTGACTTGTTTTCTTTAAAATGTGTTTTTTTGTTATATTACCACACAAATGCTCTGTAATGTGTGTGCCCCTTCCATTGTGTTTCATCACAGTTACATTTATAAATATGTTATATGCTTGTCAAGCTGGGTAATCACAAATAAATGCTTCTGGTGTGCTGAAAGCAATTTTAAGGAAATTAAACTGTGGGTTCATGGCTGCCAACTTTTGATTTTCACTACAAGGGCAGAAATACCTCTACCTCCCCTGTGAATATAAGCAAGTGACCAGCCCAACCCATCCCCTGGCCAAACACATTTTATAGCACTTGTGTTTTTTTAATAAGGAATTGCAAAAAGTCATACGTTTACCAACCAGCTTTGAACATATAACATTTTAGCAATGGTTTCTTAACCTGCTGAGCTACCCTAGTAGCCTTCTACTATAGAGCGTGTCTATGGATCCCTTAATGTACTAAAAATGACTGGATTACTAACCGTATTTTGCATGCACCACTGTAATTGAAATGATTTACAGCGGAATTGATGTACAGTGTGGAGTTTGGAAAAAAGCAGCATGAAAGAAATTGCTACATTTTAAACATATTATTTTGAATATTTCCTTTGAGGGGAGTCCAACTGCCAGCTCCACCTCCTCGGATTTCACCCTCCCCTCCACCCCCTTTGGAACTACGCCCCCCTCCTCCTAACGCCACGTCCACCCCAGCCCTTGGGGGTGTCCACCTTTAAATTATTACCATTTCCTCCTCTGGTGGCTCCCACTTATGACTGTGCTCACCTGCCTGTGTGCTAGGTATATGGAGAAAAATGGTACTATGTGTGCTCTGATGTTTACCCCACAACCTTCAACTTGCCATCTTTGTGCGTTGAACCTGTTTTTCCAGGTCAGCCTAAGTACCTCAGCAGTGACTTCAGCAGCCCGTACCGGTTCGTGTCTACCTTTTAACACCACAGGAGGTGAAAGGCTGCGCGCTGGGAATCTCCCGCTTCCCTGTTCTTTGCCACCACCAGTTCTACCTGATCAGCGGGCGCCGCGCTAGTTGGCGCCGAGGATTGACCTCCAGAGAAGTCTCGTGTGCGTGCGGATGCGGAGGCTGGGAAATGAGACGCGTGTGGTGTACAGCTCTGCTTCTCCTGACTCAGTCCGTGCTCCCGTTCTCCAGCCAAGGTGAGTGCACCCGGGACCTTTTCTCCCGGGAGCTGTTATTCAGGGACCCCGAACCAGCGACACACGTGAAGAGCCGCTAATGTCAGCTGCATCATAACGCATGTTGTTATCGCACAGATGCCAATTGACCAGGGTGGGCTGAGCTCCGGCTTCATTATGCATAGCTCAGACTCCCATCGCTCGCGCTCCAAAAGTAGGCATGGTTTGTTTACCTCTGCCCGCCGCATTAAAGGACAGCATATCGAGGACAATTTCATTAGAATTAGGAAAAAGCAGTTACCTTCTATTTAAGTTTTTGCAACAGTGTTTAATAGAATAGATACGTGTATTTGCCCCAATAGAGTTGACAATTAGTTGTGATTTCTGATCAGTTTGAAACACAAGCACTAAATCTTATTTGCACCACTAACCTAAAATGTGTGCTGTATTGTACTTTCGAGCTACCGTTAATAGTTCATTAGAAGTGATCGGATTGAACTGGCGTGCCTTATGATCTCGGACAAAACTGTTCTGAGAACGTGTCTTCAGTAGCAGTGACTTTCTTGACAATTTGAAACCTCAGTAACTAATATACGTGGTGATGCTACAAACACAATCATCTGGTCTTACAATTAACCCTTTGTAAACACTTGTATTTCAGTGTATGATTTATTTTCAGAAATTAGCATTTATTTTTTCAACCCAGCCTCACAGGTCCGGCTGAAGATGTGTGGGGGCCCATTACAACATGATGGTTGGTGACCCCTCTTGCATAGAGAGGAAAACAGGCTGAGTCACTGATGGGCTGCATACATTATAATGGTGATAAAGAAATACAGCCAGTGGTTAATAGCTGCCGATTATTATGGATGGCAGGCTAGTCGAGAGATAGAACACTAAATGCCCACTGAAAAACGATAACTTCTTCTTTGTCAGAAAGTGGCTGATGGCGAGGAACCAGTGTTAAAAGGCAACAAGGTGATAACACTTCTGTTTACCCTGAGAGAAGTGACAGCCAGAATGAAAGTAACATAGAAAGGAATATATTGCCATATTATAGACTGCTGAGACGCGTGTGGCAACATGGGGCAGTTGCTGGGTGCCCCCCTGAGGCTGGATGCCCTTTTAAACGAAAACGTTGAAAGGCCTTGAAGCCATCCGTGCAGCACCACCAATAACTTGTGTCTGACTCCAAGGCACCTAAATCATTTATTTGGGGCTGGGGGTGGGGGGGAAGGGGACATGACAGCAAAGCTATACACTTTCAGGCTACAAAATCTGTTAGCTTGAGGAGGTCACAGTAGGTCAAAGCACTGTCACTGACAGAAGCATACCTCTGTAAAGTCACTTTTGGAAATGTAAGGCTCGCTATGAATGTAAAAATAGCAGGACCTTTTCTGTCATCTTGCCCTGCTCTCGGGTCCGGACACTGTTTGCAGCCTCAAGTGTTGTGTTTTGCAGTTCAAACCCACGAGACGTGGGTCAGTTGACAGCTCTGTTATCAGTCACTGTTGGACAGAAGCCTGGTGAAGACTCCATTGACTGATGCCAGGCAATCCATAGCGTTTCATTTTCCTCTTAAGTATTGAGCTATCACTGTGAAGATGGTGTACATTTGAATGTACTCACAGCTTGTCAGGCTGCGTCCTACCTGTTCTTATGGACCTCATTGACACCCTTGCTCCTGCTCTGGCTGACTTCTACAACCACTCCTTCACCACTGGAGTCTTCCCTTCTTCTCTGAAGCACTCCCTTGTGCACCCTCTTCTTAAGAAACCCTGTGCTGACCCGTCCTGCCTGGCTAACTATCGCCCAGTCTCCATCACTCGATTCCTGGGCAAACTCCTGGGAAAGCCGGCCATCTCCTAGCTTGATCTTCTCACTGAATCTGTTGGTTGTCTCCATGACCATCAGTCTGGCCTCAGAGCTGCCAGAAGCACAGAAACTGCTTTCCTGAATATCTGTGAAGACTTGCTCTCCAACCTTGATTCTAACACCCCTGGTGTCCTCATCTTGCTTGATCGCTCTTCTGCTTTTGGCACAGTCAACCATGCCATCCTGCTCAACTGTCTCCGTGATAACCTGGGTATCACTGATCAGGCCCTAACTTGGCTGACCTCTTTCCTCTATGATCGACCCTCGCAGGTCCAACTTGGGTCCTTGCTCTCCTTTATCTCTATTTCTACTTGTGGTGTTCTGCAGGAGTCTAAACTCTCTCCCTGGCTGTTCAACCAATACCTGGCACTTCTTGGCCACTGCATTGCCGCTCTCTGCTCCAACTTTCAGTGCTATGCAGATGACACTCAGCTCATTTTCAGGCTCCCTTCAGCCACCTCTTCTCTTTCTCTCATCTCTGACTGTCTGTCTGCTATCCAGGAGTGGTGTGCCGCCAATGATCTCTGCCTTAATGCCAGTAAGACTGAGATTCTCCTCATCGGCATACCCGCTCCCTCCTTTCCTGTCACTCTCTGGCCAGCCTCTCTTGGCCTTCTTCCTGCACCCACCTGTAAGGCTAAAAACCTTGTGGTCATCTACGACTCCACACTCTCCTTCTCTCCTCATATCTCTGACATCTCTAAGAAGTCACACTATCAGCTGCACCTCCTCAGAGGTATTCTTCCTTTCCTCTCCTTCCACCAGAAGCTCACTGTCTCCAGAGCTCTGGTTCTCTCTAGGCTGGACTACTGCAACAGCCTCTTTCTAAATCTGCCCTCCTCTACTCTCTGCCCTCTGCAACTCATCCAAAACAGGGCAGCAATACTTGTCCTTGGCTTCAAGCCGAGGGATTGTATCTCTCCAGGACTGAAATCTCTGCACTGGCTCCCAGTGGCTGCGAGGCTGAAGTTCAACACCCTCTGCATTGTCCACAAAGCCTTGTGGGGCGTGGGACCGCAATAGCTCCAACTCTCTCTTCCTAAATATCTTCATTATCAAGCTCTTCGCTCATCCGAGTCCAACTCCCTCAAGGTCAGTCGCTTCTCCAAGCAATGAGTTGGTGGTAGATCTCTTTCTTCAGCTAGGACCTCCCTCTGGAATAGTCTCCTTGCCTCTCTGAATATTGAGGAGAACATTCTCTGGTTCCGGAAGCACTTCAAGACTTTCCTCTTTGCTTCAGCTTTTTCTTCTCCTCTCCCCTGCTGAACTCCTGGCTGAAACTGAAACTGCACTGGTCACCTGGCAACCGTGGCACTCTTGGGCTGTTTCTGTATCCCTACAGCCCCTACCAGCACTTGACACCTGATGTCTGCACTTTTTTGTTTTATTTAATACTGTTTATCCTATGGACTGCACTTCCCCTCCCTCTTAACCCCTCGCACTTTTCCCCTTGCCCCCTCCCCTGCACTTGGCCGATCTCAGTGTTACCTGGCCTAGTAAGATCGATGTCTCTGTCTTCCCTCTGTTCACCTCCCTTGCCTCGCCGTGCCTTGAAACACTTGTGTATAGGCGCGTTATAAATGCCATATCATATCATATCATATGGTGGCGATGGACAGCGCTCCTTCCAGTATGGTGGTTACGTTGTTCCATATTGACCTTCCCAGAATAGTGCTCGACACACAGTGTCACAGGAACGTGCTGCGGACCGACAGGGGCATGCCAGTAACCAGTACTGGTACAAGATGATGCTGTGCTGGTAAGCGAACACGTTGCAACTATTTTCTTTCCATTGCACTGATCAGGGCCAGCCTTAAGGCTGGGCAGGCCGGCGACCGCCTGTTGTGCCATGCCTCTGGGCGCCATTAGCCCCCTGCCACACCAGCTCAGCAGAGTCTTTCAAGGGCTCCCCCGAGCTGGCGTAGTGAGAGAAGGCACGGTAATCGCCCTTTTGCTATTAAATGTGCCCACGGCGGCGGGATGCATTTAATAACAATAGGGTTCTGATGCTTTGCATCAGAACCCTATTCACATGAATACTGCATCGCTACGGCTCAGGAGCGAGGCGGTTTGCATTGGAATGGAACGCTCATGCATTAGCATGAGCGTCCTGGTCCAATGATTAACTCCCTGCGAGGCGCCGGAGCTAGGAGGTTGAAAAATAATGTGGCGCATCCTGCCCCCTCCGCACCCACTGCTGACCAGGGGCACGTGGAGCGGGGGCGCTAATTCACCCAGGGCGCTGCAGCCACTAAGTTTGGCCCTGGCATTGATGCTCTGTATCTTTCCTTCCTTGGGTTTCTCCTTGCTTCTACCAGCGTACTCCTGCCTTACCTTCCTCTGCTTCTTCTCCTTCTCCTCACCCTTTCCTTGCTTCCTGCTCTCCAACCGGCAACCTGCATTTTGGATCCTCGCTGTTGCTCGTTACTTCCTGAGACTCCTGCTTTTTGAGTCATCACTCAAGTGAGGTTTTTGCCCTTTGCATGCTTTTTCCCAGTATGCTGATGTGCCCTGAAGAGTAGCCCCTTCATCGCCCTGTTCATCAGTGGTCGAGGTGGCAGCCCGAAGGGGCAGACCCTTTCTCTTCCCCGATCAGACCCAGAGGTCAGCTCAGGTAAGGCGTGCATCTGATACAGCTACATAGAGCCTTATCATGAGTATAGTGGGAATGATAAAAGGCTCTATAAAGTGTTACCTAATTATGTCAGTATCGTATGTGATACTGGAGGGTATTTGCAAGGTACTGCATTGGGTAACCACAGGCAATACCTTTTATGTTGCCCCACCGCTGTATTGCTCTTTTTTGAATACATACAGTACTTTCTGTATACCCCATGCCGTAAATATGTCACACCTTGCCAAAACATATTTAGCTACTATTTTGTAAATATCACATTTGTACCCATTATGAAGACATTGTAGACACTAAAAGGAGGCTGGATGCTCCTGGTCGCTTGTTGTCACATACCTATGTTTGTAAATACTTACAATGCATCCATCCCATTTACTTAGTACCCATTCTGAATATATTGATGTATAATGTAATGTAATATAATGAATAAACAATACTTTTCACACCAAAAACACATCAGAATGACGTTAGCATAACACACAATCAATGCAGTGATGGGATTGGATGATGTTAGTAACTATGAATATACTCTATGGGAGTGATGCACAATGGGATTGCACCATGATTGCTTCTGTGAATTAGGCCCTATGTGTTAAACTTTAAATTGGATAATGCTTAACTCATGGCTCCTCCTAGCACCACCTCTGAATTGATTACAACGCAAATACATCACTATTACAATATTTTATTGGTTGGCGCCATAAAGGGGGGCTTATAATCAGGGGTTTTGATTGGTTGGCTTTATCCTGACCAACCTTGTGCAACTGACAGGTCATCAAGACAGTGCAAGTAAGGGGAGTAAGGGGAGAGAGCTCTGCCGGCTGCTTGTATTCAATTCAAGAAAATACCATCCCTCATCTCTGATATGATATGATTTGGTATTTATAATGTGCCTTTACACAAGTGTTTCTAGTTGCCACCAGACAAGGAGGGGTGACAGAGGGGTGGCAAGACAAAAAATCTTACTAGACCTTGTGACATTCAGATCATGCAAGTGCAATGAGAAGTGCAGGGGCGAGAGTGAGGGGGGTGGAAAAAGTGGAAGTGCAGTCAGGGCAGCAGGGCTTTGAGTAAGTGCGACAACATCAGAGGACTACACGGGTGCAGTCCAGACTGGAGTGCCGGGTAGGCCAGAAAGCAGTGCAGCGTGACTGGTCAGGTGGTGGGGGTCGTGGTACCCTGTGTGACTCTAAGGTCAACCACACCACCAGTCAGGACAAGCCGACAGGTAGATTAGCAGGGGAGAGGGAGAGAGAGGAAAGAAGAGAAGAGGACTGTCTTGAGCAGCTTCTGGAACTTAAGGTGATGTGTCTCAAGTCTGAGAGGGGCAGGGAGGCCATTCCAGAGGGAGGTACCTGCAGAGGAGAGAGATCTACCCCCACTCTCCTCTGTTTGGAAAAGCACCTGACCCGCAGAGAGTTTGAGGTAGCTGAGTGGAGGGCTCTAGAAGGAAGGTATTTAGGAAGAGTGTTGGTTATAGAGAGGACCACAGCCCCAGACAGCCTTGATCCTCGTGGCCATAGGAAGCCAGTGGACAGATTTCAAAGCTGAGAGATGTGGTCCCTGGGCTTAAGGCCAAGGATGAGTCTCGTAGTCCTGTTCTGGACTAGATGAAGAGGACGGAGAGTAGAGTTAGGAAGATTGAGAAAGAGGTTGTTGCAGTAGTCCAGTCTGGAGAGAACTAGAGCTCTGGAGACAGTGAGCTTCTGGGGGAAGGTGAGAAAGGATAGGATACCCCTGAGGAGGTGCAGCTGAAAGTGGGACTTCTTGGCAAGGTCCATGATGTGTGGAGAGAAGGAGAGAGTGGAAAAAAATATGACGCCAAGGTTTTATGCCTCACAGGACGGTGAGAGGAGGGGGCCCAAAGAGGGCAGCCAGAGGGAGAGAGGAAAAGCATGCGCAGGGGTCTCAAATAGGAGAATCTCTGTCTTACAGGCATTAAGGGCAAGGTTGCTAGAGTGGCACCATCCCTGAATAGCGGATAGACAGTCAGGAATGAGCAAGGAGAGACAGAGGAGGCTGGTGGTAGCCTGAAACAAAGCAGAGTGTCATCTGCATAACACTGAACGTAAGAGGAGAAAGTAGCAATCAGGTGGGTCAGTGCGACCAAATAGACATTAAAGAGCCAGGGTGATAGGATGGAGCCCTGGGGAACATCGCACGTGGAAATGGAGAGAAAGGACCCAAGTTGGACCTGGGAGGGGCTGTTCAAGAGGAAGGAGGTCAGCCACATCAGAGCCCGAAGCAGTGATGCCAAGGTTCACACTGAGACGGTTGATCAATGTGGCGTGATCGACCATGTCAAAGGCAGAGGAGAGGTCAAGGAGGATGAGGACAGAGTGAGTGCTGGAGTCAAGGCTGGAGAGCAGATCTTCACAGGAGTTCAGGAGAACAGTTTCTGTGCCTCTGGCCAATCTGGAGCCAAACTGATCATCATGGAGGTAACCAGCAGATTAATTGTGGAGCTTCAGGTGAAAGATGGCCAGTTTCTCAAGGAGTTTGCCCAGGAAAGAAGTTTTAGAGATCAGGTGATAGTTGGCCGGGCAGGAAAGATCAGCAGAGGGCTTGAGAAGAGAGGGGGGAGATCCAGTTGCAAAGGAATGATTGTAGAAATCGACCAAGGCTGAAGCGAGGGAAACAATGTTATCCTTGATGGTTCTGGAGGAGCAGGGGAGCACCTCTTTGGGTGAAACTTTCATAGACCTCATCAGGTGTTATAGGAAAGAGAGAGAGAGGGGGGAGAAGGAGAGGATATGGAAGGGTGGCCGGAGGGGGCCTGAGAGAGGTAGGGGGAGAGAGATGAGAAGAGGAGGATAGCGTGGACATAATGTCCTGAGTTTTAGTGGTGAAATGAGAGGCCAGGATCGTACAGAGGGTGTGGGAAGGAACAGGAGAGGTAGAGACTGCAGTCAGATTGCCCAGATTCTTGCAGCTTTTAAGTTAAAGTTTGGCCATGCTGTTAGAGACCGCAGAGAAGCAGGCTTCAAGGTGGATCCTGTTCTTGGAGAAGACGGAAAGTATGTATTGCCTTTGGAGCAGGTGTCAGGCCAGTTTGTCAGAGAATGTGCCCAAAGCCCTCCACTTCTGCTTGGCTGCTCTGCATTTGCGTTTCGGAGCGGCCACGTCAGAGTCATACCAAGAATTGCACTTGGAGGCAGGCTTCAGACGGATCCTCATGACAGGGAAAGGCTATTGAGAGCATTTGAGATAGAGAGATGAAGGTTGGAGAAGCCTGTGTTAGAGTGGGAGTCAGCCGCAGGGGTGGGAGGGTGAGACAAAGGGGTAGAGAAAGTAGAGGCAAACGCAGCAACTAACACCTGCTTCGTAGGTCAAATGACCATGAATGAAGGTGGCAGTGTTTGGGTAGGTTTTGCCAGGGGAACAGAAAGTTTCAGGTTAGGGGAAAACAGAAAGTGGTCTGTCCAAGAGAGTGGAGTAGTGAGAGGGTTAGAGAGGGAGATGTCTGAGGAGATGAGAACATCCAAGATGTGTCTGGCGAGTGTGTCGGACCAGAGGGAAGAATAGAGAGTGAAAGAGAGTGTAAAAGGATGCATAAAGGCCCAGAGAGGTCAGAGGAGTCCAAGTGGATGATGAAATCCCCAAGGAAGAGAAACTTAAGGGTAGAGGCGAGGAGAGGAGGAGGGATCAGCCCATTCAAAGAGGAAGAGGGTGACCTGGCTTAGTGGCCTGTAGATGGTGGACAGAGTCAGAGGGAGGCCTGTGCTGCTACGCTGCTCGTCTGCCTTCTCCGCCGCTCCCCCTCCTGTGGCGCCTCGGCCACGGTGTCTTGTACGGTAGGGGTGCTGGGCGGCAGGAGGTGGGTGGTCCTCCCCCCGTAACTGAGGATCCAGCCCCTGCAACCGTGAACTGGCCTTGGCCCTGTTTTCCCCTGCTGGCGGCCCATGACAATTTGTGTTGTATACCACTCGAGTGCTCCGGGGGGAGCAGCTCGGGGTCTGGAGTCTGCATCATGTTGATTCTGTGGGGGCTGCCTCTCTCCCCTAATTCAACATACCCAATGTAATGAAATCCGGCGCAGGACCAAGGAGGGAGTCCTTTGCTACACGCTCCCTGCCCTCTGGGAGCCTAGGTTTGGGGAAGTCGCCCTGACACCTGAGCGGATCTAGAGTTCCCCCACTGGAATTCATAAACACCATTCCAGCCAGTCCGCCTGATGTACCTACCTGCGCAACGTTGATTCTGGCAGTTCTATTTGCTGGGGGTGAGGTGGTGCCGCCCCCTGGTTCCCAGCGCCCGCCCTGTGCTAAACCAGTCCTGCTGCTCTATTCCACTGTTGCCTCCATCCCCCGCCGACTTTTTGTTGGGGTCATCCCCACTGTTGCCGCCACGGGGCGAGCCCTGCACACTAGTGGGAGGGCTCAGACCATTCCTTTGCTGCAAATCGGGCGCTGACCCACAGGCCAGTAAACTACATTGTCATGTTCCTGGATGTTCCAGCCCTGCGGTTGTCACTGAGGGAGCTATCGTACCTTTGAGTTTTTGCTTTCGCCCAGGTTCCCAGCCCCTGGACACTAATCATTGGCCTTGCGCTCTATGCTTTGTGGGGGATTTGGGGTCTTTGAATCATCGGGGAAACCCAGATACTGGATTTGCTGGGGGGCCCCCTATGGACTGTACACCTACCATACTGGCTACTCCAATTCTGTGTACTCTCTACGGCATTGAACCCGGTGTTTGCCATATGCTCACCTGGTAAGAAGAGTTTTGCCCTGGACCCCAGCACCCGCCTCATACTAAATCAGTCCTATTGTATTATGCCACAAGTGCCTGCATCTCCGCAGACTTTGTACTAGGGGTCTCTCCCACAGTGGCCCTACGTGGGTGGGCCCTGTCCATCGAGGCATACACAAACTACCTAAAAAGAATGTTGGGAGTATAACACTGACGTTAGTGGGATACTGACCCACAGACCGGGACACCACTTAACTACAGACCCAGGTACCCCTCATTTGCAACTACTACGTGGGAATCTTGCTACCTCCGAATACCTTTCTTCGTCCGGGATCCCTGACTCCGAGCCTGGCCCTCATCATGACCAAGGGAGCTGGTGCTGGGAAAAAGCAGAGTTCTCTAAACATGTTTGCTAAAACACCATCCAGGCCAAGCTCCGGGGACCCTGAAGGGCAACCTACCACCTCTGCCCCATTGGCTTCAGGCGACTCGCAGAAGATGCTGGAATATATTCGGGAGGGCTTCACTACACTTCATACAAAGCTGGACGATATGAACGGGACCATCTCCTCCATAAAAGCCCATATCGAAAAAACTGATGGAAGAGTCACTGAGGTCGAAACCAGTTTGGGTGTTGCCGAAGATGACCTGGGCTCTCTCCACGCTGCAGTCTCCATGCTCGCCAACCAGGTGACGGCAGTGGAGAAGAAAAATGACGATCTTGAATCCCGCTCAAGGAGGAACAATTTGCGCATTATTGGGGTACCTGAGGACGGCATCATTGAGCCCATGGAGTACTATGTGGAACGCATCCTTATGACACTCCTTGATTCCCCTAAACTCTCCTCTCAGTTAGCCATTGAGAGGGCACACCGTTCCTTGACCACGAAGCCCAAGCCGGGCACGCCTCCGTGGCCTATTATAGCCAGGATCCTCAACTTCTGGGACCGTGATGCCCTCCTGCGTGCAGCTAGGATCAAGGGAGAACTTCTCCTTGGAGCGAATAGGATCCACCTCTACCCGGACTATTCTGTGGCAGTACAATGGGAACGCCAGTCATTTACAGCTGTGAAAAAGAGACTTCGAGACCTGGGAGTCAAGTACTCCATGCTGTTTCCTGCAAACCTACGTATTGAACACTCCAACAAAACTTTCTTTTTCACGATCCCGGAGGAGACCTCTAAGTTTCTCGACTGCACTTTCCTGGCTGACCCACTGCTGCTGCTGGTTATATCTGTTATGATACCTATTGTGTTGGTTTAAGGCAGGGTGGAGCTGCATTTAGCCTTACTCATAATGGTTCTACGGCGGGCACATCAACTCTGGTTGTCTCTCCTGGTTGTTATTGTTGGGTTGTTCCTCTGTGCTCCGGTCATCCTGGGGGGCAGGTTCATGCTGTGTATGACTATTATTAATACCCTACAGTTGCCCCAGAGTTTTGCCGCAAGCCGGTCTCCTTCCTGGGAGCTGATGTTGATGAATTCCGTGCAATTCTGATGTGTCATGGCTGGAATCTATTGACATGCATAAATATGTTGTGGCAGCCCTCCTGTCTTTGCCATATAATCCTCCATTCATGTGTCCTAATCTGAACTCACTTGTTATTCCAACTGTATTTGCACTATCCTCATCCTCTTCCAGTCTGTTGCACCACGGCTAGGATAGCTAACAGGCCCCCAGGCGCTGATGCCTTGTTGTTTGTTAATGTTTTGTGGGGTATTGGGTTTCATTCCTCAAGTTGGGGGAGGGATGTGGGCAGGGGGTGGGGGGATAGGTAGTTTTGTTGAAAAAGTCTTGACAACTACCGGAGAGGTCACACATGATAAACTAATGCTACACTGGGTCTCGGATGGAGTGACACATTGGCCTAGGCCGAGATGGCATGGACCAACTCAAACCCACAATACAAAATTCATATTACCCCTCTATATTAATGGCGGATAACAACCTAACCTTCATGAGCTGGAATGTTGGGGGTCTGGGCAACTACAGAAAGATGCGGCAAATACAACTCTATGCAGAGCATCATGGTGTTCAAATCCTATGCTTGCAGGAGACCCACGCTCGTTCCGAACAGTGCGAGAGATTCGCTAAACAGTGGGGACCCCAGAGGTACTACACAAACTACTCTACTCAAAGTAGAGGTACTCTCACCTTAATTCATAGGAACCTTAAGTTCAGTTGCTCTCAGTCGCATATAGATCCACTTGGGAGATATGTGCTTATTGTTAGTAAATTACAAAACCTTGAGGTGGCTATCCTGAATATATATGGGCCTAATATTGACGACCCTGACTTTTACCTGCATCTAGCCTCGCTTCTCAAAAGTTACCCCCAGATCCCAATCATGTGGGGTGGAGACTTAAATATGATCTTAGATGTCACTCTGGACAGGTCGGGCTCCAGGCCTCGTCAGCTCTCAAGGGCAGCTTACACGATCCTCACAACTTTACCTCAACTGGCTTTGGTTGACGCTTGGCGCTTAATTTACCCGGAATCCCGCATGTACACCTACTACTGTCCATGATTCCCACTCTAGAATAGATATATGGCTTGTGTCGGACATACTAATTAGGCGCCTGTCCCGTCTGGCAATCCTCCCCAGGACGTTGTCTGATCACTCCCCGGTGGTCATCTCTCTAACCTGGGGACAGGATTCTGGGAAAACTAGACATTGGAAAATGAAGCCCCATGCCCTCCTGGACCAAATCTTTGCCTCTGAATTTGAGTCCTCCATTGAGGAGTTTTTTGAGGTCAACACAGATTCCGTACCCCTCCGGTCCCCCTCTGGGAATCATTTAAGTCATATGTCCAGGGTATTGCCATATCTAAAAGTTGTGGCATGCTGAAACATATCTGTGAAGATATCTCTGACAGTGAATCATCCCTGGCTACCCTGGAATCCCAATATGCACAGGATCGGTCTCCTGCGACACTGGCAGCACTGGGTCAGGAGCTGGATAGATTTCGCAGACTTGCGGAGCAGGAGGTTAAATTCCTTGATGGTCCCCGGGCAGTCCGACGATACAGGGAAGGCAAGTGACCAGGCCGCGTGCTGGCCAGGCTAATACTTCATGAGTTTGGCGCCCCCAACATTCCGGCAATTGAGAGGGCCGATGGTACGCTGGCTATATCATCTCAAGACATCAACACAGAGTTCCTTGCATTTTACACATCCCTGTATGCCAAAGCCGATGAGCCCCATGTCTCAGAAATTGACGTCTACCTAGAGGAACTCCCCCTCACGGCCCTGTCTATGGATGCCTCCACCTCCCTCGATAGACCCTTCACCGTCGAGGAGCTGACTGAGGCCATCGAGGCACTCGCTGCGGGCAAAGCCCCCGGCCCTGACGGTCTCCCCATGGACTTTTACAAGCGTTATAAGTCTATCTTGGCTCCACAATTACTCGCACTATGGGATGAGGCTTGTGAAGTGGGCACACTCCCTCCCTCTCTCCGCGAGGCCATGATAACAGTTCTCCTCAAACCTGGTAAACCTTCTACCCTATGTGGCTCATATCGCCCCCTTTCGTTAATAAATTGTGACGTTAAAATATTTGCTAAACTATTGGCTAACCGCCTAGCTCCACTCATGCCTCACATCATACATCCCGACCAGGCTGGTTTTGTCCCAGGTAGGTCTACATCACTAAACCTTAGGCGGCTCTTCAATGTGATCAGTAGGATTAACTCAAATACACAGGTGGTGGCAGCCACCCTGGACACGCAGAAAGCTTTTGACTCAGTGTCTTGGGAGTATTTGTGGCGAGTCATGGCAAAATGTGGATTTGGTGCCAACTTGAATCCTGGGTCAGACTCCTTTATACCAACCCAGTGGCTAGGGTTCACACCGAGGATAGAAGTTCCACCCTTTTCCAGATAGCCAGCCAGAGGGACGCGACAGGGGTGTCCCTTCCCCCCGCTAATTTTTGCAATAGCAATCGAGCCCTTTGCAGACATGATGCGCCAATCACATTCCCACAGGGGCTTATGCAAAGGGGAGCAAGCAGATATTGGGGGTCATTCCGAGGTTGGAGGTAAGGAATTACCGGCACCGGTAAGGGTGCGAATGCCGGTAATCCCTTACCTCCGTTTTCCGAGGTCCCTTTGCGGGTCCTTCCTTACCTCCTGCTTTTAGCAGGAGTTAAGTACGGGACCCGCAAAGGTACTTCAGAGGTAATTACGGTACTGTAATTTACGGTGCCGTAATTACCTCCTTCCCCATTCCCATTGAGCCCTATGGGGCTCAATGGGAATGGGGAATGGGGAATGGGGAATTACTGGTCCCTCCAACTCTGGAATGGACCGGTAATTACTCCATTCACCATGCCGGATTTGGGACGGTTTCGGAGGCAACCATGGAGCTAATTACTCCATGGTTAGCTCCAAACCCAGAATGAGGCCCATTGTTTCCTTATACGCTGATGACGCTTTGCTTTATATCTGCTCCCCAGAAACCAACCTAGCTCCAATCCTACACGACGTGACCCGATTTGGTCAGATATCTGGTCTCGTAGTAAACTACTCTAAATCGACCTTATTCCCACTCACAGACAATACACAACCACCCACCAACCTGCATGGGTTTACTTGGTCCTATTCCACCTTTACCTACCTGGGGGTGGCGGTCTCCCAGCACATCGAGAAGTTGCGTGCCGACAACTATCAGAATTACTTAGTCAACCTTACGAACAAAACTGCAAGTTGGGCTAGACTTCTCCTTTCATTAGCTGATAGAATTGGAATCCTTAAAATGGTTGTGCTGCCCCAACTCCTATACCGCTTTACAAACATTCCATTATGGCCGGGCGACAGTTTCTTCAAAAGACTATGCGCATTACTAATACTTTCCTCTGGCACTCCGGTGCAGTCCGACTCAAACTGACTACACTCACCACTCCCAAAGAATTGGGCAGGTTTGGTGCCCCTGATTTTCTCAGATACTGGATAGTTGCTCAATCCCAATTCGCTTCCTACTGGTTTAGTAGAGAGTAACCCCCTCCGCATGTTCGACTTGAAAAATTAAGGGTCAGCGAACGCACGATCGGCTCCCTCATTTTCAAGCCCGTCCCCTCTGATTCTGACTCACCAGACCCTGAGGTGAGCACATCACTTGCACTCACTAAAATGTGGGCAATGGTCGCAATGCCTAATCCTTTTCATGGTGACCTTCCGCTCTGGAACTTTTTCCCTGATGTCCCATATGTTCCTCAATCCATAGTCTCCCAGTGGTTGGACGCTGGCTTCCTTACTGTTCGTGAAGTGTATGGTGGGGGCACCTTCCTGTAGTGGTCAGACCTTCCTTCTCCCCTCAAGTGTAAGCCATCAGCGTGGCTGCAATATTCCTCACTCCGGAAGGTTTTCAAAGCCAAATATCCCGAATTTCCTGTAATCCCTCTGGATGACCCTGTAATAACCGAAGTGTGCTCTTCCGATGCCTTCAGAGGGAAAGTATCTAGACTTTATAACACGCTCCAGACTAGAGTCGCCCCCTCCTTTGTTAGGCTAAAACTTAAATGGGAGGAGGACCTCGGGGTTGAGATTACTGATGGGCGCTGGTCGCAGATGTGTTCACGCACCCAGGAAGTGTTTTACAACTCCAGGTTTAAATTGGTACAGTTCAAGGTGCTGCACAGGTATCACCACACACCAGCTAAATTACACAGTATGTTCCAAGAGTTCTCACCTCACTGCCCCAGATGTGGAAGCGACCAATCTACTTACCTACATATGATCTGCCACTGCCCACACCTGACACAATACAGGCAGGACATATGCACTTCTATGTCAAACATACTAGATTGCACCATAGATCCTTCTCCTATGCGCTGCCTCTTTCATGAGCTCCCTAGTCTGAATCACAATTCTAGGAAATTAGCTGGTCTATGTATGTTGCTGGCAGTGCGCTGTATACTGATGTGCTGGCTTCGTCCCCGCGCACCCACGCATGCCCAGTGGCTCCGAGCGGTCACCTGGGCGCACGACAATGAGGAGGCCTGGGGTACCATGCAGCACCCACACTCCAGACCTAGGGACATCTGGTGACGATTTCACGAATACATGTCTACCCTGTCTTCTAGATTAGACTCTGGGACCTCCTCTCCTTCCTTCTCTCCTCAGTAGCTCTCTGTGAGAGTTGCCCCCCCTCAAACCCTGGGCATACTCCTTCCTCCAGCATCCATGCTAAATGTTCCATGTGATAATGATGCATTGTATTGTGAAGTCTTTTCCCTTTTATGAGTTGCAGGCTGAGGCTGTGATGTATTTTCTCTGAGCATTTTTGTGTATTGTTGTTTTCCTCAATGGAATGTCAAGTTGATTAAATACAGGTTTAAAAAAAAAATCAAGACAGAGCTGGCCGTGAACCAAGTCTCAGTGAGAGCGAGAACATCCACATCAAGGTATTTGAGGAGGTGGCATATGTCAGAGGAGTGTTTTACAGCAGAGTGAGCTTTGAGAGTAGCTACGTGGACCAGCTTGCCACTTTTGAAAGACTTCCAGGGTAAGGTACAGGAGAGAGGAACCCCCAGTGGAAGAGGCAGAGGGGATCAAGAGAGGACAGAGGTAGAAGAGAGGAAGAAGAGGTGGGTACAAGAGAGGAGGCAGTGGAGGAGGAGGTGAATGGCAGAGGAGCTGGAGCAGTAGAAGAGGAAGGTGGCAGAGGAGCCAGAGAGGTGGTAGAGCTAGCGCTAGGTGACAAAGGGCCCAGAGAGGAGGCAAAGGGGAGAGCCAAAAAGGAGGCAGCAGTAGTGAAAGGGAGTGGCAGAGTAGCCAGAGAAGTAGAGAAGGAAGGTGGCTGAGGTGCCAAAGAGGTGGTAGATAGCGTAGCAGGAGAAGGGAGGATGTTGATACGACATGGGAGACACCAATCTAGGAGGAGGAGGAGGTTATGCTGAGTGCCCTGGTGTTCAACGGGAAATCATATCGTGCCTCCTTTTCATTATATTGGCCTAAGCCTAGTCGCTCTGCGAAAGAAAAATGCATTGCAAAGTTCCGATTTTAGATTGACTTCAACGCCATTTTAGGTTCATCCCCCATTTTGATTTTTGTTCATATGTGTTTCTCGGTTCTAAAATGGTGGACTGTGTTTCTAACTTTCAACCAAGCGTTCCTGACCTTTGGGTTCTGTTAATGGTTAGACTGTCCGGGGGTCGACTGTTTAGACTAAGTAATAAGATCTTGCCCCGAGCATGACTTGTTGCCCGAGGAGTGTCTGTACTAACAAACCTCATCCACGAATACACATCGAGGACAATACTATGTAAATGTCGAGTGCGGACACTGGCAGAACTACATTGTGAAGGGATATGTACTAAGGCTCACTGCTAAATCCAGAAATACACTTTGCCATTGTAACTTGTTGAAAACACAAACCTATGTAATCCTTGTGCATATTATTGTATGAGCTATATGTGAACTTGGCATGAACTCTAGACTGCAGATTATTAACCTGCAGAGGGGCTGGACAATATTGTTGGAAATATATAAAAACCCAAATGTTTAGATGTCCAGCACTCTCCCTCCTCACTCTCACGGGCTGGTACTCATTGCGGGGTGTCAAGAGCCAGATAGCTATCTGTATTTCTGTTTCTTCGTAACTGTATAGTAGATTAAAGATCTGTGAATCTTTAAAGGCCGTGTTTGGTGTATTTCCTTTTGTGGTACTCAGCCTCGATATTTCCTTGCTTTTACAGATGGCGACCAAAAGGGACCCTCAAGATTGATGCCATCTCATTGAAATGTTGACGTGGCTATCGGACTGGGATCGGACGTGAGAAAGGGGGCCCCTTCTTGGATGAGACGTGATACCTCAACAGTAATGCACGACCCGATCCCTGGACGGTGAGCCTGCGGTCTGAGACGGCATCTTGATGAGGGTCTATATATCGAGGCGGGTAGTTTTGCCGAAATCACCAACCACGAGGGTCCTTAGTTGTCCTTTGTAATCCGATCGGACCTCCTTAGGTTCTTTCATCAGGTGAGTCGTGACCCGATTCTTAAGTATACTGATAATTTGATTTTGGCGTATTGTACTCGCGAGCACAATTATTGACCAGGTAACACCAGGAATCTGATATGCATGAGAACATGTCTGCCTGTTTCAGGGCATTATTCCGCAGAGACAGACAATCTTTGGAATTTAGCCGTCTGGGGCCACAGAAGGGGTCACCGGCGTCTACTATGTACTGTAAGCATGGCATTGGTAGTATAGTGTTTAATGATATTTGGCACAGATAAACTAGACATGCCTCTGAAATTCAGTGGCCAACCAATGGTAGCTTTGATATTCCTCGCATAGAATATTTAGAGTCCATATTGTTAAAGAAAAAAGCTAGACCTGCAGCATTTGATGTATTACAAAATTGGAAAAAAAGAAGCCATGCAGCAACTTAAAAGTAGAGAGAAAAATGCACTCCAACATGTGTCCACCGCTGAGAAAGTGTTATTGTATGATCAAAGTAAACAGTAAGAGTCAGTTAGAAATATGGATAGGGCTTTTCAACTTGGTATTCAGAAAATATATCCGTCTAAAGATTTTTATGTGTCCGATGAATTAATTTACAAGCTTCTAAATGAACGAAGGCCTGGTGCCACTGCGCCACCTCTGTATATTCCTATTCCTGTTGCTTTATCTCTTCCTGCTGTCATTCCTCCTCTCATGGTAGGTCCTGCTCCTCCTATTGTTCCTCCTATTGCTCCTCTTCCTCCAATTATTGTCCCTCCTCCTATCGCTGCTCCTCCACCTATACCTCTGCCTTTGCCTACTGTTACGGGTTTGGTAGATTTGTCTTCTGCACCAGTGATAGTATCTTTGTTACCGATTGTACAAGATTCTTCTACTCTTTCTCTTCCAAGTGGTTCTGTTCCACTTGTAGTTGATAAGGGAGCGGAATAAAAGATTGTGACTTGCAATACTGTGTCTAAAGGGAGAGAACGCAATTAGACTGCGTGGGCTAGACAATGCATGGAGAAGGGTGATCAATCTGATGTTTTTGCCACACTCTCTAATTTAGAAAGTTTTCCTGAGAAAAATGTTTTTATCGAAGGACTGGGAATTCATTTATCCGTAATGTGGAACATACTGAATGATTTAGATTTCCCAAAGGGTTGAGGGATCTGAATGTTTTAGCATATTCAAGAGATACTGCAGAGAAAGTATATGAGCACGTCAAGAGGGTTTTTGAGTATAGAAGGGAGTTGGAAAGGTTACGGAATGAAGAAATTGATGGTGATAGTTTGAGCGCTATTTTTGTACAGAAATGGTTCCTTCCTCTTTGTAAGTCGATGAGTAGAGGAAACACGAATTTGCCCGAAAGATGCAATTAGATGGATTTCAGACATGTCGATATCTCCCGTAGAAGTATATGACCTGTATAGTCAGTATACGTCAGAAATGCAGAGGAAGGTGATACAGGTTATGGTACAATACCTGCAGGATGAATGTATAAAAAAAAAGATTTGTTGTCCCGTAGAATTATTGAATGTCTAAAAGAGAGCCTTTTCGTCTGACACTTCTTCGGCTGCTTTAGCGCTCGATTTAGCTCTGTTGCTCAGTAAGCGTTCAGAGTTGCCTACTTCTCAGTTGCCTATGAGAGAGGTTCCGCCAACATTTGTCCCAAAAGTTAAGGTTCCAGCTAATGTCGCAGCAGGTACAGCTGCTTACGACATTCCTGCATATTATGTATCACAGTTTGTTCATGTCCCGTTCTCAAGACAGGAAGTGAACATCATTAGACAATCCATCCCAAATATTAGAAAGAATCCGACAGGGTCCTATAAAGAGATAGAATCTGTCTTGCAGACATCAGTATTTACTCTGACTGATATAGATTTGTTAATTCCTGTGCACCTACCCATTGATTTGTGGAAACAGATTAGGACAGTAGATGATGTACCAGGGTTAGGAGACACATGGGATAATATGGCTAGAAAAGATAGAGATAGACCAGCGGCTGAGAGACCGCCACGGGTAATACTGACTTTGCCTGATAGAATAGTGACAAAACTGAAAGCCTTAATTCCTGAGAGAAGGATTGTCTGGGACAAACTTACTGCTTGTGTCCAAGGAAAGTCTGAGGGTGCTACCAAATTTTTTAATCGGTTTGAAGAAGTCTTCTCAGATTTCAGTGGACAAGATTTGAGCACAGAGTCTGGAAAACAACTATTTGTAAACAAATTTGTGCGTGGATTGTTACCAGACATACATTCGCAAATTATGACTTCCGTGAGCGCTCTGAAAGCTATGTCTCAGTTTGAAGTATTGCATATGGCTCAGTATTATGAAAACCGAGTCAATAATGAGAAGGAAAGGATTGAAAAGAAAAAAAGAGACTTGAAACCTAAGGTTTTATTACAGCAGAGCGTAAGAGGTCCTGGAGGGGGCAGTACACAGTTTTGGGGACAGTTTGTTCCACAAGGTAATGTGCTGTTGGGTCCTGTACACACGAACCAATGTGCTTAATGCAGACAAGAGGGTCATTGGCGAGCACAATGCCTGATCCTCCAGCAGAGGTTGAATAACACATTTGGTATCATGGGTAGATGATGCAGAGGCCGCCCTGGGACAGGGGATCCTGGTAGAAGCCAGTTTTCTCAGAATTCACAGCCTTTTTCGCAAGACAACAGTCACCGAGTGTGGATAATAGAAACATTTTTGATCATCCTTCTACTGCATATCTCTCTGAAGACGTTCCTTTTGATGATATATTGTATCGCTAGGATTGCCCGAAGCAGGGTTTGGAACCAACACCTATTCCCATTAATCAGAAAGGTGGGAAATAGGAAACATCTATTCTTGATAGATACAGGAGCAAAGAAGTGTTCCATTGACCATTCATGGGTTCCAAACATTCCACTGCAGGGCAAACCAATGTTTCTGTAGGGTTTTCCCGTACACCAGTGGTTAGTCCGGTTTCTTCGCCGGTACCGATTTCACTGGGTCCATTCACGGATCACTGTCCGTTTTTTTTGACAATTAACTGTGGAGAGAATTTGTTGGGGTTGAATCTGTTGAAGGAATTAAATGTGGTAATTAATTGTTCTTCGGATGGAGTGCGTTTGACGAATTCACCACAACAATTTTCTGCCTCAGAGTTCCTGACTAGACCTTTGCCGCCGGAATTTAGTGATGTTCCGGAGTGTTTATGGGTGATTGATGACAACGATGTTGGTGTTCTACAAATCGAGCCTGTTAAAATCATTTTGAAACAAGGAGTAAAATTGCCACATATTCCTCAGTATAAGATTTCGGTTGATGGTGAGCAAGCTTTGAAGTGTATAGTTTCTGATTTTGTACACCGTGGGGTAATTGAAGAAATTGCAGGTAGTTTGTGCAATAGTCCGATTTTGCCTGTGTATAAGAAAGGAGATAATGCAATTCATTTTCATTTTATCATTGATTTACGTGTTATCAAAAAGATTGTTGCTCCACAATTTCCTATTGTGCCTGATGTACCAATTATATTAACTATGATCCCAGCTTCTTCTACTCATTTTAGTGTGTAGATCTTAAAAATGCTTTCTTTAGCATTCCTATACACAAGGATAGCAGATACCTGTTCACGTTCACCCTTGGGGATGCTCGTTTACATTCACCCGTGCACCGCAAGGATACAGGGAAAGTCAGAGCATTTCAGTAGGGCTTTGAAAGAGCAGCTTGTTACACTCGAGTTGCCCACTACTTGTACATTGCTTCAATACGTAGATGATCTTCTTTTAGCTGCTGATTCAGAAAGTGTCTGTAAGGAGGGCACCGTGTTGTTGCTTATTCACCTAGCAAAACATGGACATAAAGCTTCACTCAAAAAGTTTCAATATTGTCGACAGGAGGTCACCTATTTAGTCTATCTCCTGTCAAAGGATGGAAGAAGTTTGACGCCTGAACGGATTAAAATAATTTCTAGCATGTCTGGCCCAAATAACAGAAGGAAGTCAGAGCCTTGATAGGAATGGCTTATTACTGTAGGCAGTGGATCTCCAATTTCTCACTAGCGATTAAACCAATGTTGGCTTTGACAAAGAAGGGCATTTCTTTGCCATTGCCATGGAACTTGGAACACCAGAAGGCTTTTGATCTGCTCAAGACTGCACTGTGTTCAGCACCAGTTTTGGGCACACCAAATTATGAAAAGGCCTTCGAGTTGTATGTGCATGAACGTGATGGATGTGCTTTGGCTATATTAACGCAGGAACATGGAGGGAAGTATAGGCCGTGCAGTTACTTTTCTTCCGCCCTTGATCCTGTTGCATGCGCTTTGCCAAGATGTCTGAGAGCTGTCGCTGCTGCTGCGTCTGTAAAACAGAGCGAGGGTATGGTCCTAGGCCATGCTTTAACCTTGTTGGCACCTCACTGTGTAGATGTTCTATTAAATAGAACACAAACACACTACCTCATCTCTGCACGATTAACGAGATATGAATTGATCTTGTTTGAACCACATATACAAATCAAGAGGTGTTGTGCATTGATCCGGCTGAACTATTACCTTTTCCGCAAGGTACTGCTTGCAGTGACGAAATGTCACATGACTGGCTTTACACCACAGAACAGTAAACTAAAGGCAGGATTGATCTGAAAGATACACCTTTGAACAATCCATAAGGAGAGCTGTTTTGCGATGGCTCCTGCTTCAAACTTCCGGATTGTACATCCAAGGCTGCTTATGCCATCAAAACACTAAGCACGATTGTGGAAACCAAAAGAATTTTGCATAACTCCACGCAGGCTGCAGAGATTATTGCATTGACTCGAGCTTGTGAACTTTCCGAAGGGCTTAGAGTAAACATATATACTGATAGTCAGTATGGTTTTGGGGTAGTTAACAACTTCGGTAGATTTTGGGCAGAACGAGGTTTCTTGACCTCACATGGAACGAAGATTCAATATGGCTCCTTGATAGTGCGGTTACTTTAAGCACTTGCACTTCCCACTCAGTTAGCGATCATGAAATGTGCAGCGCATCAGAAAATCATAAATGATGTAGGAAAAGGGAACGCTTTTGCCGACCAGATAGCCAAACAAACTGCTACTGATCTCTATTCAGATATGTACACTACAAGGGAAGCCACAAATGTCTGTACCATAGATGAAGTTATTGAATCTGTAAAGAATATCCAAGCCGATGTCACTTAAGAAGAAACTAAGCAATGGGCTGGGGGTTTGGCGAGGTTGGATGATGATGGGTGTTGGGTGGATAAGTTAGAGGGAAAATAGATGCTGCCAGATGTGTATGTTACTATGATGGTCGCAATGGCTCATGGGCCCACCCACATCTGCGCAAAATGTTAGAAAATGTTTTGGTGAATGATAACATCTCGAAAACAGCTGAGCGTTTTGTCCAAAGTTGCATGATCTGTCTGCAGCACAATATGGGAAGGGCACATCGACACCAAGGGGTAGTTTTGGTCCACCTTCTGTCCTCTTTGAAGTGATCCACTTTGATTTTATTGAAATGTAGCATTGCAACAATTTTAAGTTTGTTTTGGTTGTTATTTGCGCCTTTACTAAATGGGTTGAAGCCTTTCCTTTAAAAGATGCCACAGCAATGACAACGGCGAAAAACATGCTTTAGGAATATTTTCCTAGGTTTGGTTTGCCAAGGGTCATCTAGTCGTACAATGGTCCACATTTTATCGCTGCTGTAATTCTGCAGATATGGGCGGGATTACACATCGATCAACGGTTCCATTCAGCCAGACATGCTCAGAGTGCTAGATTGGTAGAGAGACACAATGGAATTTTGAAGAACAAGCTCGCTAAGACGTGTGCCGGCACCAATTTGAAATGGCCGAACGCCTTACCAATAGTGTGACTGTCAATGCGCACCACCCCACAGACTAAGACGGGGCTCTCCGCATATGAGGTGGTCATGGGTAGGGCAGCTAACTTTTGAAACCTCCCAAAACCCAGGGCCCTGAGGGACATTGAGCATGTACGTCTTTCTGATTATTGTGACCGGTTAACTAAAAATCTGTATTTGATTTACCAACAGGTGCGAGAAACCCTTTCAGTAAAATACAAGGGGCCAGGTCATAGTATCTGACCTGGGCAGTGGGTGCTCCTTAAGGCATTTGAAGGAGCATCCTGTCTCGCACCGCGGGGGAGAGGGCCCCTCCAGGTCCTCCTGGCCACACAGACGGTGATTCAGGTGGAGGGCAAGAGGCACTGGATACATGTGTCGCATGTCAAGAGGATAACCTTCCCTTTGCCACACGATACAGAAGATACGGAAAGACTTACTTGCTCTGCTCCCAACGATCATTCAGCATTGAGCAGTACTGAGAGTGCTTTGGAGACACTCCCTGAGCTGGTGGGGCCTGGGGAAACAGCCGATTCATCTCCACACTCTCCTGTTGATCCTTTTTCATCTGTTTCTGGTTCTGTTGCACATTCATCACTTCCATCAGGAAGCAACGACACGCTGTTCGCAGACCATACTGTACCAGGAGTCACAAGGTACAATCTACGTCCACGGAGCTAGACTTACTGCATGGTTCGGCAGTGCCAGAAGGAAAATCATCATTGGACTTGTCCTTTGCCCTGCGTTTTGCACACAAAGGAAAGTTGTTGGCTGGGGATAGGGAAAGACTAAGAAAACGTGTGATCTGGAGATCACCAGCAAATGAAATACAGGGTTTTTCATTTCAAAGAAACAATGCCTGTTATTGCCTCTACCCGTATGGAACAAATATGTGACTGTGTGGCCATTAAAGACAATGGACGATCGAATACATGTGGGGTCATTACGAGGTTGGAGGTAAGTACCGGTCATTACCGCATGGAGCAAATACTGTGTCCATGCTGGTAATAGACCGCTAAAAGCAGCCTATTACGACTTTGCGGGCATGAGCTTTGCGCCATGCCGGTAACGACCTTACCCCCATGCCGGTAAAGTGCGAAAAACCACCCTTACCGGCATTGTGCGAAGCGTAGATAGCTCCACCGCCATCCAAGCCATCTGTATTAGCGGTCACTGCTGTTAGTGGTGACCGCTAATAAGCAGAACCGGAACTAGCGTCATCGCACAGGAATGCGAAAGAGCACGGTGGCCATCTTTAAAAACACAATCCATTGCCATACTCTGTAATCAGAACACCTCTTCCTCACCTGTACCATAACCTGCAGCATATAAGAATGTCAAAATCTCTCAAAAAAAGCGCAGACCACCTGCGCAAGGAGCGCTTCTCACAGGAGGAGCTGAACATGCTCGCCGAGACGCTGCAGGAACATGCAGAGGTTGTTTTCTCTAACAACATGTCCCGACCCGCATTGCCATATGGGCGGAGGTGGCGCAGAAAGTGAGTGCCATTGGCACCACCCCACGCACACCAAAAGACGTCCGGGAGCGCTGGGACGACCTGCGCTTACGCGTCCGCAACATCCTTGCGGTCAACCGGAAACAGAGGATGGCTACAGGTGGTGGTGCAGACTCCCCCATCAAATTGCAACCGTGGGAGGAGATATGCGCAAGCACAATAGGGATGGAGGCCATAGAAAGAGTGGGGGACATGGAGCGAGGAGCCCCGTCTTTGGCAGATGCAGATAGGTGTCACAAAATAAACACTCTAAAATACAACACGATGATGTCCCCCTGAACTGACAGTGCAATGATGGATGACAGGGTCCACCAGATACATTTTTGCAAGACTGCCTACAGGCAGTGCAAAGAACCAACTCGTCCACACGCATGATGCACCCCATTTATGTCTCTTCTCAGACGCATCCCTTCATTACCCACCCAAAAGCCAAGCAACCCGTATGTCACTACCCCAATGGCAATCTCCTGCCATTCCATAGAGAAACAGCAACCCCAATGCATACCTGATGCACGTTGACCCATCACTAATGCCCTCCTTTTCTTGCTCCCCCAAAGGCACGCAATCAGACACTGATGAGCAGGACACCAGGGAGGATGCCGCAATGCCCCACAAGAAGGCCAGGGGCATAGAGGGACCAAACTGCCCCTCTACATCAAGGGGAAGAGGCCAAGCTGCAGTATTACGCAAGGGCAAGACAACCCCAGTACCTCCACCACCAATTTCCATTACGACCAACACCCATGAGCCAGTGGATGAAGGCACTGTTTTGGGTGCCAGCAGTATTGTTGGGGAGACAGCTGCCACAGCAGCCGTGTCCGACGATGAGACTGAAAGCCTCACACAAGGCACAACTGCCGCTACAGGACCACTGTATTCGCCACAACTCTCACAAACCAGCATTGACAACATCAACAGGCAAGAGCTGTCTCCTGGGGAGTCATTGGCCACCGGTTTCAGCTCCCCACAAAGCCTGCATGAGGAACCAACAATGGCAGTGGCACATCATAGCTCCACCAGTGTCCCAATCAGCCAAGAGGGGATGAGGGCAATTCAACAGCGGCAGGAGGAGATGGCAGGGCTGTTAGCCAGCATATCACAGAATGTGGACATGCAAGGGATGAGATGAGGGAATTTGCCTCTTCCATCCGATCTGCTATTGAGACAAGCTCCAAATAAATGTGTAGCGAATTGGCAGCAAGGCAGGTACTCTCACAAATTGTGGCAGCAATGCAGGCCATGGCTCCAGCACAGGTGGCCGAACAACCTGCCACATCGCTGAATGCCAGCTCCACGAGGTCCAGCCCCCTGCGTAGGTCTGGGCAGAACCTGCGTAGATCGGCCAAGGGTCCACCTGACACAGGAAGAGGAGAAGGGGTGTAGGCTCTGGCAGGCATCTTGAACTCATGTTGACTTACGGTGCATGCAAGTGCACACCATGTGTGGGGGAGTTGAGGGGGTAGAGGGAGAGGGTGTGTGGGGGAGTTAAGGTGGGAGGGGAAGAGGGTGTGTGGGTGAGTTGAGGGGCAGGGGGAGAGGGTGTGTGGGGGAGTTTAGGGGGAGGGGGAGAGGGTGTGTGGGGTGGAGGGCTTGTGCACTTTGTTATGTTTCTTTAATACACCTGTTGGAAAATCATAATTCACATGTGCAGACATTGCTTATTGTGTACGTGTGCTTTATTGGTGAACAGTCTACAGTGTCTGTGTCCCTGACACACCCAGTGCCCTGAGTGCCACCTCTATGTCACACCCCCCATCCATGTGTGCTAGAAACATTGGTTAATCGCAGTCAGGTGCATGTCACGTTCCTCCTGTGCATCGCTGCCTCCCTGAAGTGCAGCCCATCTCCACCCTCCTCATCCTCATCGTCAGGTGGTTGCAATTCAGCGTCAGGGGGCAGAGGCGCATTCCGTCTGATGCACATATTGTGTAGCATGACACATGCCATGACGATCTTGCCCACCTTCTCATGGCCGTACAGGAGTGCCCCACCAGAACTGCTGAGGATGCGAAACCGTGCCTTCAAGATGCCAAATGTCTGCTCAATCACCACACGGGTACGTGTATGCGCACGATAGTAGTCCTCCTTGTGCCTGTTCTGCGGGTTCCGGACTGGGGTAAGGAGCCACCTCCTCAAGGGATAGCCTGCATCACCTGCATGTGGGCAACAATGTATATGTGTAAGTCATCACATCATATGTGACCTGTATCAATGACACCATAGAATGCATTTAATTCCTGTTTGCTACCACATATCCATGCATGAATAGAGACACACGATGTGACTGCTATGTGTGTATTCCTCCTATGGACAGGTGTGCGTGCCATCGTCTAGTGGGCGCAAGGGGGTCCTATTCCTTGTGAGTGATCATGCACTGTGTTAGTCCACTCTGGTGCTGGTTGGTCCCATGATCTGGCTGATGTGCAGTCATTTCTATGCTTTCATCCTTTCACCGTTGACGGCAGCCTCATGATGCTCTCACTATGCCTGACAAATAGTGACATGTAGTTTTGGTTGACCTCTGTGTTAGTGTAGTGGTGTTTTGATGTATTTGTCTCTCATGTAACTCCTTTGTACGCAGTAATGGAGGACTGTCCTTTCTGTTGATGGTATTTGGTGCTGTGCATTGGCCATACTAATTGCTTGCAACTGCATTGTGTTGCGGGGGATACTGTCTGATTATGTACAGTGCACATGTTGATGGCTATGGGATGGTTGTAACATTGCATCATTTTCATGGTAGGGCAGCTTACGTCTTGCATTTTGGGGTCAGCTGTCAGGTCCAGTCTGGCCTGCTTTGGGGAATGAGCATGGCCATTCTCTCAGGCACTCTGAGCCAGGTGAAGTATGCATCTCCGCCCCGCCCATCTCAGCCAGGTGAGGTATGCATCTCCTCCCCCCATCTCAGCCAGGTGAGGTATGCATTTCTCCCCCAATCACCTACCCACATCAAATTTCCATGAGCCTAACATGCAACTCACTGAGAAGCCAGGATCTCTGCCCTGCAAGTCGCTCCATGTAGCGTGGTATTGTGGAGTTCCGCATGACCATTGAATCATGGGTTGATCCGGGGAATCGGGCACAACAATGTGTGATGATCTTGTTTGAGTCACATACCATTTGCACGTTGATGGAGTGGTATAACTTACGGTTGCGGTACACTATCTCCATGGCATGTGGGACCACCAATTCCACATGGGTGCAGTCGAAGGTGCCAATGAAACCAGGGATGCCGGCCAGTGAATGGAAACCAACTTTGGTGTTGGAGATCTCCTGGGCTATCTATGGTAGGTAAATGTGGTCGCCTGTGTGCTTCAGGAGGGCATCAAGCACTTGGTTCAGCGTACGTGAGAATAATGGTTGTGATATGCCATGCATGTGCCCCACTGTGTGCTGGTAGGTCCCTGTGGCCAGGAGTGGAGCACAGACACTACCTTCAGTAGGGGTGGGATGGCGGTGTGTATTTCAATCAGGCTGACAATGTCATCATGTATCATGTCCACAATGGTGGTAATGGTGTCCCGGTCCAGACGGTACAGGGTGTAGATCTGCTCAGGGGTTAGGTTGAATGGACTGGCTCTGATGCAAGTGATTGGGGTTCATGGTACCACTGGCTGCACTGGTGGGGCATGCTGGGCCTGCCTCACCCTCCTTCACCTGCTGCGTCTCCTCTGTACTGCCTGTTGTTGTTGTGGTTGTGGTTGTTGTTGCAGCAGTTCCACTGCAATCATGTCCTCCAGCCCCAGCATTGCTAGTAGTATTGGAATCATTTTGGTGTGTGACTGGGTGTGGGAAGGGGTGGGGTGTGCTCCTTTTGTGCAGGCCCAGTCTATATTGCCTCCACTTGTGCTGATTGTGTGCACCTGTGGCAGTTGGGAACACTGCACATGGCCGTTTACGGGTGGTCCGCGATGCCGGTATTTGCTCCATGCCGGTAAGGTACTTTTCGGGCTTCAGTAGGCCGTTATTTGCATGTGCGCCTGAATTGTGATGTTCTCCTGTTTACTCCATGCCGGTATTGCCGGCATGAAGGGTCGCGTGCCCGCGCCCCTGCCGCTATTAGCGGCACCGTTAATTACCGCTAATAGCGGGTTGGCGTGTCATAATCGTGCGGAGCAGTAAGCGATGCCGGTAATCCATTGCCGGCATCGTTTTCCCCTTACCTCCAACCTCGTAATGACCTGCATGGTCTTTTAAAACGTATTGTTTTCTTTTAATCATGTTAACTGGTTTCACAATAGTAATTGCCTTAGGATTTTGGTATGTGGAAGAAATACGTCCGCTCGAAACGCTTTTGCCCACTGAAAATGTACCCACTGTACCTACACCTTTCGTGTATCTGCACACTCTCACAGAGTTACCACAATAACACACTACTCCTTATAATGAATGCAACACATGCCATTTTGAACAGGTCCAACTGTTGGGTCTGCTCTCATTTACCGCAACATGGAGACAAAGGGTTGGGCTGGTATATTGATCCTTTGCCTCTAACTACTACATGCTATGCTTCTCTAAGGGCACTATTCTTTGGCCGATGAAATGATAGCATCTCGGGGAACTTTGATGGAACAAATTTGAATGAGTTTGAAAGACGAGTTCTAACGCCCCTGGGATGCTCGCTTTTCGCAAATAGAAGCAAGCTAAATGTCGCTTCCATTAGGCCTTCTGATAGACTGTCTCGACCTGTCAATCTTTGATCTCTTACAAGATGGCTCCTATAGGCAATAGGGATGCCACGCCACCTTCCTACACTGTTAACCATAGCCCCGACTCAGTTTCTTTCTGCATACAGAGGAATGGTACTCAGTCAATGGGTGATTTTAAGGGTTGCACCAATGTTGCAAACTTGACCAGTGTGGACAGACCTTTGTATGTAGGCGGACCTGTTTACTTTGTTTGCGGTAATGAAGCTTTCCCATGGCTACCTAGGGATTGGCAGGGAACCTGTTATTTAGGAATTCTGTTGCCAGGGGTATTTATAGCTAGTACCACAGAAATCTCTAGGGCTCGTCCAAGGCGGGTTGAGAATGGCGATACTTCGTCACAAGTTCTGGGCGAAATCCTTAGAACCTTTTTTGGGGCAAATACTAAACTCTGAAGATATCAGGAGACTACTGAGAGTACTGGAGAAAACCATCAACCGGACCACTGACATACTCTATAACATGACTCTAGAACAAAAAGCAATCAGATTAGTGGCACTACAGAACCGGATGGCATTAGACGTCATCCTGGCTGAGCGCGGTGGAGTATGCAAATTAGTGGGTTCCGCTTGCTGTGTTTTTGGACCGGATTCCTCCCCAATCATCTTTGAAGCTATATAAAAACTGCACGTCCTTAGTTGAGAAGTGCACGTTCCCGAAGGAAAGTGGGATCTTAGCGCTTGGTTCTGGGACTTCTTACGATCTTTGGGATGGAAGTTACTTTCAGTCTCATTGATTATTCTGGGTATTCTGTTGTTCTGCTGTTGCTGTATACAATGTCTTCCTGTCATATGTTCAATGTTAGGGGGATGTTGTGCACAGGCAATGGGAACGTTAGGACAAAAAATTGTACACGCACCGATAACAATGACCAGCAAATTTGTGTTGAAGGAAATTTCTGTTACAGACCTTATGGTGATCGATATCTCTGATGATTGTGATTCAGGTTGTATGGGAATTGAGACGTGGAGTTACTCGTAAAGTGACTAGTTGTAGTTTAGTGCTTGGCTTAGGCCAAAAGGAGGGTTTGTTAAACTGGAAATCATATTGTGCCTCCTTTTCATTATATTGGCCTACGCCTAGTCGCTCTGCGAAGAAAACCATGTTGCAAAGTTCCAATTTTAGATCGACTTTGCCGCCATAGGTTCATCCGCCATTTTGATTTCTGTTCATATGTGTTTCTCGGTTCTAAAATGGTGGACTGTGTTTCTAACTTGCAACTAAGCCTTCCTGACCTTTGGGCTCTGTTAATGGTTAGACTGTCCGGGGGTCGACTATTTAGACTAAGTAATAAGACCTTGCCCTGAGCATGACTTGTTGGCCGAGGATTGTCTGTACTAACAAACCTCATCCACGAATACACACCTAGGATAATACTATGTAATTGTCGAGCGTGGACACTGGCAGAACTATATTGTGAAGGGATATGTACTAAGGCTCACTGCTAAATCCAGGAATACACTTTGCCATTGTAACTTGTTGGAAACACAAACCTATGTAATCTGTGTGCATATTATTGTATGAGCTATATGTGAACTCGGCACAAACTCCAGACCGCAGATTATTAACTTGTAGAGGGGCTGGATAATATTGTTGGAAATATGTAAAAACCCAAATGTTTAGATGTCCAACACTCTCCCTCCTCACTCTGACGGGCTGGTATTTATTGCGGGGTGTCGAGAGCCAGATAGCTATCTGTATTTCTGTTTCTTTGTAACTGTACAGTAGATTAAAGATCTGTGAATCTTTGTAGTCCGTGTTTGGTGTATTTCCTTTTATAGTACTCAGCCTCGATATTTCCTTGCTTTTACACTGGACCATGACAGTCCCATTTAGATAGACATCAATGATGGTTTTGGTGGACAGAAAGGAGGCCAGGAGGACCACCCATCTTGTGCCACCATTAATGGGAGATGAAAGAAAGGAGCGAGAACAGCAACCGTTTGTAAGGTCCTTAGGTCGGGAGAGGGAACGACAAAGAGGATGTCAGTGAGAGTCTGTGTGCAGGAGGGAATGACATGGATGTCAGCGATGGGAAGGCCTGGATTGGAGACCAGGATGTCCTTCTTGAACTTCATCCATCCAGACCATGTGAGAGGGATTAGATAGGTAATAGAAAAGCAGTTAGAGAAGATGGGTAAGACCGAAAGCACCATATACTGGTGTAGGTAGAAAGGAGAGGGAGACACGAGAGGGAGAGGAGGAAGGAGAGGAAGCACAGTACAGATCTATGCCACACAGGGTGCATCGGGTGGAGACATAGCGTGGGGGGCGACATAGAGGGAGGCACACTAAGGAATGCAACAGTGAAGCACAAACATGTAGACTCAACAGTGAGAACTAACAAGCATGGGAAGGGCAGGCACTTAGAAGGGGGGCTTGTGGGCACCAACAATAACTAACAGTAAACACAGAGGTGGATCTCTAAGCCATGAGCCATGGTGATCACATTTGTAGTTAACTTTGTGCGATGCCATGTGGAATATGCGTAAGGAGTGAGGTAGGTTTCCTATCTGTGTTCCTTGTGAATACTAGACAGTTTTCTTTAATTATAAGCCATGCGTGAGAGGACTGTGTTTAGAATTAATTCACCAAACATTTATGAGCATTTTAGCTGATATTAATGCAAATGTCATGGTCTCCTCTACCACTAGGGACTCTCTTGAGCTTATTCTCCATGGGGTCTTCTGACTTATAATTACCCTGCACCTGGCTCACAATGGTCGGTTGTACTTTTTCAGACTTTAATTGATTTGGGTGCATTCTATTTGCATCCTTGGAATACATTTCTCATACCGTCTTTGTGGCTCTTGGACATCCCTAATTTCTTAGTAACCTTGGCTCAAGCCACATGCAACGGTATGATCTCTGCAGGGATCCTCATTCTGTTATTTCAGCTTTTTAAATTCTCATACAGCCTTAAGGCCTTTCGTTCACTTAGAAGCGTAATGCAGCTTCCATTTTTAGAAAAGATGGCCGTCCATTACTGCTACGTTTCTATATTAGTGATCTACACTTCCATGCCTTTGATGTTGTGTTCAGCTTATATAATGCTTATGTTAGTATTCTTCATTACATTATGGTTGCAATGATAATATTCTTCATGTATAAAAGCATATTTGACCTCTTACCGTTTTCTTCATGGTGAAGCCAAGGAAAACAAACTCACTTGTTCCCTCTATAGGAAGCAAACTGATAGGAATACCTTACTTCACTATAGAAGCAACCACCCAAATAATCTTAGGAACAACCTAACATTTGGGCAATTTTTACCGATCAGACGCAACTGTACAGAACTGGAGCAATACAAAAAGCATGCATCCCTACTACAGAATAAATTAAGAAACAGAGGATACCCTAAAATATTGGTCAGTAACACATTCAAGAGAGCACAATATACACCACAGGATACCCTACTAACACCAAAAGTAAGAGACACGGACAATGAACAACTGATGACATGTGTTACAACTTTTGGGCCGATGACTACAAACTTAAGGCCACCATAAAAAAGTTCTGGCCCCTGGTCCAGCTCAGTCTTCCAGATGAAACCGCTCCATGAATGGCTCTTAGACGAGGACGGAATCTTAAGGACATGCTTACGCATGCCAGACTCAATAAAAAGTCCCAAAGGTCAGAGCTCTGGAACATGCGTGAAATTGCGGGCCACCATCCATGCGGCACCTGTAATTTTTGTAGATTTACTAAGAAAACTACATCATTTATGATTGAGGAAAAGGAATGGAAGATTAAATATTTTTCCAATTGTAAGACCACTAATGTGGTCTACATAATCGAATGCCCATGTGGGCTGAGATATGTAGGTCAAACACAAAGGCAAGTGAACAAAATGATTGGTGAACATAGATCCAGGATCTGCTGTCGCACCCACACTGCACCCTTGGTTACACATTATCTTGAGTACCAACACAGTGCAGACGATATACTCTGGTGGGTTGCCGACACTGTCCTGAATACCACCAATGCACCAAATGCCTTAAACCACAAAGAATCTTGGTGGATTTTCAAACTTAAGGCTACCACCAAAGCACTAAATGAAGCCTTGCCTACCATATATACATGCATTGAGTGAATTTTTATGCTGGATCTGCATCCACTACGTGATAGGCTTTACCTTCCACTTCTATAATATAAGGGTACTGTTTATACTTTCAATTCAACTAATAAGACATTATAAGCTCACCTACCCACCCGGCATGCCCCCTTTACAACTTCACCCCATAGCTTTTGGCAGACCTTTGTGAGCTTTATCGTTTTTGCCCAAGAAATTACACTACACCCTATAGGGTTGCAGGGCTATCATTTGGCCCTCCGTACGTTTCTTTGCAGATAATTACATCCTCTTGACATTATATGGACGTACGCCACTAGCATCTCGTACGTATACTCCTGGACTCCTACCTGAATAGATCAGGTTGCATTCCGTATGCTTCCCTCTCCCCCTTTTTCTCTTTTTACCAAGGCTTCTTTGGTTGCCATAACAACTACGGCACTACTTAATAACGCGCATGCGCCGCCTCCGAGCATACTGCTTTCGAACGCATGCGCGCTCTATATCAACAAAACAGCACCAATAGCGATTACAGCATTTTCCAGCCACACGCTCAGCCACGGTGTCCTTTACTTTGCGTTTACTTTGCCACTGGGATCCCATGGCCCCCAGTCCCCTATACCTTTGAGATACAACAGAGGAAGCTCTCATGCCTTCGTCCTCTACGCTAGGTTCCCTTGTGTGCTTTTTTGTAACCTGCCCTGTCTCAATTTTTCAGGGATCAAGAGACAAGGGCATTTCTAGCTATCAACTGTGCACAACCTACCCATTCCAATGCCCACACTGCCACCGACCTGTAATGAATCCTGTTCTTGCAGCTTTCTGAACTTCATTTTTACCAATTTGAATTCATGAATGGCTACACTCCTGGATTCACAGGTACTGTGGCAGTTGATTGGTTCACATATATTAAACCTCAATGGGATAGCAATCTGATAGCCATCATGTTTTCCCTTTCTCTCCTCTTCCTTAAGTAATCCAGGTTCATCATGTTTCACACTGATTTTAAGAAGATAACTCCCCCCGGCACTACAGGAGCAAAACCCGCAGCCTCGATTTTAGTGGTTCATGCACCACATCTGACTCTATATCCAGGTTAGTCACAAACGCCCACAAGCTTTAGGACAGTATTTGCATACTGTCCACCTCTTTGGTCTGAATTTATTTTTGTATACATGCCAATAATAGAGCCAAATGGCCTTTTTAAGGTGAACTCCATTACTGATTACCCTTCTATTCCCCCCTTTTTTCTCTGTTTCCTGTTTAAGGGAACCCGGTCAAGGTCCAGTCCACGAAGAAGGCTTTACAGCCGAAACGTCACGGGACCACCCCATCGTGTGGGATTTACCACCTACCCTGCTCAAACTTTCGATCTATCTCCAGACGTAGACCAACGACTAGGTCCCCCCTTTAGCAGCCAATTTCTAAAAGACTTATGCCAGATAAAATGGTTTTGCAATTTGGACTACTTTGTATATAACTTTGTTGGTTGTTCTTTCTAAAACCTTAAGTTTCTGCACGCTGTTTATTGAGGACAACCACCATTCTTCACACGTTTTTAAATTGTATAGCACGTGTTTGTGTACATTTGCATTTTTGCTTGTGATTATTTACCTCTTTATGGATTTTGTTTATGCTTTTCTATAATAAATGAATATTAAGAAAACACAGTTCTTGTGATTATTTACCTCTTTATGGATTTTGTTAATGCTTTTCTATAACAATTGAATATTAAGAAAACACAGTTATTGTAATGTTAACACAATGTGACATTAATAACCAGCATCTTTAAACAATGGCTAAATAAATAAGCTATGGTGCTGTCTTTATCGTTTGTTCACCCTTTTCTTATATGAGAGCTAGCTTAGATATTCTGCTCTACATATAACAAATCATGCTAAATGATTGAAACTTTACAGGAAAATATTTATTGTAAAGTGACCAAATAGATGTGGTAGGACGCCACCCCCTTGTTTCCAAAATCATGTCTAATGGATGCATATGTGTGATTCTATGATCCGTTTTGAGTTATTGTTGCCATTGACAGCTTACATAGTATTCATCCCTTGCTGTACCTGCCTGGGATAAGGACTGTATGGTTGTCTTAAAGAATAACGTTTCTCACCTTTACGATATTTGGCCAGTGGAGGGGCCATAGATATGGACAGGGGCGTTGCTAGGGGGGCTAAGGGGGCTATAGCCCCTGATCTTTTGGTTGTAGCCCTGGATAGAATCTCAGGAGCTACAGCCAAAAGACTAGCTAGCCCCCAGTCCCGACAGTTCCGACATCAGCTTAGCCCCGGGTCTTTTCCAGACCTAGCAACTCCCCTGGATATGGATGACGTATTCATCTGTCTCTCAACAGCACCTGCACCATTGTGCATCTCATTTGAGGTAGCCCATTCACAAAGACAATTCCAAGTAATACTCAGTGAGCAAGAGTGTGCACATTGTTGTGCAGAAGAGCCACAAGTAAGTGCGCATGTATCTGGCATATCTGTAAGACACACACTTTTTTTATCCATCAACATATCTATACCTAGAGTCAAACTGACTAAAGTTGGTGGCTGCAGCTTTCAGGTGAAAGCAGCTCAACTCTGGAACTCCCTACCACCCACCCTGAAGACTGATCAACCCTTCCTCACTTTCCGACACAACCTCATTACGTGGATCAAAACGCAGACACACAATAGATCTTCCACTGCCTAGACTTATTTAATCCCGAGGAATTTTCTGATTCACTGCCTAGACTTATTTAATCCCAAGGAGTTTTCTGATTAGGACTGTAAATACATGCATCCTCGTTTTCGCCTGTTGTTTATTCCTGTATATTTTGTATATTATCACTTTATATGTTTCCTGTTTGCTTATCTACCATGTAATCCTGTAACTAAGCCTTGAGTTGTCTTATAAAATGCGCCCGGTTACCCCTGGGTCTGGTGCGCAATATAAGTAATAAAAACAAACAAACAAAACAAACAAACAAATGCTGACATGAGCATCACTTTACACCAGAAACATGGGTATCTCCTCAGATGCCACAAAAATCAGTGCATCTACCCCCAAAAAAACAATCAAGTGATTTCAGACAATTTGTTTAATATTCAATCTATTTTTGCTTTATGTGCATAATAAGTCTGAGACAAAGACAATACTGCATATTTTTGAACTTCAGCTGTGTGGTGACTTTTATTTGTAAATTGGATCATTATCTCTGGTAGTGTGTGTTATACCATTGAAATGTAGTCATGTAATATCATTCAGGAATGTCGTAGAACGATGTTTATGAGTGTGTTGATGTAGAGTCTGATTATTCATTTAAGTCATATGATTGAATACAGCGTGGGATGGTGATTGGCAGACAGACACTTGGAAATTGTTACGACTCTTAATGTCCTCTCATCCCTGTACAAGTGCTCCATGACTGCAGGGGTATAAGGCCACGTGAGTGCAATCAATGGCAACACAAACGCACAGTGCCCGGCTATATCATAAAATGCCCTTACTATTCCAACCATGGTAGATGTATAATGAGGCAAGCACATATATACACCCGGGCAGATATAAGGGTGATGTTGAAGCCCTTGTGACTGTGAGGATTAGGATATTGCCACCGTGACACCATTGGTGAAATGAACGTGCCTTTAGCAAAGAAATACAGAGCTGACAGTACCTTGCCAAGTGATGGTGTGCCATAGGCTTGTATTGTCAGTGTGGTAAGGGTGCCATCTCATCGCTATCTCAAGTATGACATGGGATGGGAAGTGGTATGTCTGTGTGCCCTCTTCATCGACCAGTTGAAATAGTGTGATCCTCCTCCTACATATTGTTTCCCTCTTCATCAGTCATTGCAGCAGCATGATGCCTACTTTTAGGGGTATTTGTGAATGTGTAGCCGTCTCTCTGTGCTGGGGTTTTATACTGTCTTGTTGGTTTTGATTGGGGTGCCCTGTGTGCTAATTTTGGTTGGAAAATCAGTTTAACTCTTTTCTGGGCTCCTTGCTCAACATTAAGAAAGGAGCAAATGTTGAAGGGCATTTTTGGAGCAAATCCAGTGGTCAGGTTTTGTGAATCCTTATTTCAGTACATCGTTGCTCACTGTCTGTGGTCACTACCACTACCACTTTGCATACTTAATGTGGTCTTACTGCATGCTTTCTACACACTTTGCACATCTTTTGTGCAAATCTTTCACAACTTTTCTAAAGTGGTGCATCTCTGAGATGCACAGTTCTGTGAATAAGGCACATCTGTTTCTGTCGCATTTGTGGTGCATTTCAGATTTGCCCACATTCATATTTTTGAGAATCTGCCCTTTGGTGTCCACATGAATTACTAAGAGATATCACTTTCAGTTATTTTCAACGACCTACACTATTTTAAGTCAAAGTGGTGCCCCTCTGTTTTTAAGTTGGTCCATCAGGAAAGTCTTAGGTAATTGGGTGAGAAGGTGCAAGGGGTTTTCAAGTGGGTGTTGGTTATCCTGGTTTTAACAAACAGTGATAATATGTCTTGGGTTCAGGCTTATTGCTGGAAACTAGAAAATAAGTAAAATGGAGTAATAGGCTAACAGTAGAATGCAAATGCTGGTGGCACACAGTCACACACATCTTGTTCAAGGCAACAATGGGAAAACGAGGCATGCATCCATCTAATTTACAAATAAAGTGTGTAGGCAAAGTAAATCATACTATTTCCTAAGCCTTTCAAGGGTTTTGCCAAATGTAAACAAAATGGTATTTTTTTCTTGCATGCACCGAAACTTGCAGCCAACCTGTGCTGCTGGTAGTGGCAGTCATTTTCCACTTGCTTATGGCACGTAGACAGGTGCCTACTGTTGCTTTGGCAAGAATTGGTGTTGTCAAAATCCCTCTTCAAGACAAAACAGTATGGCCCTACCAGAATGGAGACACTATATGTTCCAGACTGCACCAAATCTACTCTGGGAAGGCACTGAAGTTCACGTGATGGAAGAGCTATCTTTTATTTATATTTTGTTTTATGTGTATTAGTTTAAATTACTTTTACAAAATTCATAAACACATTTAAAGGACAAACAACTAACAAAATATGTCCAATTGATTATGTACAAGACAAAACAGTCAAACTGTTAAGAGAGAACTGGATCCATAAAATTGAGATGCAACATAAAAATAGCACATGTTACTAAAAACACCTGCTAATAACAATACCCTTCAAAGCCTGAGCTATACGAGCTACAAAGCTAATCACATCGCATGGAGCCAGCTGAGCATTGCCGAGGTGGGGCGGTGGAGGCTGCATGCAAGCAGTCATACAACTTCCTCCAGACAACCTGTCGCATGAGTAGCAGGAAAATGGGGCAAAGATCTCCGAAGCAGATGAGCGCAATGGCAGGAATAGAACCCGAAGAGAAGGCTAATAATCACCGACATGCCTGTTATCCCAGGCAGAATACACCCGGGATTTACAGCAAAAATGGAATAACAATAAAGGTGGGAACCACACTCAGAAGTACAAGAAGAACAAATGGCAATAACCCTGATTTGGCAGGGTCCTATTGTGAAGGTGAGAAAGCACAACAAAGTGCAAACAACTGTTGTGGCACTGTGAGGACCCAATTGCGGGAAACATCACGTATACTGACTGACACCCTTGCATCCCATTGCCCCCAATTTTTCATGCTAGGGACAAATCCTCCAAACCAGGAAGGACAGCAAATCTGTTAGAAAAAAGAAATTCAATGATGGTACAGAAAATCGCATCACATGGTAATTAACTCAATGTGAACAAAGACATTGAGCTTCCACGCAGTTCCCAAACAATTCCCAGGGTGCATCTGCGTGGCACGGGCCATTGAATATACTTCTCTAGTCATGCAGATCTAAAAAGCCACTGTAAAGGCTCACACTTCAGGGGACAACAGCAAAGCATAGAGAGAGGGAGCAAGCCCACGTGGCTGTCGAGATATGATAAAATGGCATTGTACGATCTCTTAGTGCAGCTTGTCAAGAGCTCTGGCCTGCGAGGGCTCCAGGTGCCTCTGTTTTAGCTCCATGACCAGCACCCAGGATCCTGCAAGGGTTCTGCAGGCCCTGCAAGCCCTGGCCCCTGCCCCGAGTGGATCACCTGTACATATCAAGCCAGTCTAGTGGGGCTTTTAGATACAGTAACAAGTGTCTGTCGAGAGAAGAGGTCAATACATGAGGTGCAAGACTAATGCCAAGATATGAGGGGTTCACTGAAGTGGTCCAGCTTTTCATAGCTTCCACACACATGATACCACACATGATACCACAATCACATGTGCAGCGACTCATTTGGGCAGGCACAGAACCTAGATGAGCAAAGGACAGATAAGAGCGGGGGGCAGCCACAGAGACAGCAGCTCCCACCCAACTGATCATAAAAGTACATATTTTGCACAAACAACCATTTTTTTTTACTGAAGAGATTAGAGATGTCTAGTAATAAACACCATCACAACCGAGAGCTTTATTTGATCAATTCTGATCACACGCGTGGGTATGAGTCTGGATCATGGTGAGTGAGTGACAGGAATTCAGAATATACCACTCCACTCCCACCTTAACTTCAAACATCAGAGAATCCCCAGATCCAATGGCGTCAACGAAAACCACTGTTCAGCGCTTACATATATACATTATGTAGTGCCTATTTTGATCCAGGAAATCAGCAAGCAAGCACATATATTTTTGAGACGAGAACAAAAGTGTGGAAAAGAGGATTTAGAGTGGAGGGTGAGAGGGAGCACATTCCAATGTTTAAGTAACACAACTTTCTTCCTGGAGATTATCCTACCAAGCAACATGAAATTAAGGCAAACAGTGCCAAAACCCAGATGCACAGTGGACCTGCAACAAACAAAACATAAAAGAAATGTCATCAAGGAAGGACTGCCCAGCCCACTCTGTACTAAAACCTCCTCAACCAGCACAGCAAACAATATTTATACACAGAACGGGAATACATCTTCTTGCATGCTTCAAGAAGGGTCCTATTGAAATCTCTGACGTTGATAAAGGAGTCACATTAGTGAGGAGACAAGAAAGCCTCCACAGTCCCCTGAGAATAAAATCAGCATTTTGAGAATATGCCAGCTGCAAAGTCAAAACCATTCCTGATAGGAAGTGTAGCAGACATGGCTTCAGAAACAAGAGAACATAAAAACATACCTCTTCCTCACCACAAAAACACACACACACAGACACACACAAATAGTTTTCCCAACCACACAAATGGGCCCACAGGCAAAGAAGCACAAAAGACCGTAACACATGTCAGCCTTCATGTTTTTATTTATTTATTTAAACAGGGAGGAACAATGCTCCTTTGATCACAAAAGAATGTACAATAGATAAGTAATCAGATAAGACAGGAAGCAGTAAGCGTCTTATAATGCAGATAGTTTGAGTAGAATTCTCACCATATTCTTGGGGGAGTGAATGGAACAGTGACCAGGGACAACACATGGGTGGACATTGTGAGGAACCTGCGGGCATCCTCACTTATTTTTCCCCAGAATCCTCCTATCAGGTGGCCAGGGGAAGGCCATCGCTTTTGGATCACAACCCTGGGGATGGATATGCCATGGAGGATCACCTGTGTGGAGGGAAATTGGGGAACAGATTGAGGACATCCTGGGTTAGACATGGTATCCCCTTTCCCTTTTCACAATGAGCCCTCTATCCGTAAAGCCTTTGTAGAGTATTGTAAACCCTTTCCCTTTTTCCTCTTTCCAAACCGTCCCCCAGAAACAACATCTTAGTACTGGGACGAGGAAGAGACCATCCAGTAGGGCACATTCTAATTTTAATGATACACATACATATCAGAGACAAAACAGAGTTAGGAATGCCCCTTTTATGAAATCAGACAGTTCAAAACACCACTCTGGTACTGAGATGAAGAGGAGGGATATGGAGGCATAGCAATGGAACAACCAGGCATGGCCGCCTAATGGAGTTCTCCATATCAGGCAATGGAACTCAATGACCCACACCTGGGGTGAGTTAGCACACCTGATGGATATAAAAATGCCTGCAGCTTTGTGAGAAAAGGAATGAGCTGGAGGAAAGGAAGCTGGAGACCCATATGCCGGGAGTGGTGTTGTGCAGGAGAAAGAGCTGTCGGAGCCGTGGTCGGCTGTGTAAGACTCTGGAGATCCTGTTACCCTCCGGAATGGGTCTGCTTCGTGGAAGCTTTGGAACTCCAATTGACCCCAACCACCATCGCGGGAAGCCAGGAGAGCGAGCAGCACTCTCTGCGGAGGTAGCAAAGGAGAGGCAGATTCTGGGGAAGCCGAAAAAGCCTGGAGAAGCCAGTTGAAAAGGACCGGTGACTGTAAAGCAGTTACACACTCATACCCGAGCGCTCAGGTAACATGCAAAGTCCTTTGCGAATAGCGAACGAACTGAAAGCAAGTAAAAGTACTTTTGCATGCCACAACAAGTACTTTTAATATACTGAGTGAATTGAAACTGATCGAAAGCACTTTGAATGCTGCACAGAAAACAGAGCACATTGAATACTCATAAATGGAGGGAATGCCAAGTATCAAGTAATGCATTGTAATTACAAAGTCAAGAGAATACCAAGAAGGGTATGACATTGAGAACCTAAGTATTGGCCCAAATCCAATAGGGGCCCAGGAATTGTAGTCTAAGTGGAAACCTGTGTTGGCAAGAACCAAAGGAATACAGAAAATAATAATTTTAGGCAGAATTATATGCAGTACCCTTTGGGAACACCACACAAAATTAAGACTACAAGTGACAGTACACATTCACCTTTGGTACAAGCCTGTACTACACAGAAAAAGTGGTAGCAGCAGCTGAGCAGCCAGACGTATCTCAAGAGTAAGTGAGCAGTATCAAATAGTTACACAAAGGACAGCAATTACTATGATTCAGGCAAACACTGACTCAAGGTTTTCAAGTAAAAGAATAAACATTCATTTCACTCTTCAGTTGTATAAAATTACACTATTATAAGCAGTTTAAAAATCACACTCTTAAAACAACATACCACCTCCCTTAAATTCCAGACAAGTTAATCACACCAACAGGTAAGTACTCAGGGCAATTGAACAAGAGGAACTACAGTGATAGAATCAGGTAGAAAAGGCTTAGGGCCAAAGTCAATGGGTCAAAAGTCTTTTGCTCAAAATCACACAGGTCAGGGTAGTTCACCGTAAAGTTTGTGCCACGGATTCCAGATGAGGTTGATTGGTAGAAATGTTAGTTCAAAGAGAAGAGAAGGACAAGTCCTCGGATTGGAGAAAGATTTCAAACACGTTCCACGTTCACCGCAGCTGAACGAAATGCACAACCGGATTTGCACAGTACCTTAAGCTGTAGCTGAGGCGGACATTCCTGTTGGTTCCTGCAGGCTCACGGTTCCTGAAGCGACTGTCAGACTGACACGAAGTAGGAAGCTGGAGGGTCCTGCGCCACCCAGGGAAGAAGCCAGCAGCAGAGCAAAACAATGAATAAAAGGTGCGCTCCTTAAAATCCAAGCAGGATCCACCTTCCTGGCTATCTGGCCCACTGTAGCTCTGTACAGCAAATTTGACCAGAGGGGGGGTCCTGGCTTGTAGTTTGGGTGAACTTGTTGGTCCCACCAGCTCAAGAAGGAAGAAGTTTCCTGGAGGATCTTCTCTGTTGTCAGATTCTGAAGATTCGGACCTGCAGAAGTGCTTAACCAGGCGGCTCAGTCGTTGTAGGGGTCCTCTTCTGGCAGCTCCTCGTTGGTTCTTTCGTTCCAGTGGCGACTCTGCCTTTCCATTCCCAGAGACCTGATTTTTATGCAGTTTTCCCCAATTCATACAGCCTGGCTGTCAATCACACAGCAGGTTGGCTGTTCTGGCAAGGACAGTCCCCTCAGACAATCAAACAGGAGTACAACTTGGGTTACCAAGGGAACCCATGGCAGGAGTCCAAAGACCCCTCCCTCACATCCTGCCTACCTAGACTTTCAGGTGCCTTAAGGAGGGCTTCTTTGTAGAAGCCCACAAAAAGAGGGCGGACAAAGGAATCACCCCAGGTTTGGCGCGCAGAGTAAAACGCGAGAAAGACTTTAACGAAAAGAAATGGCGAAGCAACGCAGATAGAGTAAAAATAAAATGTATTTGGTTCAGCGGGTTTATGTTCGAGGCTAATATGATAGCCTAAAACAATACCATGTCGGTAGAAAAGTTAGGGTAGTTACCACTGACACCAGCCAAGTCTTGATGTAAAGGGAGAGAAAGAAGGCTTCAAGAAACACAGACAAAAAGGGAAAAGAATTAACCCTTTCCAATACTCCATGTAAGATGGGGTGTATTGGGTCTGTGGTTTAAAGTGACTACAAAAAGTTAATGGCAACTTTACCTTTTCTGGGGGACAGTAGTCAGCCCCAGAAAAATGGAGTCAGTGGGAAGTCTCAAAGACAACCCTGTGTCACTGCACTGAAGGTGCTGTGTAAACATGTCAAAAATATGAGGCCATGGAGTAGGTGAGGCTCCAGTGCCCAAGATTACAGAAAAAGTGGAAACACACACAGCAAAACACATGTAAGAGTGGGAAAAAAGGCTCACACTCTTACCAGGTGAAAAAAATAAATCCTAGAAATCCAGCAAAGCTTCTGAGGGACTCATTAGGTAAGGGAAATCAGCCATTTATGAGAATTCTCCCTAACACTCACCTCCCCATCCACCCCCCCAGACTAAGGGACAGGAGGATTTAATCCACTCCTGGATGAATCTCTACCTCTAGTCGATTAAAAACATCCTAGAGAGACCATCAGCATTTTGGTGGCGACATCCTGCTCTGTGCTCAATGGTGAAATCAAACCCTTGGAGGCAGATTGACCATCTTAGAAGTTTTGGGTTCTCCCCTTTCATTTGCATTAACTATCTCAAGGGTTGGTGGTCTGTCTGAATCACAAAGGTAGATCCATACAAGTATGGTCTGAACCTCTTCAGAGACCACACAATGGCAAAACATTCACGCTCTATGGTTGCCCACCTTGTTTCTGGTCCCTTCAGTTTTCTACTGATGAAGCAAATGGGATGCTCCCTACCTTTCTCATCCAGTTGACTAAGGACTGTACCTATACCTATATTGGAGGCATCTGTCTGCACAATGAAGGGTTGGTGATAACCAGGAGCTATTAGTACTGGAGCTTGACAAAGGACTTTCTTCAGGTTTTCAAAGGCTTCAATGCACTCCTCATTCCATCGAACCTTTTTAGGGAATTTTGGAGAAGAGGTCGCATTCAAGGGAGAAGCTATGGACCCATAGTTCTCTCTGAAATTCCTGTAGTACCCAGTGAGACCTAGGAAAGCTCTCACTTGGGTTTGAGTAGTAGGGGTGGCCCAGTTTTGCACAGCTTATACTTTGCTGGGCAATGGCCTTATCTCACCTCCTCCTACCTCATGAACAAGGTAGACCACTTTACTCTGGCCAATTTGGCAATTGCTTGCCTTTATGTTCAGATGGGCCTGCTCAAGAGCATGCAAAACATATCCCAGGTGATCAATATGTTCTTTCCATGTAGGGCTGAACACTGCAATGTCATCCAAGTCTGCCATGCAGAAGTCCTCCATCCCATTCAGAACTTGATTAACCATCCTTTGAAATGTAGCAGGTGCATTCTTTAGTCCAAAAGGCATAACCTTAAACTGATAGAGGTCTGCTGGGGTGGAGAATGCAGTTTTCCCCTTGGCATGGTCTGTCAGTGCTATTTGCCAATAGCCTGAGGTTAGATCAAATGTACTGAGGTGCTTGGCTGAACCAAGTCTATCCACCAGTTCATCTGTCCTTGGCAAATGATGGGCATCAGTCTTAGTGACTGCATTTAGAGCTCTATAGTCCACACAGAATCTCAACTCCTTGGATCCTGCCTTTGGTACTAGAACAACTGGGTTAGACCATGGACTTGTAGATGGCTCTATGACCCCGAGATCAAGCATCTTGTTGACCTCTCCTTTGATGTGGGATCTCACATGTACTGACATTCTGTAACCTCTACTTTTCATAGGTAAACAGTCACCAGTGAGAATATCATGCTGGCCACAAGGGGTGAAGCCTGGTGATAGTGAAAACAGGGAGGCAAACTGATTCAACAGAACTTTGCACTCCTCCTGTGGTTCAGAAGTCAGCTGAGAAGAGAGACTAACTCCTTTTATCTGTTCATCTAAAGGTTGGCCTCTGAGGAGGTCAGGTAGAGGGTCACTCTCCTCTTCCTCTTGAGCTGAAGCTAGAAGCAAAGCTCTTATTTCTGGTTCGAGAAATAAGCCTTTAAACAGTTGGTGTAAAAGACTCTGGGAGCCTCTGGGAGCTTCGTTAGGTCTGCCTAAATCCACCAAATAGTTCACCTCTTCAAGTTTGCCCACAACCTTGAAGGGTCCTATCCATTTGTCTTGCAAGGCCCTCTGCCTTGTTGGCACCATAACTAAAACCAGCTGGTCTTGAGTAAACTCAACCATGTTGGCCTTTTGGTCATGCCAATGTTTGACCAGAGCCTGACCTGCTTTTAAGTTATCACTTGCTTCTGACATCATGTGTGGCATTCTCCTCTGGAGACCTATCACATAGTCACTCTGACTGGCTTGGGGTAAGGAGCACTCTCATCCCCTCCTTGATCAGGGCCAATGGACCTCTGACTCGATGGCCATAGAGAGGTTCAAAGGGACTGTAACCAACTCCCTCCTGCGGGACTTCTCTACATGCAAAAGTAGGCATGACAGTAGAAGGTCCCACTTTTTCTTAAGGGGTTATTCTAAAGCCCCTATCATGATCTTCATAGTACTATTAAACCTCTCTACCAATCCATTTATCTGTGGATGGTAGGCTGTAGAGAACTTGTAAGTGACACCGCAGTTTTTCTAAATGGCTTGCATATAGTGGGACATAAAATTGGATCCCCTGTCGGATATCACTTCCTTAGGAAACCCTACTCTTGTAAAAATACCAAGTTATTGTTATTGTTATTTTGCATTTATATAGCGCCTTATATACCATTGGTATGGTCTGAAGGCGCTGGTAGGTTGAACGCCCTTGGGAACCGAAGTTCAGATCAGTAGAGAGACTACAGAGAGTCAAAAGGTGCGTGTGAGCACTGGGTATGTGTGCAGCTCGTGCGGTATCTGTGTAGTAGCTGCTTCTTAGCAGTAGGTGTGGTGGTTGAGAGATCAGGAGTATGTGTTAGTTCTGGCAGGATTTATCCAGACCGGATGTGGCTGCGTTAGGCCTGAAGAGAACACCTGGCTGGGGGGTGTGTAACCAGCAGTGTTTACTTAGAATGATGTGGAGTGAGCGGCGGAAGTTGGTATGAGAACAGTTATACCGAATGGTGTCATAGTATCTCTGTGTTCAAGTTGAGTGGTGATGTAGAGGAGAGAGTAAGTGTGGTGGTGTGATATGATGGGTTATATGCTCTTTCAAATGTTCTCTGCATTCCAAACCATACTATATACGTCACGCAATTCTATGCGCTCCAGTCCATTCCATGCATTCCTATCCACTCCATGCATCCCAGTTTGCTCCATACACTCCGGTCCGTTCCATGCACTCATGCATTCCGGTCCGTTCCACACACTCATGCATTCCGGCTCGCCCTGCGCGCTCGAGTCCACTCCGCACGCTCCAGTCCGCATGCGTACTCCTGTCGGACCCACGCATGCACTCATGTCTGCCCCACGCATGCACTACTGTCTGCCCCACGCATGCACTCCTGTCTGCCCCACTCATGCACTCCTGTCACGCATGCACTCCTGTCACGCATGCACTCCTGTCACGCATGCACTCCTGTCTGTCCCATGCTCTACGCATTCGGCAGCTCTACGTATTCATCCATTCTACGCACTCATCAGTATTGGATGCAATCTGTGCTTTTTCGTTCTACGAACTCATCCGCTCTACGCAACACGTCCGTTCACTCTGGGCACTTGTTCGCTCCAGGCTCTCGTTCGCTACGGCATTCATCTGCTTTATGCCCTCACATGTACTATGCATTCACCTGTTTTACGCACTCATCCGCTCCCCGTACTCCACTCATCCGCTCCCCGCACTCTACTCATCCGTTCCCCCGCACTCCACTCATCCACGTTAAGCACTCGTGCTTTACACACATTCAACAGCAATATCCTGTTCCATCTCTACACTCATCTTCATCCGTTCTGTTCACTCATCCTCACTGTACGCTCTATCCACTCGTACGCTCTATCCACTCATCCGCTCTATCCACTCATCCGCTCTATCCACTCGCCAGGTCTCTACATTCATCTGCTCCAGCGATCTACACACTCTCCGAACTTCCATATTCATCCGTTATCCACACTCATGTGCTCTACATACTCATCTGCTCCACATACTCATCTGTTCTACACACTTATCCGGTTTACGCTCATCCGTTCTGGACATTCATCTGGTTTACGCACTCCTGCGTTCTACTCGCTACTCTCTATTTACGCACTTATCCGTGGTACACGCTCGTCCGTTCTACACTCCCGGCCGCTCTACAAACTCATCCATTCAACATGTTCATCCATTCCATACACTCATCCGATCTACATATTCATTCGATTTCCACACTGATTCGAACTATATAGGTATCTGTTCTTCCACTCATGCATTCTTCCACTCAGCGCATTCCTTTGTTCCACCTGTTTCATCCATTCCAACTAATTCATCCACGCCATTCACTCTGCATGCATCTGTTCATTTCACAAGTTTAAATCTCTTTACTGTTTCCATATGATTTACTCTTATTAACCGTTTCACTGCTTTGATCTACTTTATTCGTTTAATTCTGCTTGCCCTTCTAGTTTATATTAGGGGTTGTTAGCTGTTAGTTCTCGCATCAGGTGGTTTGATGGATTGGTGTCCTTGAGTTGCTGTTGGTCTGTTTGGGTTAGTTTGTTACGGGTTGGTTTTAGGGGAAGAGCCAGGTTTTCAGCAGTTTGAGGAAAGACATTAAATCCTCAGTTAGGCGGATGTGGGGTGGGAGTGAGTTCCATAGGGTGGGGGCCAAGGCTGAGAATGATGATCCGCCTAACCTGATTGAGTTTGTCTTCGGTATGACTAGGAGACCGGCTGAGCTTGATCTTAGGTTGTGTGGGGGGTGGTAGGGTTTTAGCTTGTCTTGAAGATATTGAGGTCCGGTTTTATGCAGTGCTCGATGGGAGATGCACAAGTTTTTGAAAGTCACCCTTCGGGCTACTGGAAGCCAGTGCAGCGTCTAAAGGGCTGGGGAGATGTGGTCTCTAGGGCTGAGCGCAAGTAGCAATTTGGCTGCCGCGTTTTGTGCCCTTTGAAGTTTGTTCATTTGGTATGCGTGGACTCCGAGGTATAGGGGGTTTGCGTAGTCCAGTCTTGATATAACGATTGATTGGCTGCGGAGAGTCTGTTAGGAAAGGAGAGATATGGAAAGATGCGCCTAAGGGTTTTAAGGTGGTAGTGGCAGGACGTTGTTGACCTGGCGTGAGACTGTTAGGTCAGAGTCAAGGGTGCATCCAAGATTTTTCACTGAGTTGGAGGGGATCGGTGAGTTGCCCATAGCGGATGGCCAGGGTAGTGGGTGTGGAAGGAGTTCGGAGTTGCCACATACCATGATTTACGTTTTGGAGGGGTTTAACAGGAGGTGTCTTTGGGTCATTCAGAGTTCTATGTCGAGGAGGCAGGAGGCCAGGTCAGGTCGGGAGTTGGGTTTTGAGTTCAGGAGTTTTAGAATTAGTTGAGTGTCGTCGGCGTAGTTGTAGCACAGGATGTTGTGCGAACAAATTATTGGTGGGAGGGTGATCAAGTAGAGATTGAATAGGAGGGCGGATAGGCATGCTCCTTGTGGGACTCCCGTGTCGACTGGTCGGGCTTGGGAGGTATAGGTGGAGAGTATCGTTATTTGGTACTGATCTTTGAGAAATGAAGCTATCCATTTAAGAGCGGTTCCACGAATTCCTAGGGAGTGGAAGCGATCTAGGAGGATTGATTGATTGATTGTGTCAAAGGCGGCGGATAGGTCAAGAAGGATTAGTGCTGCGCATCCTGCAGAGTCTGCTGTCATTTTAAGGTCATCCCAAATTTATGTTAGGGTGGTTTCAGTTCCGTGACGGGCTCTGAAACCTGATTGAGTGGGGTCTAGGAGATTGTTGGATTCGACAAAGGCATTTAGTTGGGAGTAGGCAGTTCGGTCAATGAGTTTGGCAAGGAATCTGGTGTTTGAGATGGGGTGGTAGTTTTTGGGCTCGAGAGGGTTGAGCAAAGGTTTTTTAATTAGAGGTTTGACATGAACCGTTTTGAATGCGTCGGGAAAGATACCAGAGGAAAGGGAGGCATTTATGATGGTCTTGTGTGTTCTCCTGCGCAGGTGGAAACAAACATTTCTTTGAGGGTTGTGGCTGGGCAAGGGTCCAGCGGCGAGCCAGATGGTTTGCGAGCAGATAGAAGTTTGAGAAATTGCTCTGGTAATATTGGACTAAAGGATTCGAACGTTGGTTGCGTAGTGGTCACAGCTGGTGGGCCGGCGGGTATAGGGAGAGAATTGCTTGGTGGATGTAAGAGAGCCAGTTTGGTGGCTAGAGTATTTGTTCTTTCGAGAGCCGTGGTATAAAAGTGGAAGGATTCGAGAGCCGTGGTATAAAAGTGGAAGGAGAGTGAGTCGCACAGTGATTGTGAGGTAGTCGGGACGGTCGTGTTGCAAGCCGGATTGGTGAATTCAGAGATAATTTTGTGGAGTTTTTTGCTTGGGTTTTTGCAGTTTAAGATTCGGGAGTTGTAGTGGGCTTTTTTTGCTTTCCGGATTTCGGCCTTATACTGATAAAGGTGTCGGGCCAAGGTGGCCCTGTTCTCCTGGGTTTTGTCTTTCTGCCATTTGCGTTCTAGGTATTTATATAGTTGTTTAGTGATCTTCAACTCAGGAGTGAACCATCTGGGGAAGAGGCCACGGCGGGTTGATGGTTTGCAAGAGGGTGTGAGCTGCATCAGAGATGCGTTGAGCCATGAGTCAAAGGCATCGGGGGTTAGTTGTTTGTTGAGTTGGCAGGTAGGTGGTGGAGACTGTAGGAGTGTGTCGGCTAAATCCGGGACGATTATTAGTTTTTTCCAGCATTTGCGTAGTTTCGGAGGTTCACATTTGAGTACGGGAAGATGGTCGTGTGAGTGAATGGCGAACGAGAGAATGAAGTGATCGGACCAGAGGATAGGGGTGGGGGTCTTTAAATGAATCAGGGTGTTGGAGCTAAAGATGGCATCAAGAGTGTGTCCTTTATAGTGAGTCGGGCCGTTTATGTGGGGTTGGAGGTTGATTGCGTCCAAACCGTCAACCAGAGAGTGTGTCATAGGGTTGGTGGGGATGTCGAGCTATATGTTGAAGTCTCCAAGAAGGGTGAGGTTGGGATGGTTAAGTTGAAGGGTGGCAATAGAGTCACAGAGGTTGTTTGCGAATTTTCTATCGTAGCCAGGGGGCCTGTAGATTATTAGGAAACTGTGTGAGAGCGACGGGGAGAGGGATAGTCTAACAAGGAGAGATTCGCAGGAAGGAATGGAAGGTTGCTTGTTGATGATTGAGGCGTGGAAGAGAGACTTGAAGACGAATGCTACTCCCCCTCCTCTGGAGGGACGGTTCAGTGGGATGAGGGAGTAGTCAGGGGGGAAGGCCTCATTAGCGATTGGGCCAAAGTCGTCAGAGAACCAAGTTTCGGTCATAAAAACCAAGTCTGGTTTGTCAGAGGCGAGGAGGTCAAAGTTGCAGTGTCTGTTTTTTGCTAGGGATCAGGCATTAATAGGATGCAGTTCACATCGTCAGGCGAGGTTGGTCTCGGAGCTGGAGCGGAGGGTGGTGGTGGCGGAGAGAGTGGAGACTGAGGAGAGAGAGGGGTAGGGAGGGTGATGCTCGATGGGAATAGTGGGCAAGCAGAAAAATTGGCGGTCTTTGGGCGGGATTGGGTAGCTGCGTGTGTTAGGATGATCGGGTTTGGTTCGGGGGATTTGAAGGTGGTGTGGGCAGTTAGGAGTTTAAGTTGCAGTTGATGAGAAATCGAGGGAGAAGGGTTTTAGGAAGGGTGAAGTCACGGGGAAGGAGGCGATTGCAGGAATGAGGTGGTGGGTCGAGACAGGGAAGGTGAGGAGTGCTGAGAGATTGAGGGGGACCAGGTACGTTTCCTCTTTAGTTTCTTTGTAGCGATTGCAGTGTGAGAGAGGGTAGGGGGATCAGAGGGAGAGAGGGATGCAGCTTCAGTTCTTGCTAGGGCTAGGCGTGCAGTTTTTAGGGAGGGGAAAGGGTGCGGTTGGGGGGGAAGGTGGCAAGGGTTTGTGGGCAAGGCAGGGGGTTGATGATTGCAGGGCGGGGTGTGCCTGTTATGATAGTGAGGGGAGCAGGTATGGTTAACATTGGTTGGTCAGTGGTGGGGTTCGGGGAGGAGTGGTCTTAGGGTGGTGGGCTTGCCATCGTGCCCCTCTGGCTTGGTGTTTGGAGAGGGGAATGGTGGGGAATGCGAATGGGGGTGGGATGATTTGGGCAGGGGGGACGGGAGGGAAGGCAGATCCGAGAGTGGGGGCGGCCCACGGTGGTCGTTTCCGACAAACTCTGATGGAGTGGGTGTACTCATGCTTGGTACAAGCTTTTAGGTGGATTTTAGGAGGGCTTTCTAATTGTAGTTCTAAATTCAGTGGGGGCACGCTTTTAGGCGCACTTCTAAGTTCAATTTGCACCGGGATGATATTAGACTATTAGGTGCACTTCTCGGTTTGACTGTACACAGAGGTGTTATTGGGCTATTAGGTGCTATTAGGTACACTTCTTGGTTCAACTGTACACAGAGATGATATTAGCCTATAAGGTACTATTAGGTACACTTCCAAATTCAACTGCAAACAGAGATGGTATTATGTCTACCTCTAGATTCAATTTTGTAAAGAGGGGATATTAGACTATTAGGCGCAGTTCTCAATTCAACTGTGCACTGGGATTATCAGGTCTACCTCTAGCTTTAATTTTGTATAGAGATGTTATTAGGTCTATCTCTAGATTCAATGTTTTGTCTAGAGGGAATATTAGACTATTAGGCACACCTCTCTCAATTCGACTTTATACAGGGAGGGTATTAGGCATGATTCTAAAATTAACTTTGTACAGAGAGGTTATTAGGGCGATTAGTCGATTCAACCAGGCACAGTATTAGACTAGTAGGATATTGGGCCCACTTCCAATTCAACTTTCACAGAGGGGCAATTGGGACACTTCTAGATTCACAGAGGTTATTGGGCACACTTCTAAGTACAACTTCTAATGCACTTCTAAATTCAACTTTCACAGAGAGTCAATTGGCTGCACTTCTAAATTCAGCTTCTAAATGCACTTCTGATTTCGACTTTCACATAGAGTCTATTGAGTACACTTCTAAATTCAACTTTGCACAGAGGTGTTACAGGGCACACATTCTAAATTCACAGAGGGGTTATTGGGCACACTTCTAAGATCAACTTTCACAGAGGAGTAATTGGGAACTTCTAAATTCATAGAGAGGTTATTGGGCACACTTTTAAAATTCGACTTCTAATGCACTTCTAAATTCAACTTTCAGAGAATCTATTGGGCCTACTTTTAAAATTCAACTTCTAAATGCACTTCTAAATTCAACTTTCAGAGAGTCTATTGGGCATACTTTTAAAATTCAACTTATAAATGCACTTCTAAATTCAACTTTTACATAGAGTCTATTGAGCACACTTCCACATTCAACTTTCACTGAGAGGCTATTGGGCACACTTCTAGTTTCAGCTTTCACAGAGATGCTATTGAGCACACTTCTAAATTCAGCTTTGCACAGGGGTGTTATAGGGCACACTTCTAAATTCACAGAGGGAATGTTGGGCCCATTTCTAAGTTCAACTTTCACAAAGGGGCAATTGGGACACTTCTAAATTCACAGAGAGGTTATTGGGCACACTTCTAAATCCAACTTTCGCCTAAAAGTGATTGGGCACACTTTTAAAATTCAGCTTCTAGTGCACTTTTAAATTCAACTTTCATAGAGAGTCTATTGGGCACACTTTTAAAACAACTTTCACAGAGAGGGTATAGGGCACACTTCTAATTCAACTTCTAAATTCACTTCTAAGTCCAACTTTCACCTAAAAGCTATTGAGCACACTTCTAATTTCAACTTCTAGTGCACCTCAAAGTTCAACTTTCACAGAGAGTCTATTGGGCACACTTTTAGATCAACTTTCACTGAGAGTTTATTGAGCACATTTCTAAGTTCAACTTTGCACAGATGTGTTACTTGGCACACTTAAATTCAGCTTCTAATGCACTTCTAAATTCCACTTTCACAGAGGGGCTATTGGGCCTACTTCTAAGTTCAACTCTAACAGAGGGGCTATTGGGCACACTTCTAAAATGCAATCTGGACACTTCTGAATTCACAGAGAGGTTATTTGGCACACTTCTAAAATCAACTTCTAATGCACTTCTAAGTTCAACTTTCACAGAGGGGCAATTGGTGTTTTCACAAATCAACTTTGCACATTGAGGCTATCAGGGACGCTTCTAAAATCAACTGGGACACGCTATTCGGTATACTTCTAAATTCAGCAAATCAACTTTCCACAGTGAGGCTATCAGAGACACTTCTAGTGTGGAAGAGTAGACTATACATAAATGAGGAGTGCAGAGGACACCCACTGAACTCAAAGCCCAGAGTGTGGATAATAGGCGCACTTCTTAATTCAATGGTTAGTTTCGAGCTTTATGAATGCAACTATGCCACAGATATGGAAATGTGAACTTATAGACATAATGCAAACACAGTATGAAGATTTTACAAGGGTCTAGTTTCTAGGGTTGAGTGGTAGGGTAGTATGGCGAGAAGTAATTGCTTCTGTCCCCGCCCTTGCTACACTTACTTATTGTCGGCTTCTTCTGTGGATACCTGCAGATACGATCAGGAGCTGTCAAAGTGGAGCCGTCCTTTGCCTTGGGTCCTTAGCCGAAGGGGCTGCATGGGCAGAGGGCTGCCCAGGGAGGCCTCGCAATGAACGGGGGACCCTCTCGACTGGACCAATCAGAGCCGGGGTCGGCGGGATTGGGAGGTGGATGGGCAGAGGAATACGGGAAAAGGTGCGGGGAGGGAAGGGAAGTTTAAACAAGCGGATGCCTTCTTCAAGGGGCTTTCTACAGCAACAAAGGCAATATTTTGGGGTGCAGCACCAGCAAAGCGCACTCACCTCGCGCAGATGGAAAAGGCTCGAGCGCGGGCTAATGCCGTGGACTAGGTCGGCAAGGCAGACAGAATCAACCAATCAGGGGTGGTGTGGGTGGGTCTTAAGTAGAGCCTTAGCCACAGCCTGAGCTGTAACAGTCCTCTTAGGTATGGCTTCTGGGTATCTTGTAGCATGGTCTACTACAACCAGGATAAACCTGTTCCCTGAAGATGTGGGAGGGTCAAGGGGACCGACAATGGCAATGCCTACCCTCTCAATAGGAACTCCCACCACTGGGAGAGGCACCAAGGGTGCCACATTCTTGGCTCCACTCTTGCCAAAGGTTTGGCAAGTGTGACAGTTCCTACAGAATTTGTCAACTTCTGAACCCATCTTAGGCCAGTAGAAGTAGAGAGAGAGCCTTTCCTTGGTCTTCTTGAAGCTCAAGTGACCAGCCAAAGGTATCTCATGGGCTAACTGTAGGAACTGGAGTCTGTAAGCAAGGGGCACTAAAATTCTTTTGCAGTCCCCAGGGATAGACTCAGTTGGTTCACTGTAGAAGAGGCCATCTTCCCAGCTTAACCTGTGCTTTCCAACTTCTTGCCCATCAACTTGGTTAGCAGCCTGTTGTCGAAGACCTTCAAGAGTAAGACACTCTCTCTGTCCTCTGCTGAAGTCTGCCCTGTTGGGTCCACCTTCTGCCAGTAAAGACTGCATCTCAGGATGGTCAACAGGGTGAAGATCTCCAACTAAGACTGTGGGATGTTTTAACCCACTAGGCTCTGCCCTGCGACATCCCTGTGTGCCGGTGGCACCAGAATCAGCAAAATGGCCACAAAAGCCCCATGGGCGCTAAACCTATGAAAATTGCACTGTGAAACCGGGAAAGATGGCTGCCAATCTATTCTGCCTGTTGTCGTGGGCGGAGACCACACTGCTGAAACCTGTCACTGGGCTGCCCACCGAGTGAACATGGAAACTGCATGAAAGGCATTGCTTTACTGCAAGGAATCCCAAAAATTGCTCTGAAATCCTTTTTTCCTTGGTTGCTGAAAATACAAAATAATGGTTAAAAACAACAGAAAACATCCAACATCCTTGCTGGGTCTTAGCCGTCACTGCATTTAAGGAATCAATATGAGCATACAATGGGCCTCATCACGACTTTGGCGGTAACCCTTAAATCCGGCAGTCGAGCTATCACCGCCGGATTTAAGGGTCCGCCAGGACTTCGGCAGATTTCGCCCCAGCTCTTGGCTGGGGGGAAATCTACTGAAAATTCACGCTATTACCACTGGCGGGAAATCCGCCGACGGTAAGAGCGCAAATTTTTCCCATTGAGCCCAATGGGGAATGGGGCATTCCCGAATGGGCTCAATGGGGAATGGGGAATTACATTACCGCCGAACTCGTGATCCAGCGCTATTAGCGCTGGGGAGTTTGGCGGTAGGGCTAATACCGCCAGCGGTAATACCATCAGCGTTACCGCCAAAGTAGTGATCAGGCCCTATGTCAGGAAAAGCAGAATCTATCATCAGAATATCCACATTAAAAAGTGTGCTTGCCTGTGAAAATCTGTCAGACAGCTGTCAGTAATTGCATTAGAAGCTTAAACTTGTGCAGTTAAAATCAAATGGTTGGAATTAAGTGACTTGCTATTAAAAGTAATATAGGTTGCAACCATTTAATCTCTATGTTATAAGAGACTGGAATTAGAGTTCTGTTTGCCTGTTTTAAAATTGTAAGTTTATTTTCATCAAAGAAAAATTAAACAAAGTGAGTTTTAAAGTAACCTGATGCAAGCCAAAAACTACAAAGCACATTCCCCAGCTTGTCCCAACAAAAGGCACCTATCCTGCTTCCCACCAAAAGCCAGGAAATGACATTCAGGTGTTGATGAAGAGGAGAGGAGATTTGGGCTGCTGCTCCTGGGAGAGAGAAAGGACTTCCTTGGCTGAAAGGATATGCAAATTGCAAGTGTCAACAGTAGCCCCTGCCAGAGGAAGAAGGCGGGGATTGCTCTTGAGCCACCAGAAACTTTGGAGGCGGCAACAGACATTTTTGTTGATTCTTAAAGCACAGAAATTATATTTTTTAAAGGACTGACAAAGGACTGTGCGAATTTGTAAAAATTGTAAAATTACACTATTTTTAATGTGAATTTTTGGTGCACAGTTTAAAAGGACTCAGAACTCTGTGCGATATTCTGAGGAGGCATAGTGAAAAATCTGGCTTTGTAGCAATTGTATTGATTTCAGAAGCATGAAACTTCATATGATTATGCCCAGATATCATGCGCACATATGTATAAAATTGTGGACAAATCAGACATTGGGTCCCGGACCAAAAGTGTGAAAAGTTGCCAAATCATGGCCCAAGCTCTCACAGCAACGGGGCTTGGATGAATACTTGCTTCACAAAATATGTGATATAGATATGCTATTGCTATCAAGTTTGTAAAATTGTACATATGTATTATATGAAAAGTAGATTTCATGTGCAAAAACAAAGGGGATGTTTTTCCTGCATCATAAACCACATTGTCATGATGACACTCTGTTTTCTTCTCCAATCAAGGGTGAGGAAAGACCCTAGCCAATAGAATACCAAGGGGGTGTGCCTAGGATAATTCAGCATTCCCACCCCTTTAGTAAACCCATAAATAGAGACAGTTTAGGACCTAGAAAGACACACATTCACCCACCAACCGATTGCTGGCGGAGCACTTTGCAAGAGAAATCCATATTCCAGACTCCAGAATCCAGAACTTTGAAAGCAGAAAGGCCCATTTCCAAAGCTGAACCATTCTCAGCTTGGCCTTTAAAAATCCAGAAATCAGATTTTACCCCAGACATCCAAGGCGAACCAAAGAACAGCCTGGCTGTGCTGTAGCTGCTTTCCTGCTCAGAATTATTGCCAAAATTCAAAGATCCAACCCGTAGAGCCGTGCTGTGACCAGATAGCTATGAACCAGAGCCCGTGAGATCCAGTCCAGTCCCACCGTGCGGTGTCCAAAGCGCATTGCTGTTTGCAGACCAGAGCGCCTTGAGTCCAGTCCGGTGTACCAGAGCAGAATTCCGGTCCGGAAATCTTGACTGACCTGAATCCCTGATGGTTCTGTGCAAACCTTGGTAATGAGCATCCATAGCATTGGATTGTCACTAGCATATGTATTGTCCATAAGTCATCCATATCCAAATGCATCCTCTCTTATATCCAGAACTGCATTGTTGTCTTGCCTGAACTCTCCATCTCATCCCTATTATCCTTTTGTAATAGTAGTGTTAAAATCATCTTTGCACTGATATAGTTTCTGAAGAAAGGCAAGCGTCTCGGCAGGCAAAACTATCCAGAGATATCCTGGGCTGGTGGCTGTGCTGTCCTTTAGTTTGCATCTTCATAGTCTACCCCTAGTGTAAGGAAACCTTGTTTGTAATTTTAAAAGCACATTCTTGTTTTGCAACTTTGCCTCTTTCTGAAAAAAACAAGCTCCACAAAAACCTTCATAACCTCTTCACCGTTTATGCTAGAAACGAAATTTAAGTGTTTACTTGAAGCTAACACCCTGAGTAAGACACTCTCTCTGTCCTCTGCTGAAGTCTGCCCTGTTGGGTCCACCTTCTGCCAGTAAAGACTGCAGCTCAGGATGGTCAACAGGGTGAAGATCTCCAACTAAGACTGTGGGATGTTTTAACCCACTAGGCTCTGCCCTGCGACATCCCTGTGTGCCGGTGGCACCAGAATCAGCAAAATGGCCACAAAAGCCCCATGGGCGCTAAACCTATGAAAATTGCACTGTGAAACCGGGAAAGATGGCTGCCAATCTATTCTGCCTGTTGTCGTGGGCGGAGACCACACTGCTGAAACCTGTCACTGGGCTGCCCACCGAGTGAACATGGAAACTGCATGAAAGGCATTGCTTTACTGCAAGGAATCCCAAAAATTGCTCTGAAATCCTTTTTTCCTTGGTTGCTGAAAATACAAAATAATGGTTAAAAACAACAGAAAACATCCAACATCCTTGCTGGGTCTTAGCCGTCACTGCATTTAAGGAATCAATATGAGCATACAATGGGCCTCATCACGACTTTGGCGGTAACCAAAAAGGTCCACAAAAACCTTCATAACCTCTTCACCGTTTATGCTAGAAACTAAATTTAAGTGTTTACTTGAAGCTAACACCCTGAGCTTTCTAATGAACCCAAAACCACATCCCAACTTATCCTTATAGTTTTTCGGCAATCGCGCTTAACGCGCACGGAAAAGTTTGCTGTGAATTTTTCGTTTGGCTCAAATCTATAACGTGTGAAATAGCTTTTCATTGCACCCAATCTCAAAATTAAGTTTTCAACTTGCCCATTACTTTCAATTCATTGCTAGCGTGTGTCTGAAACCATACAAAGTGGCTCCCATTAGTATTTTAACCATTTCATTGAATTAAACCATTTTCAGTGTTTTCCCCATTTCATGCAAAGCCAACTTTAAAACCATTTTTGACAAGTTTGCAATCATTCCTGTTTCTCTCTCTGTGTTTGCTGGGGGGAAATTGGGGTTGATATATTTTGTTGAATTCTGCTTTCCTGAAACCTGTTTTCTCTTCTTCCATCTCTTTATATTGCATATTGGGGGGATTGAGTAGTGTGCATGGGGAAAGAGAAATCACATTGCATTTTGATTGAACCCACACAAATGTATTATCTCTGTGCCGCATTATTTTTCCTATCATTACTCCTTGAGATTAAAGAGATTCTGAGTGTGACATCACCCGATGGGTGATCATTGTATATCCATTACAATAGTGATATATATATATATATATATATATATATATATATATATATATATATATGTATATATTCAGTAAAAAAACTTTGTTAAAGGGACGTTATGGTTAAGTTGCGCTACTAAAAACCTATGAAATTCAGTGAAAAAACTTTGTTAAAGGGACGTTATGGTTCCAAGTAAAACCGAAAACCCCCTGAAATTCGGCAGTTATGGTAAGATAAGCAACCATAACTCGCGCCACCGTGCACTGCTAACACTAATACCCCGGACATCAAAGATTACATCACAAATGTCATTGATGTTTTTATTAGCACGCAAACAATATACAAAGATGGAGTGTAAAAAGCAATTTCTCACAGATGGCTGTACACAGAATGTTGCAAACTAAGAATTTATGGTCGTTTACAGTGAAGGTCATCCGCTTCCATTTTTTGCTCGCGTGCCGGAGAGGCCCACGACTCGCACTATAAGGTTCTATTGTTTTTTGACCTTGACAGACAGGGATCGTGCTAAAAGTCTTCTTTTGAAGGAGTGTTGCAAAAACGTAAGACACGATAAGGATGAAATTTCTGAAACGACACCACTTTTATATATTATATCACTATGAGAAAGATCGTTGGCACAGACGAAGTCGTATTTTGGGACTGCACTACGCTTAGACAATGGAAAATGCCAATATAATGTAAGTAACCCTTTAGATTATTTTATACCGGAATATAATAACAATAGCGTGGCGTCAAAGCCCGGTTAAGTTGTACTTGTTCGTTCAATGTGGCGTAGTGTTTTCTACCGCGCACTATCACCGCCGAATCGGTCCCCTGTCGCTTAGAGGGCTCTGAAAAAGGCAGAGGACACAGGGTGGGTTAATGGGAATAAATTAACATACTCCTTTGCACTATCCTCGCTAGCAAATAGTTTCAGGCCCTAATAAATAAAATGAATATTTTTAATGAAGATCGGCTGGTGAGACTAATTTATGTTTTTTAAAACAGGTATGTCCTTCCGTACTGTCAATGCCACGATTTTCAGACCCCGGCCGATGGATTTTTTAACTGCCAGGTGCAGCTACTTCTAAACAACTTCATGACCCTCACCATTTTATGGGACAATCGCCAAGGACCAATATGCCCTTAGGCGGTACTAGCGGCTAGAAGCGACATACCAACCATTATGGTGGTCTAATGCCTCGTTGTTGGAACAGCCTTCTGATTATCAGTGCGACCATAGTGCTTCTTTTATCATAAACCAACACCCTGTGTACCGCAAAGGAACAGCGCGTGGTCAACCATTTCTTCTCATTTGTTGTTGGTTTTCTTATGGAACCCCCTATTTTCTCAGTTGTGGTAATGCATTGAGAATTTAGTTCACCCAATACTATGATATGGCGTATCCCTACTAGAGCTTCCACTTTTATGATAATGTTGGTGATATTTAGTAGAATCTCATTCAGTGTTGATGTCGCAGGGTTCCAATACAAGTTCATGACTGTTATGACTTGTGTGTATCTGTTGTTTCTTATCTCCATTTTAGTAACTAATATTCCCTTAATGTCATTGTTCAATATCTCAACAGTTTTGAAAGTTGAGTTTCGACATGCAATTATCAAACCTCCTGCGGGTCGCCCCTCTCCTTTCCTTGTAGCGGCTTGTTTCAGGATTGAATATCCATCAATCCTGAAGCATGACGTTAACCACGTCACCTGAAATATGATCATATCTTACAAATTAAATATTTCATACTTGGTAGATTTGATTTTGAATGAACCAGATCCCCAAGTGTTCCAACTAATGATCTACAAGTTCTTTTGCTAGAGAGTATCTTCCGTTAGTTCCAATTTCTTGAAGATTTGTGAAAGGATTTCTGGAAGCAAGGCCCACACTTAGCGCTGGTAGGTTGAACACCCTCGGTAACTGCAATTCAGTCAGTAGAGAGAGAGAGAGAGAGCCTCATTACACGGTCAGGGTTAACGGTCACCGGTAATGGTACCGGTGACGGTTAACCCTTACCGCCTTACTACGAGGTCCTTCAGTGGGTTGGTACTTTAACGCCTGCTTTTAGCAGGCGTTAAAAACCAACCCGCTAAGGGACCTTGGTGCTAATTACGGCACCGCAAATTTGCGGTATCGTAATTAGCACCTTCCCTATTCCCATTATGCCCTATGGGGCAAAAATGGGAATGGGGAAGGGCAATGGTGGAAGGGGGAATTACCGCCTGCCAACCTTGGAATAGGGCGGTAATTCCCCTTTCCACCAAGGCGGTGCCGGTATTTTACCGGCATGGACCAAGGTGCTATTAGCACCTTGGTCCACCGCCTACCGTGTAATGAGGCCCAGAGTGTGGTATGGTGCGTGGGCGCACTAGATATGTGTGCAGCTGGTGTGGTTGTTGCATTAAAGCTGCTTCTTAGCGGTAGGTGTGGTGTTGAGGAAATCAGTTGGATGTGTTCAGTCTGGAGGGTGGACACCCAGACTGAGTTCTTGCTGCGTTAGGCCTGAAGAGACGCTTAAGCTAGCCAGAATGTGCTCAGCTAGCTGTGTTTTATTAGATGATGTGGAGTTCGTGGGGTCATGTTAATTATGAGAACAGCTAGACCGAATGTGTCATAGTACAGCTGTGTTCTAGTTGAATGATTTTGTATAGGGAGAGTAAGCATAGTGGTTTGATATGGTGATTATCAGTAAAGCGCCTGTGATCAAGCACGAAAGCAGGACAGGGAGCGTATATTTAGGCACAATTTCTAAGTTTATCAATACCACAGTTACACTATTAGGCACATTTTCTAGATCCATCTATACCCGTTATGCTATGAGGCACATTTTCTAGGTCCAACTTTAGCACATTGACGCTATTAGTCACATTTTCTAAATTCAATTATACCACAGTTACGCTATTAGGCAAATTTTTAGATTCAATTTTAGCACAGTAACGCTATTAGGTGTTAGGCGGAAACCTGTGCAGTTTCTTCTGGGACCACTGCAAAAGATTTAGGACTACAGGTGTTTGGCAGTAAACCCACTTGGTAGCAGTCTGTACCACACAGATTCACTTGGTAGCTGTGGCTGAGCAGTCAGACTTCCCTCAAGAAGAGTTAAGCAGTATGTGGAGTATACAATATAGGGCAATTCTTCACAGTAAGACAAGCAAACACGCAACGAGACTCAGTGTAAAGATATTAAGGTATTTATTTATAACGGAACATGTATGGAAAACACTATGGCACTATCACCGCAAATACTTCAATCACAATTACTCTACGAAGAAGAAACGATCAATCCCTCTAACAATATTTCGACAAGTCTAGGTTCTACCAGCATCACTTATTTGCAGACAGAGGTGTATGCCTCAACCTAGATGGCACTCTAATATTAGTTAGGACGGGAGAGAAAAATAAGCAGGTTACAAAATCAACACAGTTCAATACTTCACAGGAAAAATGCAAGGCAAGAAGGCAAGAACCACAAGAGATCATAAAGTTCAGAGGCCAGGCCCACTCGGAGAGAGGCAAGGCGATATGTCCCAAAAAGTCTCTAGGGGAAATGCGTTTGAGTCTTTGTAGCAAATTGTTATCGGCAGATTGAACCAGTTCAGAACAATACGTGAGAAAGCTTGGAGGCGACCCAACGGAAAGGAGAGGATTAAGACACCTCACTCGAACCGATCGAAAGGGAAGCCAGGCGGACACGGTACCTTGTTTGTGGAGAGACAGCTCCGGCGGGGGCAGTTGTTCCTGGTGGTGGATGCACGTCGGGTCTTTGCCAAGAGTAGAGATGATCTCGTCGTCGAAGAAAAGTGAAGTCCGGTGCACCACCAGGGAAGAGACCAATCGCGAGTGCTCCGTCACAAGGCACCACCTTTTGGTCGCGGTACAGGGGTAGTGGCTATCCGGTTGCCGAGGTGCTCTGCACGGGCAATTCGACCACTGCGTCCTGAGGCGAAGAAAAAGCAAAGGGGACTGGTTGTTCCCACCAGTCAGGGGAAGAGACTCTCCGGCAGGGAGATCTCCTCTGTCGTCGGGAAGTGGTGAGTCGGTTCCGCAGGGGCTCCACTGGAGGTGTCGTCGTGCAGGTCGGCTCAGCGTTACCCTCGTCGGATTCTTAGGTCTTGTGGCGCCTTCTGAAGATCCAGTCCCAAAAAGCCCTGCTTTTCTGCAGAAAACCCCCATTCATTCAGCCTAGCTGTCAATCAACACATGCTAAGTGGTGAGCGGGGAGGCTCACCACTTGGGCCAATCACACCAGAGTGCGACCGGAGTTGGCAAGGCAACTCGGTCCAGGGTGCCTAAACCCCCTCCCACACCCCTGTGGTAACCCAGACAGAATGGCACCACTTTGGAGGGTCTCTGTACAGAGGCCCGCCAAAAGTGGAACAAAGGGCTCAACCTTTGGTTTAGGAGTCACAGAGACGAACACAGACGCCATTTTAAAAACCGAGTTCTGGCAGAAAATACCATCCGATAAACTTATTTAAGATAAGTAGACCGGTGGTACGTTAGAAATTAACGAGGAAAAGTATCAATCTCTAACAATCGGACGAATCCCATAGGGTTATGTTCGGGGTCGAACATAACAAGTAGTTTACACTGCCACCAGCCAAAACTCGACGAGGGGGGACGGGACAGTGCCCCCTCGAGTAACAGATCCAGGAGTAATCGAATTACCCCTACTAGTACGTCCACAATAAGATGGTTTGTACTAGTTCTGTTAGTAAATTTAGGTCTAGTAAAGCCAATGGTGACTTTACATGCCTGGGGAGACAGTAGTCAGTCCCCGGGTATGGAGTCTATGGTGGAGGTCCGCTAGGACGCCCCAGTGTTACGGCACGTAGGGTGCGGTGTAACACACATAGAAAAACATTTGAGACCCTATGGAGTAAAAGACCCCATAGCCCATAGAACACATTGATATCCAAAGGAATTACACACATTCATGTCCAAGAGTGGGAGGAAAAGGAGTCTCACTCTTGGCAGGTTGGAAAAAACAACTCCAGAAATCCAGCAAAGCTGCTGGGGGACTCACTAGGTTAGGAAATTCAGCCTAAACAGAGAATTCTCCCTAACATTAGGCACACTTTCTAAATTCAACTATACTACAGTGACGGTATTAGGCACATTTTCTAAAATCAACTATACCACAGTTACGCTATTAGGCACATTTTTTAGATCAACTTTAGCACAGTTACTCTATTAGGCATACTTTCTAAGTTCAAACTTTGGCACAGTGATGCTATTAGGCACACATTATAGATTCAAATTTAGCACAGTGACGCTATTAGGCACATTTTCTAGATTCAACTTTAGCACAATGACGCTATTAGGCACATTTTATAAATTCAACTATACCACAGTTACGCTATTAGGCACACTTTCTAAGTTCAAACTTTGGCACTGTGACACTATTAGGCACACTTAGTAGATTCAACTTTAGCACACTGATGATATTTGGCACACTTTCTAGGTTGAACTTTAACATAGAGACGCTATTAGGGGACATTCAGTGATGTTGGGAATACCTTCTAAATTGAACTTTATGGGACATGCTATCATTTACAATTCTGACTAAGTGTGGGACAAGCTATCATTCACAGTTCTGGGGTAAGGTTATGTTAATGTTAAAGGACATTTGCACCTTGCACTATCACCCGGGCGTGCTGGTGAATCTGAAAAAGGGAAGGGGGGTGAGTTAGTGGGAATAGCTGGAAAAGTGCAGAGAGCAGTGATGTGCTTTCGGCAGCCTCAGCCCGGTGGGTCCGTTTACTGGGCTTGTGGTGTTTTACGGTCAGTAGTCAAGTGCTGTTGTGCGAGTCTATGTGTGGTTTGTTTTGTTGTTGCAGTGTAGTGAAGTTTGTGCCGTTGTTTTGTTGTAGGCTTGTGGTTTTGTTTGGTTAGATTTTGAGAGGTGTATGCAGAGGGGTGAAATTGTTAGTGGACCATTTAATAGACATTGCTGTCCTTGCAATTATGTCTAGGTGTGATGCTTGCTATCATTTACTATTCCATCTGAGTGTGGCACTTGCTAATCTTCGATATCCTATCTAGATGTGAGGCAGGCTAGTGATCACGATTCCATCTAAGTGTGGCACTTGGTAACATTCACAGTTTAATTTAAGTGTGGCGCATGCTAACATTCACATTTCTATCTATATGCAATGCAGGCCAATCTTCACAGTTCTCTCTGGGTGTGGCACTAGCTAACATTGGCAAGTAAGTTAGTGTGTAATGCAATGCAACATTGACAGTCCAGCCATGAATAGATTTAAGCTGGTGGTCACAAATCTCTCTAGGTATGCATGGTGTAAGTCTACTGCAGCCTACATTATGGAAAGGTAAGGTAGAGTGGCAGGGGATTTCTGGAGAGGAATAATTGCTCTATACCCCACCAATGCCACAGTTACAGTTTGTGTTGAGTCTGTTGACTGCTGGCTTCATTGGCTTCCCCTGCGGACACCTGCTGACACATCTTGGAGCCACCAATGTTGAATCCGCCCTTTGCCTTGGGGTCCTTAGCCGCAGGGGCTGCCGGCCAGAGGGCTGCCCTGGGAAGGTCCGTTATGACCAGGTGAATGTAACAATCAGGGGAGGTGGGCAAGTTGGAGGGGGGAGGGTGGTACTGGAAAAAGCAAGACATAAACAAAGGACTACACCCAACAGACTGCACCCTTTGGATGCAGCACAGAAAAACGGGCTCAGAAGCCAAAAGAAACACTAGACAGACACCAGATTAGCACACAGTGCTCACCAAAAAATATAAATACATAAATGATTAAGTAAATAATAAATAATACAATTAAAACATTAAAAAAATAAACATTTTGAAAAAAGTCGCACCCCTCCAAAAGAGTGCATAAAGCAGGCCAAACACGGATTACAATAATTGTGAAACTACTCACTCACAATCAACCAGCCCCTAAAGTTGCTTCCAAACTGGGTTCCTTGCCACATCCTTCCACATGGCTGTACACAAAGCAAAATTAAAAAGTATTGCACTTGCTCCCACTCTGGTTTTCAAGCCTATCTCCACTACATCTGTGCAGCTGTGAAGAGGACATTTTATGTATTCTATGTCTGAGGATGAAAAGATAAAAAAAATCTGACACATCTTCAAATATTTGTAGAATTTTACTTGAATTGAGCGGCTTCCCACCTCTCCCTTTCCTATTTGTTTGCTTCACCCATAGTTTTGGCAAAGCATATGGGGTGAAATTGATTATCTTCTCATCTTGTGCTTGCACAGACGTCTTCTTGTGCCTGTTGTTTGTCTTTAAATGCACAGGTTCGTTCCTTTTTTTGATTTTGGCATTCTAGTTCTACGGGCTGGGCACAAGAGATTTTCACCAGTGTATTTTCTTGATTCTCCATTTTGTTTTCAGTCGGCACATCTACTACAGCACATTTCTGCACAGAGGACTTATCTCCATTTCATTTAGGTGTTGGTAAAAATATTGGTGCAATTAATTTCTTGATCATCGATCACCTCAGTTATAGTACTGTCCTTGTTGTTATGCTTTGTCTTCTTTTTCAGTACCTTTTCCGTGCTCTTTGTTGATGGAGTTTTAAGTGTTTTAAAGAATGCTGTTGTGTCAGTGTTACGTATTTTCTTTTTTCTTCTGATTTTTGATTATCTGTTCTACCTTGTTCTCCAGTTTCATGTACTGTTTCTTTTTGGTTTCTCTTCCTTTTTTCTTCCTCTGTCACTTTCCTTTTATTTTTAATTCTTCAATATCATTTCGCTCATTGTCTTTTTCAGAGTCATAGATTTCCGTTTGGAAAAAGCTCTCTTCAGCAATTTGTGTGAGATGTATAATTTCTTCCATCATGGACTCAGATAGTGGTGTATCGTCAAATATGTTGTTGGCCTGAACAGATTTTTCTCTTATATTGTTTTGTGTATTCTGTCATTGTATGTCTTTTCCAAATGGCATAACGTTGTAATTTAGGGCTTCCAGTTGCTGATTGGAATCTGTCCATTTAGCATTTAATTCTTTCACAGCCAAAGACTGTGTTGTAATTTTGGTTGTCATTTTGAACAGTTCCTCTTTAATCGATGAACTTACAGCTTCTTTTAGTCCAACTAGCGAACTGTGATTTTCGTCTGTTTCCTTAGTGAGTATAATTAAGAGAACTTAATACGAAATCTAGGGCAGTCAAGGTTGATTATTCTGCCTCCTTTGTATTTGCGATGTTATTTTGACATTCAATTGTTTGTTTGGTGGTGTTTTGCACAAAGATTTCTCTGTGTTGGAACAGTTGCAACTCTATTTCTGATTGATAGAGAGATTGCATAAAATGAATCAATCGAAATATGTGCATTAGCATCTTTAGTCTCTCCCAATTGTGCTGTGAGCGCGCGTGCATTTGAGTGGAGCAGCAGATTAAGTAGGAAGTCCAAGCAAGGTGTCCGCTGAGGTGCTTGGTGCAAATCTCGCAGAAATTAGTCATTAAATCTGGCAGTAGTTCTGAATGGTGGCATGGCAGATCAGTCTTTCTGGAGACATGCTGCACCAACAAGTTTGGGTGTTTCCACTGTTGACTCGCAACTCTGGAGAGTATAGCCTGTTCTTAGCCCACCCAACCATTATGGATGGACAACACCTTTGAGCCGAGTTGTGGTACAAGTTTGGGCTTAGCACATAGAATCCTTTGCTCTTCCTAGAATTTCTTCTGGCTAGATGAGTATTTGTTCATATTTTGTGCAACAAATGTCAGTGGGAAAGCCTGTAATCAACTATGTAAATAATTTTAATGATAGATGAAGAGCAAATCCTTGCCCAATGATAGGCAACTTTTAATTTCTGCTCTGATGAAATGAAGAAGGTGCCTTAAATGTGTCAGTTGTAAAAAAAAAAAAAAAAAAAGAAATTCTAATATTAGAGATGTTCGCATTTTAGGGACATAGAAGAGTCCTTCAATGCTACTAATGTATGAACCCCGGTAGTGCAAAGAGTGATGTAAACAAGGGATAGGGATAACAATTTGATTGAGCGGGCAGCTGCAGGTGTTTGCAATTGGAACCTGAGATACAAACTGTCTTCCTTGCTTTGGTTAAGCTGGAGCCAGCTGTTGTTCATTAATCCTTCAATTGTATCAAGGTGTGGCACAGCTGGAAGAACTGGTTAGGAGAGATAGAGAAGTGGATGTGAAGATGCCTATCATTTGCATAGGAGTGAAACAAGATGTTAAACTGCAGGATCACTCTAAAAACGGGACTAATGCAAAGGCTGAGTAGGAACAAGGAAAATTGTGAGCATTTGGTAACACCACAGATCGTAGGTGTTATACCTTCGTGAGGTATATTACATCTCCATGTGGAACACTGAACAGTGTTTACAAATACACACAAAGTCACACACATAGGCACTCACACATGAACACACATTCGTCCTGCAGCATGTCACATGCGCACATGTCATAGATGCACACGTTCACTTGCACACAGCCCATGACATGTAGTGGGGGCGTTGGTACCATCAATGGAATTGAGTGGGGTGTGAGGAAGCAAGCAAGGAAGACGATGGTTGCAGGGTTGCACTACATCTGTATGAGCCTGTCACTTTGACATTAAAAGTGGTATCTAAAAGCAAATAAGGAGCAATGAGTGTCTGCAATGCTAGTGGAGGTAGCTGAGAGATAGTGCTAAGAATTAAGATCATAGTATGCATAACTCTGGAAATATGAAGAATACTGAAAATGAAAAGGTAAAATAACTTTTACTGAAACAACTAAAGAAAAAAAGAAACAAGAAAAAATATCTCAATTTTAATTTTAAAATTAAAAAAATCATAAAATTGTTCAAAACCAAAAAGAAGGAACTCCTGGATGACATTGGTGGGGTTTAGAGCAGGCGAGGAAGTCAGACGAGGGCTTGGATTTGCTTGGGTGGTATATAGTTCTCCTCCTATTTTGAAGGTATACCTTAAACACTGGAAATGGGTGAGTACAAATAATAAGACAATGGGTTTAGCAAGGGGGGTTAAGATGGAGTTACCCTGGCCATGGTAAAGCAATAAGAAAATAAAAACAACCTCTCTTCTTGTACTTTGCTTTACTCGCTCCTCTCAGCACCTTACCCACACTAACATCCTCATATTTCTTCCTCATTCACCCTACAGTATATATTGGACTATGGAATGCACATTCTGGGCCTGATATACAAACATGATTTCAATGGAACTTTCCCATGTTAATCAATTTTGTAAATCAGGCACTCTGTCTTTAATAAATACATTCTAACTTTGAATTCTTCCTGAACCGTAATCTTAATTTTCTATGTCTTATCGGAAGCTGGAACACCCCCTCAAACACTTTTGCCGATACCTCCTTCTCATCCCTCACTAATATTTCTCATACTCCTTGACACACTGGCAAAGGTGGGGAATGGGGTTGGACTCATATTTCAATCCTTTTGGTCTCACTCCCTTTCTCCTCCTAATATTACTTCTTATTCCACTTTTGAATACCTTGTTGACTCTTTGTCAAAACCTAATTTCATAGGCCTTCTGCCCCCCTCTATATTTTTTGTAAGGACTTAGACTCCTTCCTTTCTTCCTTCTCCCACTCGACATATCATTATTTCTCCATGAGAACCTTAATCTTCATCTGACAACCAATACATTATCTTCCTCTTTTCCCTCTCTTCTTGACTCTCACCATCCTTTTCAATGTTCCCCTTGCATCCGCTTTGGGTCTTTCTCGTAGCCTTATATTTTGTTCTTCCGACTCTAATTCTACTATCTCTGTTTTTCCAATATAATTCACAGACCACTACTTTCATTCTTCCCCCCAAGCGCCTTCCTTCTTCCACCTCTTCTCCCTTCACTTCAATCATTTCTCATCATGATCTATGTCACTTGATACTTCTACTTTCGTATCTTCTTTTCTTTTATCCTTTCCATCACCCAACAATGTCTTTCTTCTTGAAATCGACATTGGCTGCCTCTTCCTTGCATTCTGGACTTCTGTCTACAATTGACTCACTATTTCCAGCCCCACCTTTTACTCTCTCCCAGAAACCTCTTCAACACTTGCTCTCTACTGCAGCCACCATTTTTCTGGCTCCCCTTCGCTACGCTGAATGGTGGTGGAAAAAAACATTCTCGTTTCGATCTCAACCTTCTTCCCTTTCTTCTCTCCTCCTTTCATTCTTTTCTTCTTGCAGCATTTTTTTTTCTTTTTCAGATCTTGCTCTATCTCTCTCACTGCACTCAGCTCCTATTCTGGCTCCTCAATCGTATTCTATCCCCACTCCGTGGTGTGTCCCTCTCCATATTCCTTCCTTTCCTCGTCTGATTGTGCTTAGTACTTTACCTCAAAGGTTTCTCTTCTGCAGTCCTTCTTTGATCTCTCTCCTTCTCACTCAGATCTTCCATCCTTCTGTCCTTTTCCCACCGCATTATCCTTATTTTCCTTTTTTCTTCTTTCTAATTCTTATACTGCTACATTTTTAACAAGGGCACACACTACCACCTACTCTCATGATCCATTACCCTCCTGTCTTGTCTCCAGAGTCTATCATATGCCCCTCCACTATTCAACCAACCTCTTTAATCTCTCCCTCTTTACCTCTACTTTTCACTCCATATTACTTCTTATTCTAGAAAAAAGCTCTTTTGACCTTCCCCTTCCTTTTTTTCTGTCTTATCTCTCTTTTTCATGTTCTTTCTAAAGTGCTCAAGCACATACTCTATTACCAAGTTTCCTCCTTTTGGGATCAGAACTTTCGTCTCCCTCTCAACCAGTTTGGAGATTTAATTGTTTCCCCTCCACTGAAACAGAGGTACATCATGGCACCAATTCCTTTATCTCAGTTCACCATTCTAAACTATCACTTAGTCTTGAGCTCTTATGCCTTTCTGCAGGTTTTGACTGCTAACATGGGATTTTAAGTTCTGTTCTCTAATGGTTCCACTCTTACCTGAAAGATAGGAGCCATTCTGTTTCTAGAGCTGCCAACTTTTCCTATTCTCCTCCTCGCCAATTTGGAGAACTCCAGGGCTCTGCCCTTGGCCCTCTCCTTTTCCCTTTCTACATCATTCAAATCTCAACCCTAATTGCCACCTCTTTCGAATCTTGTATGCCACTTCTTTCTGGATGTCTCACTTTTTTTTCCTCTTTTGCTGATTCCCTTCACACCACTCTTTCTAAATGTCTCCTTGCTATCCATTCTTGGGATGAATTTCCATTTTCCACCTCAATCCTGCTAAAACAAGGTGGTATTCTCTCCCACCTCATCTCTCCCTCTGCCCATGCCACACCATGGGCCTCATTAGGACCCTGGCAGAAAGGGGTTTACGCCGGCGTTAAAAACGCCGACCCTTTCCGCCTGACTACGAGTTCCCTCAGCGCCATGGTGATTTTAACGCCTGCTTTTTGCAGGCGTTAAAATCCATGGCGCTAAGGGACCTTGATGTTAATTACGCCACCGTAATTTACGGTGGCGTAATTAACGCCTTCCCCACTCCCATTATGCCCTATGGGGCCGAAATGGGAATGGGGAAGGGTAAATGGGTCAATGGGGACTTACCGCCCCGCCAACCTCGGAATGGGGCGGTAAGTCCGCCAACCACCATGGCGTAAACAGACTTTACGCCATGGTGGTAAAGTCACGGCCCTGGCGGAAAATATCCGCCAGGGTCGTAATGAGGCCCCATGCGTTTTACTCCTTGCTTTACCATTCTGGGACATTTTGAAACCCCATGAAGCTCGAGAAGGGGCAGAATGCAGAATTAACATGTCTGCTCTGCTTTGCCCCTCCATCGCTAGAGGGCATTTCCTTTTATACCTCCATTAGATTTGCACACAGGCATGACAATAATGGATTCCCATGGAATACGCCTCCATTGTAAGTGGAGTATGCAACGTGGAATTTGCAAGCAGAATTTACGTGTTTTACAAAATGGAGTGTGAAACCAAAGAATACAGGCTGGTATTCACTCGTTACCTTTGCACTGCACTGTGTAAACGTGTACAATTCCATTCAGGGGACCAAACAGCACACACGTGCTAATGTTGATGGTGTCCTGCATGGGATGAGCACTTTCTATAAAAGGACCACAGAGATCAGAGGCTGGACGTGCAGAAACAGTCACAGGCAGAACACACAAACGAAGAGAAAGGGAATTAGTTGGAAAAAAGCAATTATTTTACAAGGAGTTACTTCTGCGCCACTGCTTTGCAATCCTCGTCGTGTGTTCTGAAGAAGTGGTATTAGTGTTTATTTTATAGTGAGATGGACTTTGTTTGTATTACGTTTGTATGATTTGCACCGTATGTTCCTTAATGTTGCAATTTCCAAACATTGAGGACATTACATTTTTTAGGTTATACATTTAAGTCCTAGAAAAAAACAAATGTTCGTACAGTTGAAATAACTGTAAGGCTACTTCCGACTTTTTAAGTTTTTGATTTTAGTCTACTAACTGAACATGTTACTCGAATTAATATGGGAGTGTCCTTTAATTTTGGTTGATGTAATTTCTGATGTTTGTATGCTCCGAAGAGTTTTGTATGAATGCATATCAACAGATAGACAATGAATGGTCAGACAGACGAGGAGGGGAAAGGTAATGCAAAGAATCTGCCTCCCACATTTCTACACATTTTACTCTGCATTTTCTTTTCAGATTTCGGATGGAGATTAAAACCAGAAGCAAGAAAGATCAGGGCTCTAGCTTCTGCTTCGTGGACAGCTTTTGCAACAGATTCTCAAGTTGTATCATACAATGAGAACAGCATCCTATTAGAGGATATGCTATCGACATGTGCCCCATGTTACTCACTAACTGATACAGCAAAGGTGACTATAACTACTAAAAGTTCTATGCAAACAAAAACAACAGCTAAGACCACAACAGCTACAGGCCCTTCAGTTTCACTGTCGGGCAACACTACGTATGAAGGTTTATCGAGCAGTGGGATTACAACACAGGTCAGCCACGCCACAAATACATTGAGCATCCTGTCTGCTACTGCACAAACATCGGTGAACACCCAGCCTATCAATACATCTGAAACTACTGGGAGTCTAAAGCCAGCATATAATACTGAGATATTAAAATCAACAGTTACCACTGAAACTCAACAGCCAGCATCCACTAATGAGTCTGCAATCACATCCGGAACTAGTGTGACTATATTAAAACCAGGCACCACAGAGACACTAACATCAGTTGCCACTTCTGGGACTTCTGGAACTCTACCAACAACAAGTACTGAAACGTCAAATCCAGAAGCCACTGCTGGGAAAAACACCACAGTGACATTATTGCCAGTGGCCACAAGTGAGATTTTAATATCATCGGGGAACACAGAGAATCAAACTCTAGAAAATACTACTGAGACACGAAAGCAAACATCCCAGACGCATTCTGCAATAACATCAGGAAAAACTGACACTCCTACACCTGGAACCACAAACAAGACTGCAGTAACAATAGACACTATTAAGACTACAATACCCTCAAATACCACCAAGACTTTAATAACAGCAGGGACAAAGGAAACTCCAATACAAGAAATCAGTTCTGAAAAAGTTACAACAAAATTCATCACTACAACTACAAAGCCATCATCCACAACTGAGACTTTTATAACAGCACAAACAACTGGGAATACAATATCACCATTAACTAGTGGGATTGTTGCAAATGCAAGCACCCTAGTAACTCCAATACCAGCAGCTACTAATGAGACATTAACAACGGCAAATATCACTGAGACTGTAATTCCACCAGCCACTACTGGGAATGTATTAACATTGAACACCAATGAAACTACATTTCCAGCAGCCACTACTGAACATCCAAAAACAAGTGGCACCACTGAGACTGCAATAGCCCCTACTGAGACGCCAATAACAGTAAGCATCACTGAAACACCACTGCCACCAGCCACTACTGAGAGTGCAGTAACATCAGACACCAGCAAGACATTAATAACACCAGGCACAACAGAAACACTAACATCAGTGTTCACTTCTGGGAAATTACTAACACCAAGCACAACTGAAACATCAAATCCACCTGGCATTACTGAGAAAAATACCACAGAGCCTATATCACCCGTGGCAACTAGTGAGATTTTAACAAGTCCAGGGACCACAGAGAATCGAACGCTAGAAATAACTACTGAGACTCCAAAGCAATTATCCCCTACTCAGTCTGCAATAACCTCTGGAAAAACTGAGACTCCAACACCAGGAAGCACAGATGAGACTCCTGTAACAATAGACACTACTGAGATATCAATACCCTCAAATACCATCAAGACTTTAATAACAGCAGGGACTACAGAAATTCCAATACAAGAAATCAGTTCTGAAACAGTTACAACAACATTAAATACTGCAACTACAAAGTCATCAGCCATAACTGAGTCTTTTATAACAGCACAAACAACTGGGTATACAATATCACCATTAACTAGTGGGATTGTTGCAAATGCAAGCAGCCCAGTGACCCCAATACCAGCAGCAACTAATGGGACAGTAACAACGGCAAATGTCACTGAGACTGCAGTACCACCAGCCACTACTGGGAATGTTTTAACATTGGACACCAATGACACTACATTTCCACCAGCCACTACTGAACATCCAAAAACAAGTGGCACCACTGAGACTACAATAGCACCTACTGAGACGCCAATAACAGTAAGCATCACTGAAACACCACTGCCACCAGCCACTACTGAGAGTGCAGTAACATCAGACACCAGCAAGACATTAATAACACCAGGCACAACAGAAACACTAACATCAGTGTTCACTTCTGGGAAATTACTAACACCAAGCATAACTGAAACGTCAAATCCACCTGCCACTACTGAGAAAAATACCACAGAGCCTATATCACCCGTGGCAACTAGTGAGATTTTAACAACTCCAGGGACCACAGAGAATCGAACGCTAGAAATAACTACTGAGACTCCAAAGCAATTATCCCCTACTCAGTCTGCAATAACCTCAGGAAAAACTGAGACTCCAACACCAGGAAGCACAGATGAGACTCCTGTAACAATAGACACTACTGAGATATCAATAGCCTCAAATACCATCAAGACTTTATTAACAGCAGGGACTACAGAAACTCCAATACAAGAAATCAGTTCTGAAACTGTTACAACAACATTCATCACTGCAACTACAAAGCCATCATCCACAACTGAAACTTTTGTAACAGTACAAACAACTGGGAATGCAATGTCACTATTAACTAGTGGGAATGTTGCAAATGGAAGCACCCCAGTAACTCCAATAACAGCAGCAACTAATGGGACATTAACAACGGCAAATGTTACTGAGACTGCAGTTCAACCAGCCACTACTGGGAATTTTTTAACATTGGACAACAACGACACTACATTTCCAGCAGCCACTACTGAACATCCAAAAACAAGTGGCACCACTGAGACCGCAATAGCTCCTACTGAGACACCAATAACAGTAAGCATCACTGAAACACCACTGCTATCAGCCACTACTGAGAGTGCAGTAACATCAGACACCAGCAAGACATTAATAACACCAGGCATAACAGAAACACTTACATCAGTGTTCACTTCTGGGAATCTACTAACAACAAGCACTACTGAAATATCAACTCCACATGGCACTACTGAGAAAAATACCACAGAGCCTATTTCACCCGTGGTAACTAGTGATACTTTAACAACACCAGGGACCACAGAGAATCGAACACTAGGAATAACTACTGAGACTCCAAAGCAATTATCCCCTACTCAGTCTGCAATAACTTCAGGAAAAACTGAGACTCCAACACCAGGAACCACAGATGAGACTGCTGTAACACTAGACACTACTGAGACATCAATACCCTCAAATACCAGTAAGACTTTAATAACAGCAGGGACTACAGAAACTCCAATACAAGAAATCAGTTCTGAAACAGTTACAACATTAAATACTGCAACTACAAAGTCATCAGCCATAACTGAGTCTTTTATAACAGCACAAACAACTGGGAATACAATTTCACCATTAACTAGTGGGATTGTTGCAAATGCAAGCACCCCTGTGACTCCAATACCAGCATCAACTAATGGATCATTAAGAACGGCAAATGTCACTGAGACTGCAGTTCCACCAGCCACTACTGGGAATGTTTTAACATTGGACACCAATGACACTACATTTCCACCAGCCACTACTGAACATCCAAAAACAAGTGGCACCACTGAGACTACAATGGCACCTACTGAGACTCCAATAACAGTAAGCATCACTGAAACACCACTGCCACCAGCCACTACTGCTGAGAGTGCAGTAACATCAAACACCAGCAAGACATTAATAACACCAGGCACAACAGGAACACTAAAATCAATGTTGACTTCTGGGATTCTACTAACAACGAGCACTACTGAAACATCAACTCCACATGGCACTACTGAGAACAATTCCACAGAGCCTACATCACCTGTGGCCACTAGTCAGATTTTAATAACATCAGGGACCACAGAGAATCAAACACTAGAAATAACTACAGAGAATGCAAAGCAATTATCCCCTACCCAGTCTGCAATAACTTCAGGAAAAAGTCATACTCCAACACCTGGGACCACAGATGAGACTGCTGAAACAATAGACACTACTGAGACTTCAATACCCTCAAATACCATCAAGACTTTAATAACAGCAGGGACTACAGAAACTCCAAAACAAGAAATCAGTTCCGAAACAGTTACAACAACATTCATCACTGCAACTACAAAGCCATCATCCACAACTGAGACTTTTGTAACAGTACAAACAACTGGGAATACACTGTCATCATTAACTAGTGGGATTGTTGCAAATGCAATCACCCCAGTAACTCCAATAACAGCAGCAACTAATGGGACATTAACAACGGCAAATGTTACTGAGACTGCAGTTCCACCAGCCACTACTGGGAATGTTTTAACATTGGACACCAACGACGCTACATTTCCAGCAGCCACTACTGAACACCCAAAAACAAGTGGCACCCCTGAGACTGCAATAGCCCCTACTGAGACACCAATAACAGTAAGCATCACTGAAACACCACTGCTACCAGCCACTACTGAGAGTGCAGTAACATCAGACACCAGCAAGACATTAATAACACCAGGCATAACAGAAACACTTACATTAGTGTTCACTTCTGGGAATCTACTAACAACAATCACTACTGAAACGTCAACTCCACATGGCACTACTGAGAAAAATACCACAACGCCTATATCACCCGTGGTAACTAGTGATGTTTTAACAACACCAGGGACCACAGAGAATCGAACACTAGAAATAACTACAGAGACTGCAAAGCAATTATCCCCTACTCAGTCTGCAATAACTTCAGGAAAAACTGAGACTCCAACACCAGGAACCACAGATGAGACTTCTGTAACAATAGACACTACTGAGACATCAATACCCTCAAATACCATCAAGACTTTAATAACAGCAGGGACTACAGAAACTCCAATACAAGAAATCAGTTCTGAAACAGTTACAACAACATTAAATACTGCAACTACAAAGTCATCAGCCATAACTGAGTCTTTTATAACAGCACAAACAACTGGGAATACAATTTCACCATTAACTAGTGGGATTGTTGCAAATGCAAGCACCCCTGTGACTCCAATACCAGTATCAACTAATGGATCATTAAGAACGGCAAATGTCACTGAGACTGCAGTTCCACCAGCCACTACTGGGAATGTTTTAACATTGGACACCAATGACACTACATTTCCAAAAGCCACTACTGAACATCCAAAAACAAGTGGCACCACTGAGACTACAATGGCACCTACTGAGACTCCAATAACAGTAAGCATCACTGAAACACCACTGCCACCAGCCACTACTGCTGAGAGTGCAGTAACATCAAACGCCAGCAAGACATTAATAACACCAGGCACAACAGAAACACTAAAATCAATGTTGACTTCTGGGATTCTACTAACAACGAGCACTACTGAAACATCAACTCCACATGGCACTACTGAGAACAATTCCACAGAGCCTTTAACACCTGTGGCCACTAGTCAGATTTTAATAACATCAGGGACCACAGAGAATCAAACACTAGAAATAACTACAGAGAATGCAAAGCAATTATCCCCTACCCAGTCTGCAATAACTTCAGGAAAAAGTCATACTCCAACACCTGGAACAACAGATGAGACTGCTGTAACAATAGACACTACTGAGACTTCAATACCCTCAAATACCATCAAGACTTTAATAACAGCAGGGACTACAGAAACTCCAATACAAGAAATCAGTTCTGAAACAGTTACAACAACATTCATCACTGCAACTACAAAGCCATTATCCACAACTGAGACTTTTGTAACAGTACAAACAACTGGGAATACAATGTCATCATTAACTAGTGGGATTGTGGCAAATGCAAGCACCCCAGTAACTCCAATAACAGCAGCAACTAATGGGACATTAACAACGGCAAATGTCACAGAGACTGCAGTTCCACCAGCCACTACTGGGAATGTTTTAACATTGGACACCAACGACAATACATTTCAAGCAGCCACTACTGAACATCCGAAAACAAGTGGCACCACTGAGACTGCAATAGCCCCTACTGAGACACCAATAACAGTAAGCATCACTGAAACACCACTGCTACCAGCCACTACTGAGAGTGCAGTAACATCAGACACCAGCAAGACATTAATAACACCAGGCATAACAGAAACACTTACATCAGTGTTCACTTCTGGGAATCTACTAACAACAAGCACTACTGAAATGTCAACTCCACATGGCACTACTGAGAAAAATACCACAACGCCTATATCACCCGTGGTAACTAGTGATGTTTTAACAACACCAGGGACCACAGAGAATCGAACACTAGAAATAACTACTGAGACTCCAAAGCAATTATCCCCTACTCAGTCTGCAATAACTTCAGGAAAAACTCATAGTCCAACACCAGGAACCACAGATGAGACTGCTGTAAAAATAGACACTACTGAGATATCAATACCCTCAAATACCATCAAGACTTTAATAACAGCAGGGGCTACAGAAATTCCAATACAAGAAATCAGTTCTGAAACTGTTACAACAACATTCATCACTGCAACTACAAAGCCATCATCCACAACTGAAACTTTTATAACAGCACAAACAACTGGGTATAAAATATCACCATTAACTAGTGGGATTGTTGCAAATGCAAGCACCCCAGTGACCCCAATACCAGCAGCAACTAATGGGACAGTAACAACGGCAAATGTCACTGAGACTGCAGTACCACCAGCCACTACTGGGAATGTTTTAACATTGGACACCAATGACACTACATTTCCACCAGCCACTACTGAACATCCAAAAACAAGTGGCACCACTGAGACTACAATAGCACCTACTGAGACGCCAATAACAGTAAGCATCACTGAAACACCACTGCCACCAGCCACTACTGAGAGTGCAGTAACATCAGACACCAGCAAGACATTAATAACACCAGGCACAACAGAAACACTAACATCAGTGTTCACTTCTGGGAAATTACTAACACCAAGCACAACTGAAACGTCAAATCCACCTGCCACTACTGAGAAAAATACCACAGAGCCTATATCACCCGTGGCAACTAGTGAGATTTTAACAACTCCAGGGACCACAGAGAATCGAACGCTAGAAATAAATACTGAGACTCCAAAGCAATTATCCCCTACTCAGTCTGCAATAACCTCAGGAAAAACTGAGACTCCAACACCAGGAAGCACAGATGAGACTCCTGTAACAATAGACACTACTGAGATATCAATAGCCTCAAATACCATCAAGACTTTATTAACAGCAGGGACTACAGAAACTCCAATACAAGAAATCAGTTCTGAAACTGTTACAACAACATTCATCACTGCAACTACAAAGCCATCATCCACAACTGAAACTTTTGTAACAGTACAAACAACTGGGAATGCAATGTCACTATTAACTAGTGGGAATGTTGCAAATGGAAGCACCCCAGTAACTCCAATAACAGCAGCAACTAATGGGACATTAACAACGGCAAATGTTACTGAGACTGCAGTTCAACCAGCCACTACTGGGAATTTATTAACATTGGACAACAACGACACTACATTTCCAGCAGCCACTACTGAACATCCAAAAACAAGTGGCACCACTGAGACCGCAATAGCTCCTACTGAGACACCAATAACAGTAAGCATCACTGAAACACCACTGCTATCAGCCACTACTGAGAGTGCAGTAACATCAGACACCAGCAAGACATTAATAACACCAGGCATAACAGAAACACTTACATCAGTGTTCACTTCTGGGAATCTACTAACAACAAGCACTACTGAAATATCAACTCCACATGGCACTACTGAGAAAAATACCACAGAGCCTATTTCACCCGTGGTAACTAGTGATACTTTAACAACACCAGGGACCACAGAGAATCGAACACTAGGAATAACTACTGAGACTCCAAAGCAATTATCCCCTACTCAGTCTGCAATAACTTCAGGAAAAACTGAGACTCCAACACCAGGAACCACAGATGAGACTGCTGTAACAGTAGACACTACTGAGACATCAATACCCTCAAATACCAGTAAGACTTTAATAACAGCAGGGACTACAGAAACTCCAACACAAGAAATCAGTTCTGAAACAGTTACAACATTAAATACTGTAACTACAAAGTCATCAGCCATAACTGAGTCTTTTATAACAGCACAAACAACTGGGAATACAATTTCACCATTAACTAGTGGGATTGTTGCAAATGCAAGCACCCCAATGACTCCAATACCAGCAGCAACTAATGGGACATTAACAATGGCAAATGTCACTGAGACTGCAGTTCCACCAGCCACTACTGGAAATGTTTTAACATTGGACACCGATGACACTACATTTCCATCAGCGACTACTGAACATCCAAAAACAAGTGGCACCACTGAGACTGCAATAACACCTACTGATAAGCCAATAACAGTAAGCATCACTGAAACACCACTGCCACCAGCCACTACTGAGAGTGCAGTAACATCAGACACCAACAAGACATTAATAACAGCAGGCACAACAGAAACACTAACATCAATGTTCACTTCTGGGATTCTACTAACAATGAGCACTACTGAAATTTCAACTCCACATGGCACTACTGAGAACAATTCCACAGAGCCTATATCACCCGTGGCAACTAGTGAGATTTTAACAACACCAGGAACCACAGAGAATCGAACACTAGAAATAACTACACAGACTGCAAAGCAATTATCCCCTACTCAGTCTGCAATAACTTCAGGAAAAACTGAGACTCCAACACCAGGAACCACAGATGAGACTGCTGTAACAGTAGACACTACTGAAAATTCAATACCCTCAAATACCACCAAGACTTTAATAACAGCAGGGACAACAGAAACCCCAATACAAGAAATCAGTTCTGAAACAGTTACAACAACATTCATCACTGCAACTACAACGCCATCATCCACAACTGAGACTTTTAAAACTGCACAAAAAACTGGAAATACAATGTCACCATTAACTAGTGGGATTGTTGCAAATGCAAGCACCACAGTGACTCCAATACCAGCAGCATCTAATGGGACATTAACAACGGCAAATATCACTGAGACTGCAATTCCACCAGCCACTACTGGGAATGTATTAACATTGAACACCAATGACACTACATTTCCAGCAGCGACTACTGAACATCCAAAAACAAGTGGCACCACTGAGACTGTAATAGTCCCTACTAAGATGCCAATAACAGTAAGCATCACTGAAACACCACTGCCACCAGCCGCTACTGAGAGTGCAGTAACAACTGGCATTACAATATCTCCATTAACTAGTGAGATTGTCATAAGTACAATCACTGCAGTGACTCCACTGCCAGCAGTTACAACAGTCTCTCATGCAACTCTAATACCAGAGGTTACAACTGAGATTGTAAAAACAAAAAACAACACTCAGACTCCAATTCCACCATCCTCCCCACTGCATTTAGTAACATCATATACCACCAAAACTACAACAGCAGCAACTTCTAAGAGTGTACAAACACATATCCCTGCTAATACTTCAATAGCAGCAGTCACAGGTGAGTCATTAAATTGAGCAGCCATATCTAGCAAGCTAACAACTTCATTAACTACTGAGATTGCAATGACAGCTGACACCATAGAGACCACAATATCAATAGATACAACAGGGACCATAATTACATCATGGACAATGGAAACTACCATAATTTTGCACTGTACATTAGCAACGGATTTAACTACCAAGAGTACAAAACCAGCAGCCACTACTAAGATATTTATAGCCACTGGTCTGACTGAGACTACAATTGCAGCCTTCACTAGTAAGACAGCACACACTCCATAGACTCAAATATCAGAGGTTACTATCTCGGAACATCATAACTGTGAACACCACTGAATGTCCAGTTCAGTAGCCATTACGGTGAATGAAATTACATAGGAAAACACTGACACATTATAATGAGCACACACTAATGAGCCTGTAATAACAGCTGGATTACTGAAACTACAAAACAAATAACGTCCACTGAAGTTGTAATAACAGGAGTCACCACTGATACTCCAATACCAGCTGTCACAACTGAGAATTTGATAGCACCATAATCCCTGCTACTCACCTACTAGAAGCTGCCACGAACACTACAATAACAGAAGCTACTAGCAGAACTGCAATAGCAAAAGGAGCACAGAAATATACAATATCAGCAGGCACACCTGAGAATTTTATAAAGGTAGGCACAATTAAAACTACAATCCCAGTCTGTCTCTACTGAGACTGAAACAACAGCAGACATCACAGAGACACCAGTGCCAAAAGTAACTTCAGTGACTGTAATAGCATATTTCACTGCTGAACCTTCAAAATCAATAGCTTCTACAGAAGCTCTAATCACAGCCTACGCCAATGAGACTACACAACTCTCACCCGCGACTGAAACCATTCTAGCAGCATGCCCGCCATGACGCCACTACAATGTCTGTTGCCACTTTGATTATAGCAGGTATTGCTGTAACTCCAACACCAGCAGACACTAATGAGGCTATAATAACAACAGCAACTTATAAAATACCAGTACTGCACGACACCACCGAGACTGAAAAAACATTAGCCACCAATGGGACTAGAATGCCAGTAGACACTCCTCGGACTATGATTAAAGCTGGGGCGACTGAAAATCTAAAACCAACAGTACTGTCTAAGACGGTAAGAAGAGTATTCATCAATTATACTAGAAATCTATTAACCACTGCTCCTGCTGAGAATGTTATTACAGCAGGCACTGAAAAAATATCAACATTGACTAAGGAGACTGTACTGGCACTGTAATTACTGCTTGCCGCACAGAACCGCCAAATACACCAGCTACTGTTGGGGATGAAATACAATCATGCAGCACTTGGATTGTATTACCAGCTGTCACCAGTGACACTGGTATAACCACAAGGACCACTAAGACTCTAATATCTATGGGCACTACTGGGAGTGCAAAATCAGAGTACTAGTCAGACCAGCAGGGACTACAGAGACCTCTATAATATCAGCTACTAAGGCTACACAAATAGGAGGCACCACCAAATCTTCCAAAGCATCAGCCACTCATGAGACTGTAATAGCAGCAGGCAACGGTGAGAGTCCAGCACCTACTTTCACTAGTCACTTTCACTAGTCCGACTGTTACCACAGCAGGCGCCTCTGGGTGTTTGCAACATTATTTACTACTAAGCCATCAATTAGAGCAGATACCATTGTGACTTTAACAGGAACAGACACCACTGAAACTGTAATAACATCAGGTACCATTAAGTGAGAAAGTACTTATTCCTCAAAAACCAGAGAAACCAGACATGTTCTAAAAGCTTCACCTGCACCATGAGCTGTGCAGCAATTGATAACACTACAAGAACAGCTGTTCCAATGCAATTTCATTCTTTGACTTACCCAATATAGACATTACCATATTAGTGCTTGCCGATTTCATGCCTTCTAATACTTTGCCCCTTTTATTTTACTACAGCTGCCATCACTGGAACTGACAGCCCATCGCTGATGACTACCCACGTTTTCTTTACCTGCCCTGTATGTAAAACAACAATCCAGGACACTACAACTCAGTCTACAAAACATGAACAATCTCCAGCAGTGATCACCAATACTTCTTTTGGCATCCTATCTTCTAGTTCACTGACAAGAACTGCAAGCAAACCATTCACAGCTACAGGCTACAACACCACCGTCCCAGAGGACTGTCCAGCAGGTAAACCTTTTCATTTATGCTGATGTCTACTTGTTTAAGTTAACCAGTTTGATTATGTTTAAGAGCGCTATTCACGTGTACCTCATGACTGCCTAATATAGAAGAACCACATATTCTGTGTGAACTTAAAACAACCTGGCTGGACAGGCATTGAAGAAACATTATGAACCCAAAATGAATAGCACTGCCTTAATTTGAACACCAATTCTTATGTATAGCAATGATATGCATTAAGGGTTTGTGGTTAATCAAATCATTGAAAAACATGGTGTACCTGTTATCTGCTGAGCTCAGGGGATTAATATTGAAACAGTGAAGACCAATGGTATGGTCTTCCATAGCAATCTCTCGAGAAATCAGTGTGGGTGCACCGTAAAGCAATGGCAGGACACCCCATTACCTCTGTCACTTCAGCTTAATCATTGCAAAGCTACATTCTCTGGCCCAGCACTGGGCTATCACTCACACAGGTGGATTTAAGGATTTGTTCTGCTTGTGACTGTGCTTGTACTGCTTTCAGAGTGTATTGCACCTCAGATGTAAAAGATTCACACAGAGAGAGAAGAAATGAATGAGAGTAAACATATCAAGATGCAACTCCTGAACATATGTAAACGTGTGCCACATAAAGTAATGTACAAATCACGGAGCCCCTGAAGAAGGAAAAAGGAAATACAGATTAACAAACAGATAATGGCCCTGAAGATATCTAGAGATAACGTGAAAAAGAAAGACAAATAGAACCTCAGAGAGGTGGACAAATGTTGCTTGGGACATAAAGAGAGAGAAAGAACAAAAGCACCAATCCAGGGGCTTATGGTGAAAAGTAGAGACCAACAAAGAGAACAAGTGCATAGAAAACCAGAGACATAGAGAAAGGATGGAAATGAGAGACCCAGAGAAAGAGAGGCAATGTGTAATAAATTTCCACAGAAAGAGAAAGGCTGAAACATAGAAGCTTTCAGTGAAAATACTATAGTGGCACATAGACATAGATAGGAAATTGACAGACCCTAAAGGAACAGTTGAACGTGAAGAGAAAGAGATAAACATTAAAAAAAGGAAGACCCAGTCGGAACACGTACATTAAAATGATCCAGGGAGCGATAGTGCAATAAAACAGTGACAAAGAGAGAAGGGGTGGAAAAGACTGGCCAAGAGAGTCAAATGGCAAGTGAAATTCACGGGCTGCGACGGAAAGAAAGAGAGAGAGAGATAGACAGAAAGGAGGGAGAAAGACAGCGAGAGGAAGAGGGAGGGAGAGAGAGAGAGAGAAAGAGTAAATATGAGAAAGGGTAAATAGCAGAGAGACACAGAGACAGCATGAAAGGGAGAAACTGACGAATGGCATCCATTGCCTTTTGTCTCCTTGGATGAGCGGATTAGCATCCACATTTATGAAATCAGCATGCTTTGACCATCTATACATAATGTGGCGGGTCTCAATAGCCCCACTATACAAATAAGCCAAAGCTGAATCACAAGCCCTTGATAGACTCCCACTACCTCCATTTATTTAAGATCAGCCCATAGGGCACCACATTGCTCCTTCTGGTGGAAGCTTAATGAATCAAAAAGACATTTGCCAACCTGTTTAAGTCAAGATGGGCCACCATGCTTATGAATTTAAAAGCATACTGTGCGCACTATTGTATCCTGGTTTTTCACCATGGTGACATTTGTTGGGGTGGTCAGGAAAGGCACCCACGTGCAAGAGGGGTTTATGTTGCACATGCCCTATTGATGACTGGGGGTGGTGTGAACTGAGCACTGTGTTGCAACTTCATATGCATCCAGTATAGTTAATTATGGATGGGATATGTTACTGTAGTGTTACTTTTGGTTAGAACTGAGACATGTTAGCTTACACGCGTGCAGAAAGATAAAATGTTAAAACCACCAAATGAAACGTAAACACTATTCATGCATGGGGTGCTCTGAAGTACGTGGAACTGAGAGATAGGGAACGTTTGTAATGTGCATGCAATGAAGAAGATTGGTTATAAGGAAATCCTACTGACAATCAGGGCTGTTTACATAGTGAACTTTGATTTTTGAGAAACTGATTCTGACGAGTTTCAGAGGTCAGAGAATGGGTAAATATGTAACTTCAACCTTCGCGATCCCCATAGCAGAAGGAAACGGCTTTGGGGTTTATGGTTTGATAAGTATCTCAGATGGCAGATGTAATCTCCTGAATGCATGGGAGCTTGACAGAGGGGTTTCACCATTTACTTTTGGCCAGCAGTAAAACATGGGTTGAGTCAACGACCAAGACTAAAGTGATTGAATCGCAGGAGATTCAATTGTATTTTCAGATGTTCTGTGTGCAATGAAATGGCAGTTATTTAGATTAGAATGCTTCAATGAAACCAGTGCCTGGGGAATACGCTAGTTAACACTAAATCACAGAGATTGTGGTTATCTAGCCTTCTTCATATCACTTGAAGTATTTATGTGAACCATGAGGAAATAAAAGCTAAAGTAAAAGGGCTTAGGCCAGTTATTACTAGCAATGAATTATGTTTGCGTGCACATGTTTAACTGAATGAGGATATCATGGGCTACCATGAACAAATCCTAGAAGGAACTGTGTGTTACACTTGAGCTAAAGATGATAGTTAAAATAAGAGATGCCAATGAGAATGTAGGAATTAGGGAAAGATGGGATTTCTTTGAAGACGTTATTGTCGTCCAATCACATGTGGCTTGGAGGGTAATAAAGTATCTTGGAGTGTTTTACTGTTGTACAAATGTATATAAGCTGTCAACTGATGTGGTTTGTTTAGACTTGAGTTAGTTTGGTTCTAGGGTAGCATCTAACTGCTCCTCAGATGATTGTACAAAAAGCATGCTTTATGTACAAAATGTGCTCTCTTTCCTCAGGTGGTGGGCCTGCTTGTGTTAAGGAGATTAAGGAGCCCCTCCCCCACAAATTATATATCTCGATGAGGTACAGTGATTGTCATCAGTGAAGGATTCAGTGAAAATTGGCAGCACTAGCCCATACAAAAGCGCAATGGATTAAGCACCAACTGCTGAGAATTGTATTTTGCCAGCAGTTCAAGGGTTTGAATCTGAGGGCAGATGACTATCGTTTGACCTTCATAAAACAGCAAATTATTATTTTCCAAAACATTGTCGAGCAATAGCACAGGTTAACATTTAAGGAACTTCTTCTGGCAAACTTTAACCACCTGAAGTTTTTTTTTTATTTAGTTTTTTTGGTTGTTGGACTCTGGTAAAATGTAACTTTTACAAACATTCATCTTGAAATGTTTGAGGTCACCCATGGGTAAAATATGAGGGCATATTGTGGCAGGGAAAGCTTCAACATCTTCACAGAACCTTACAACGCACCTCATTGTCCTACAGGGGCCTGGCTGGCCCACACATTCATTTCTGGGATTGACAAATATTTTTGTATATTTCTCACGGAGCTGCGCTGGCAATAGAAAAAAGGTGAATCACATTCTTTGGCTGCTATGGGGTGAGGTAGGGATAGTGAGGGCAAAAGGACATGGGCAGCAGTGTGGGGATTAAAGATGCCGTTTCAGACCTGCAAAGGTGTTCTGTGAAAGTTTGTGGTCACTGAACATTTGCTTATGTGACCTGTAAAATGCTCCCTCTCAAGTTTGTGGGCGTTCCATCACTGCTACATTTAAGAGACAATTAATGTCCATGCCTGTGCTTAAAAAAACAGTTACACAATGAATACGTTTGTTTTTTGGGCCTTCAACTCCACATGGTTAGAGTCCAAAATGACATGTTTCGTAATACCAGTAATGTGAATACATTACTATTCTGGCCTCCCCAATAGACATGAACATATCCATTTTTCGAAATTCCAGGTAGCCAAATTAATGTCCACAGTTCTTCAACTTTGTGAATTGTCCGTCCATCTACTTTGCACCACATCACAATGTATTGTAATCACGTTTTTCGATGGAGCATTGCTTACTTTTGGATGCCCCAACCATCAAGACACAGCTTTTCTCATCACGGCCATCTTGCATTAGTGGACAGTCAGTCTCATTCGAATTAACATTGAATGCACGTCCAGAACCTTGTATGCTCCCTTGCTACCGCCACGTGTGTCCACCAGAGCTCTATGTTATCCAGAAATCTTAATGCGATCACTTGGTGCCATGAAAATACAGAGGACACTCTTGCCTCCAAATCACATCAACACAGCATTTCTCAGTTGCTTATATTCTGTTTTGCTTTTCCAGGATATCATTTTGCATTGAAATTCAGAAAGCAGTAGACACCGTCCTTTTAGAGATTGTATTAAAATTTAATTGCAGTAAAATAACACTCAGTTATTAAAGAGCCTTCACTAGATATCAGTTTTGCATTACATAACTGGGCTTAGGAAAACAATGAGATACAAAGTTGGTGAAATCATTTTATTTTGTTGCAGACCACCTTGTTCAAATGATGGTAAATAGTGTTGCTCGTTAATTGTTTTCATTCTGGGTGAGCATTGAAGTCTGTGGGGAAAAACAAGTTTTTTATTTTGAGGGCGAGAATGAGTCCACTCCAAATGAGCGTGAATTTCAAGGTGTGGGTTTCTAAATGGATGACAATTTGGTTTAAGATCAAACGTGAAATTGTATTACTAAGTTTTGCCGAATGGCTTTTTACGACAAATTTGTTTTACCACATTTGTTTCACACTTGTTTCAAAGCAAATGTATATAAAAGGGGGGGTTGACGATTGGAGGGGGAAGGGTGGATGTGGTGATCTCACCCTTATTGCATTAAAAAAGTGGGACAATTGGCTAAACAAATTCTGCGAAATAGGAATGTTCATAGAACATTAAAACACAGTATTACTGGTTGCTCTGAGATCTTGTGTAGGCAACTCGGATGTGTTTTCCCCACCATTAGGGTCCATTGTGATCCTAGCCTCTCAAAGAAATTGCTCAGTCGTCATCACTAACAAATGCTTGCAGGCACAATCAGCCGAGGATAACAGATTGTTTAAAACAATGTTCTTGAAAACAAACTGAAAATACAGCTCAACAATAGCTCCTAAGAGAGATGACACATGCTAGTGACAACAGAATACAGCTCAACAATAGCTCCTAATAGAGATGCCACAAGAGAGAAACACTTGTGTATAGGCGCGTTATAAATGCCATATCATATCATAAGCTATTGAAAACAGAATACAGCTCAACAATAGCTCCTAAGAGAGATGCCACAAGAGAGAAAAACTTGTGTATAGGCGCGTTATAAATGCCATATCATATCATAAGCTATTGAAAACAGAATACAGCTCAACAATAGCTCCTAAGAGAGATGCCACAAGAGAGAAAAACTTGTGTATAGGCGCGTTATAAATGCCATATCATATCATAAGCTATTGAAAACAGAATACAGCTCAACAATAGCTTCTAAGAGAGATGCCACAAGAGAGAAACACTTGTGTATAGGCGCGTTATAAATGCCATATCATATCATAAGCTATTGAAAACAGAATACAGCTCAACAATACAGCTCAACAATAGCTCCTAAGAGAGATGCCACAAGAGAGAAACACTTGTGTATAGGTGCTTTATAAATGCCATATCATATCATAAACTATTGAAAACAGAATACAGCTCAACAATAGCTCCTAAGAGAGATGCCACAAGAGAGAAACACTTGTGTATAGGCGCGTTATAAATGCCATATCATATCATAAGCTATTGAAAACACAATACAGCTCAACAATAGCTTCTAAGAGAGCTTCCACAAGAGAGAAACACTTGTGTATAGGCGTGTTATAAATGCTATATCATATCATAAGCTATTGAAAACAGAATACAGCTCAACAATAGCTCCTAAGAGAGATACCACAAGAGAGAAACACTTGTGTATAGGCGCGTTATAAATGCCATATCATATCATAAGCTATTGAAAACAGAATACAGCTCAACAATAGCTCCTAGGAGAGATGCCACAAGAGAGAAACACTTGTGTATAGGCGCGTTATAAATGCCATATCATATCATAAGCTATTGAAAACAGAATACAGCTCAACAATAGCTCCTAAGAGAGATACCACAAGAGAGAAACACTTGTGTATAGGCGCGTTATAAATGCCATATCATATCATAAGCTATTGAAAACAGAATACAGCTCAACAATAGCTCCTAGGAGAGATGCCACAAGAGAGAAACACTTGTGTATAGGCGCGTTATAAATGCCATATCATATCATAAGCTATTGAAAACAGAATACAGCTCAACAATAGCTCCTAATAGAGATGCCACAAGGTAGTGTCAACAGAGGCACCAGAGATGATTCTGCACGCTCATGAACACAAGCATCCCAGGTGATCCCCATGACATATGTACGATCATCTTTGCCTAAACCCAAAAACCATTCAACACCTCTTTTCTCCATCCGAAATTGCACACGCTCACAAGTCCCTGAAATGTCACGTGTGGTTTGATATGTAGTCTACATTCGAATCCATCCTCTGGTGTATGCGCACCACCCCATGCTATGCATTTTACTTTTCGTGACAACAGAACACCTAGAATGCTCTCAGTATACCCCACAAAAGCCCCTGCAATGCTTTCTTTTCTGTACAGTCACAATACAATGTCGCCATTGCCCAATCACTCGGATGAAGAAATTTGACGGCATTTTCAAAACGAACCAGAATATATATGTACCTTTATGCCCATTTTTAGAAAATAAATATCTTATTGATGTTGCAATACGTTTTTGATCTCTGTTATCGAACGTTACACCTCCTCACAAGGACTCTGGACTTTCCAGTAGCTGGTCAAATGGGATTTCACAGCAATAAATACTCCTGTTTGTGTGATTGGATATATCTTTAAAAAAGACACTAGTGTTATTTGCCAACATATCTGAGTGGCTTAAATCATGGACGCAAAAGGATAAGAGCAATTGTGTTTTCTTTCCTCTGATGGACAGTGTGGAGAAATTATACTCAAATCTACGGTATGGCACCTCCAGGCAAGGACATGACCAGTTGACACAAAGTCTAGTCTAAAACTTGTAATTAACAAGCTCCCCTTGCCCTTTGGGATCCTAATCAAATACCCTATCCTAATATTCGATGGGGTGATAACAGCCACATTTCTCTAACTCTGCTTCAGCATTTCCTGGTCTTGCTTCTCGGAATCCAAGATAGCCTTGAGTCTCACGCTCACCACCTTAATGTCTTCTTCTGTCATACTTTCTGGGTATTTCTAAGGAATTCTAAGGGCATTGCCTCTAGAAAGCCTATTTTTAAGAATCGTATGTGATAACTCTGCATTTGAGTTAGTCCATAAAGCCATATACATAGGAATAAGCCTTAACTTAAGGTAAGAAGACATACACTGATGGAAAGTTGAGGAGAGATACCTAACAAACATCTTCCTTTTGATAGATATTATAAACGTCATCCATCCCCCAAAGAGCTGATTCTTAAAATGAAATTGCTCCAGTTCTGCCTGATACAGTTGCATAGTGGTTGAGATGGACTGGTACCACAGAGAGTCCAAGGCAGTAATGATAGAGCCACATACATATGACATAGATTGAATGTGTTCATTTACATAAGCACTCCTGCACCATTTATGTGAGAATGCTATGCCAAATTACTTGAAGTTATCAACACATTCTATTGTGATATTATTTTGACTGAAAGAGCATGAAGACCCACGTGTACATCCAAGCACGAAGACCTTCAATGTTGAGGCATTAGCCTCCAAGTCCCTACGCCCCATACATTTGGTATATTTGTTAATCAAGGCATGAAATGCCCTGGGGTTCTAGAAATTAGAATGGCATGATATGTTTGCTTGATCCTGGCATATTTGTTCCACTAATCATTTGTGCATCAGCAAGCATGGTCTTCAGCTCGGACTCTAGTGCTTTAGTCCAGAGGTTGAATAATAAGGCACTAGGGGTGCCATGACACAGTGCTGTTTTACACCCCATCTATGTAAAAACAATCTGTGCACTCACCCCCTGAACCATGCCCCACCGAAGCCCAAGTGTCATATGCATAAGCTTCAACACTGAAAGAAGATGCAAAGGCATCTGAATGTCTTTAAGGAATCTCCAAAACCTAGCCCTGTTCAACATGTCAAAGGCAGAGACCTTGACGGCCAAATAGACAGCAGACTTATACAAGTTAAAATATTTCACAGTCAATAGGTATAGGCTAGCAATGTGATCTCTTTATATTTTCCGGGATGGACACCGCCCTGTGATTCAGTCATTATCTTCCGAGATCACAGCCATTTACTCAATCCATCAAACGCCAGTCTTCCATATATTTTACTAACTACATACAGTTGTGAGATAATGTGATACAACTCAATGAGTGCTGAAATATCATGTGCTCTTAGTACAAGTGAATGTTTTGACAGCTCTCTTTTAACATAATTTCTGCAAACACAAATGGCCTTGCAATTGGCATTCACTCTTAGCAGGCATACTGCCCCACTTACCAATCTTATCTCCCAAGACCACACACTGAAACTCAAGATAACTCACTTTATTTTTTAACGGTTTATTTTATTTCCAAAATGTCTGCATTTTAGAGATTCAGACACGGGTTGCTTCTTTATCATAGTTACTTTTTTAGCACAGCACACACAACAATTCACATGCTCAGTTCAGACATGTCTCCGAAAAGGTGCCCATGTCAGTTCTCTCACTTCATTGTGTGACCTGCAAACTCAGAGTTGATTATTTAATGATTTTCTGTCTGTGTTTCAGCACAATGGAAGAGGGTGTTTTATAATAGTTTATTTTAACATTTTGGTTAAAAGTAGGACTGTACCCGAATAGCATATTTAGTATTCACCCAAATACCAAATTGTTTTTTAAATATTCGGCTGAAGCCGAATATGAAACCGAATAGTTGCTTTATTTAATAAATCATGCACCGAACTTCAAAAAACACATTTCTCTTCATCGTAATTAATGTAGCATCTTTATTTAAAGTATAAAAGCCAGAAATAAATCTGCTTTAACCAAAAGGAAGGGACCAAATGTACAGAAGATTGTTGCATATTCAGTGCCAGTTAAAGTAGAAAGCTTCACAAATGCAAAAGGACTGCCTTTGTGAATCAGATGCATTGCATTCTCTATCCAGTTGCAAAGTCGATGTGGTTGAGTTTCAACACTGCTTTGCAGCTCACATAGAAATGTATAAAATGGTTCATGTTGTCTCTTGCAGGACATAAGTCAAGAGGAAATCTGGAATGCGTGAACTCCATCTCACAACTATTCACCCCACTCAAACAAATGCTGCTCACTTTTCACTTATCCTTGCCACTCTTTCTCGCCAATACACAAACATATGCAACTTATAATTTCCTGATAAAATATCAGATAATGTTAAACTCAGGACTCAAGTCCTTAAAAAAATAAAAGGGGGACTATGACGTACGCAATGGGAAGTGACATGACAGGAACTGAAAGAATTTTTGCACATTTCTTTCAGTTTGTTTGTTCCAACTGAAAAAAGTGCACTTTGCAAATAAACATTCACCAAAAGAAAATATGTTCCTGTATTGTTGTAGGCTAAGTATAAAAGATGAGCACCTTTTTTGTCTAACAATCTGTAACAAAACATGCCCTAAAGAGCAAATTACAATATAAGATATTTTTCAGCTGTGTGATAGCAATTTGTCTGGTCTAATTCTATTCAGTTTTGAAAACTGAAGTCTATATTTGTCTTTCTGAATTCATGTTGCATTGTATTCAAAAGAGAATGTCAAAGTATTCGGCAAGAGTCGAATAGCAAGAAACTATTCGGCTGGAGCCGAATAGCATTTTTTCAGCAGGAATTCGTCCGAATACTTACTCAAAGCCAAAGTTCGGTACACCCCTAGTTAAAAGCATACAATAGATGATAATAATTGGAACTTCGGAATGGTCTACACAAGTGTGCTGAAGAAAAAGCTCAAATGCACTACATGTCTCTTTTCGTTTCTATCCCATGGTAGTCCATTGCCATGTATTATTATGTCATAAATAAAAGTTCAATTAGTCGTATAATGTTTTGACTGGCCAATCTTTTTTTTCTTTTGAGGAAGGCTAATCCATACTGCTACTCGCCACTATCTTGGTTATCCATTGCACAAACTCCAGCTCTGACCTCTTCTCTAGCCACATTTTCTTTGTGACCCAAGACTGACAGCCTTATCTGTGCTTCCATCCCACAATATTAAAATGCAATTTTTTTTGGACAGTATTTCAGATACATGCTGTGGAATACCTATAAATCTCCCATGGCACTTGAAATGTCTAGTCAATCCCTTGTCAGATACAATCTTGACTAGCATTTTATGCAGTGGTAGCATAGCCTCCAGTCATCTCTTCGCCTGTTTTGATCCTAGTTCATTGTCATATGTGACCAGGCAGTATACATTTTTTTTTAACACACTCACATTTGTTAGCTGTATGGTGCAGAAGCCATTGCAATGTTTCAGGAAGAAAAAATGTTAGATTGCTCACAATTTGGTGACCTCAACCATAAGTGGTTGTTTATCATTTGTGACAAGTTCAGTTGTTATTCATAGCCTTATTTTTCCAACAGGATTGATTGTCTCTGTCACATTCCAAATACAGAAATGATGCCTGATAAGTGAAACATCCTCCTGCATTCCTTTGTTTTTTCTGAGGTCTGTCGGTCACTACTACTTCAACTTGTAAACCACAAGATTGAAGATGTTCAATATATTTTGTAAAACTATTCTTCTCCATTTTAACAGATGAAGAACCTTCAAATCCAAAAACAAATCCAAACCGCAGCAGCCAAAGTGCTCCTTGGCCTCTCTGCCAGAGAACACATCACCCCCACACTCAAAATATTGCACTGGTTTCCTTTCAGCCTAAGAGCAACCTTCAAATCCATGTGCATCACACACTGAGCCCGCCATAATGCAGGACCTGAGTTCCTTTTGAACAAAATCATCCACGACCAACCCCCCAGAAATCTCTGATTTGGCTCAGCTCTCCTCCTCACTATCCCCCCTTACCACTCCACCAGAGTTTGTGGCTCGGCTTTCTTTATCTTAGCTCCCACCGTCTGGAACTCTCTTCCTCTACACATCCCCACACTGAAAACTACCTTTCCTTCAAAAAAGTCCTCAATACATGGATATTTGCTGCATTAGTCTAAAACCCCAGCCTAAATATTTCCAACTCCCAACATGAACTTAAAAACTCAGCACAAGGTGGTGCCGTCCGTATGTACGGCAACCCCGACCTCTGAGCACCTGGTGGTGCCAGTCACTTTCGCAGCAGCTACGAACGCACACACTATCATACACCAATCATGACTCTGGTTTCTCACAAACACTGCTAACTGAATCACACTCTTTCATGTATGTTATGTAACAGAACTGATGAGTCGCCATGCCTGGCATGTATGGAAAACAGGAAACTGCACTCACATTAGTTGTGATAGAGTCACCCCCATTGCAATCAGACAAATTGGGATGCACTGTGTCATGGGAGAATGTGTGTCATGGACATGTCTTGCACCAGTAGGCCGGGTGGGGTGCAGTGCTCTGGGAGGGCAATGAAGATCCAGCCCCGGAATCGCTCTGGAAGAAAGGGGGGATGTGCGGGTATTGTGCATGTATGAACTATGGGATGGTATGCCCATGGTAAAGGCAGCAGCTGAAAAGGTTCAGTAAGTGTGTGATATCTGGGTAGACCTGTCACGTTATCCACCTAGAAGATCCTGTAAATACAACCATACAACCTATGCTCCTCTTGTTGCAAACAGTTGAAGCTTAGACTGTCAGTGTCGCTAACCATTCTATCGCAGATTCAAGAATCGACAGAAGAAGTCAATTACCTGAGCATGCACACAAATAACAAATCACCACCAATCTCTGCTAGGTACATATAATGCACAACTCCGGTGGACACTGGCCACAGGCATGGTTACCCGCACCATCACAATACAGCAAGGACTATGACAAAATGCAGTCGTGCTGTTCACATAATTCTCTGCCTACTGACACCCGAATACGCCTCAACCTCTGATATCAGAAAGCAGCACAGACATATGACACATTTGGGCACGCTGAACACATAACAAGTCTCTAGCACTGACACCATCTCCTGACTCCTCTCAGCACCTATCCACATGCCTGACCGCATGGGCTGCTTTCTACCAGAGCTTGGCCAGGCGTTATAAGCCTTATTAGACCAAAAAGCTCACATGTATCCTAATCTTAGTCCATGACCTCCAACATTCTGGAATTCCGTCCTCCAAGGGTGTTCCCACTAATAGCACATTTCGACTATAATAATGGTAAAAGGTGCTATATAAATGATAAGTACAATGCAATACATTCTATAACATGAATATTCTTAGAGCTTACACAATTTCTACTTCCCAAATTCTGAAAATGACACGTGCAACACTTGGCACTGAACCCTGGGCTGTCACAGAGACTATCGCCAGACAACAAAATAGTTTTTCCTGCAATTGCATTGTTCAATGATGCTTCTTCTTGTCACCATGTTTTAACTAGTAAAGGGAACAGGTACTGCTTTTGGTTTTTGAAGGTAGTGTTTTGTGTTTTTGGACATGACCTGTAGTCCCAAAAATCACACAATTATGATACTTTAAACCACTAAACGAAAGAGTATTATCTTCTGCAAGATTACCAGCACAGAGTAGAGCAGACCGAGAAAGGATGTAATGGTTGTCTTGACAGGTACATCCCATTTGTTATTTGGTTCCAATTAAATATTGTATCACAACTAGTATCATTAACTGATGTGGCGCATTTCAACAGCTTTAAAATATCTAGCAGGCAGCATTGACAAACTATATATTTTGGTTGCCACATCAGGCCTTTATTTGGCTTTTTGTGTTCTTCTATTTCAAATGTTTCCTCTACAGTAGAAAGACTTTACTTTGGGACAATTCAATTCCTTGATTATTAGCAATACTTCCAAGCGGTCCTGAAGATGTTAGAAGAGATATTCCAGGTCTAGGCAAAATAACTGGTGATATCGTTAAAAAGTGAATTTCTCTTGGAACACAGAACCTGATGGTGTATTTTGAATAAACAGAATGGCCTGAGTCAGATTCCATAACTATTTCTGGCAGCACTGTGCACATCGATGCAGGCATTTAAAAATATCAATAATCTGTCTGATAAGTTCATGCATTTGCACTGATATTTAATACAAATCCTGGCCACTGCACCTAAGCATCTTTCAAAACTATTGTTGCTTATGGTTTTTGATGTTGCAAAAGTAACTCTGCCAAAGCAGTTGTTGTTTGACAGCTGGCTTCCATTTTTTGTGGTGAGGTCTTTGATTGGCTGTCTTTCTTTTTCCGAGGACAACTATGACACTGGGAATTGGCAGTTGAAAGTACATTCGAATTATGCATGCAGTGGTTCAACCCTGGCAGCGAGAACATAATTGTCTTGGCCAATGGCAATACTACTTGCTACAAGTGTAGTCCATCAATACCCACCCTTGATTTTCTAGGCTGAGTGGTGCACAGAAAACACTTGCCACTCTGAGTCTTTAAAAAATAAAATAAATTGGAAATATGTACATTGTTCTTGCATATTGCATGTAATGTTATTTTTGTACATCACAACCAAAGAGAGAGTTTATCAGACTGGTGGGAATGGGATATCCTCGTGTGAGCTAAGGCAATTCAATCATTGTAATGAAAATTATGGTAGACAAAAGAATGCAAGGTTATTTTGCACAACGACAATACCAGGCATACCTGCGCTGGCTGTGATGCCTAGGAAAGACCCAACATCACACTGACTTCCCCAGAAACACAAATTAATGTGTAATGTGGAAGTCAAGCAATTCTCACATCTTGATATTGCACAGGCTACTAGGTCGAGCCAAAGACATACCTACCAGGTATTGGCCACCTACTCTGTCTGTAATATAACATATAGGTTGTTTGACACCAGAACCATGCCAGGCATATCTGCATTGACTGAGATGATTCAGAAGGAACAGAAAACACACTACGTTCCCCTGTCACCTCTTGTCACATGGAAATCAATGTCTTAAGAGGAAAAAGTGACAATTCATACATAAGTTCTCATAAAGTGCAAGATGTTCACTTCATGACAACTATCCATATCATACTTACCGGATGTCTTATTTGTAGACTGGTACAGCACAAAGCAGTAATCTCTTTGAAGTTAACTGGCTCATACATGTCAGTGCTGAAATGCTGACTTCATACACAATCTCAAACTCCTCTTTTATGGAATATGTTTCCACTGAAACGTCTACTCATGCCACCTGGTTGAACTCCAAAGTTGCTTAGTCATTGTCGTTTGATCGAAATCTGTATGTGGAAAACATGTAGTGTACTGTCTAGCTTCTTAGCATTTGTAGTGTTGGAGCAACCAATAACGATGCAAGAAGGCATTTTACTAATAAATGCAAGAACAATCCAAGTTGTGATAGATTTTATTGAACTAACAAAATATTGTCCTAAGATGGTAGTTCCATAAGCCTTTGAAGTACCAGAGACGTCTTAATCATATGGTAGTTACAAGACACATGTGAAACAAAAGAAAACACACACACAACTGGATTTCACTTTTACATTGGAAAAAGGCAGGGGATTCTCCCACTTGAAAGTCCGGTGGCTGCAGGATTGCAAGGCCCCTTTATTTGAAGGGCCATACATTGAGCATGTGTCTGTTTTAATTTCCAAACACTGAGAGTCAGCTTCCCTCGCTGAAAAATTAAATTTCAAGCAAATATTTTGAGTGCATAATTTGAATGTCCCAAACGTTTAAACTCATAGGGCCTCATTACGAGTTTGACCCTAAATCGGCTGTAAATCCGCAGTGGCAGAATTAAAGTTGTGGATCAGCGGAATTAACGGTGAATTACAACCTGGTGGGCATGCTCACACACCAATGGCAGTAACGGTAAATAAGCTGAAAACGTGAAAATCCGTCTATAGTCAGTGGATTTACTGTTACAGCCCAACCATTTAGCGGAAAATCCACTGGCTGAAATTCCGCCAGTAAAATTACCACTGGCGGAATTAACGCTGGCGGAAATCTATCATCAAAAGGAAAAGGAAGCACGGTGGTGGTCATTTTGAAAAACACAATCTATTCAAAATCACCAAAAGGGATTGCCATTCAAGTTTACAACACACCCTGAACATGTCCACAGGCAAAGGCAAAGGGAAGGTGACAGAAATATTGCCGCGAAAGCCAAATTTCAGTGAGTGGGAGCTCACTGTGCTGGCTGAGGAGGTAGTGGCCAGTGTTAATGAGCAATATGGTCCACGCCACAGAAAGATGTCCCACTAGCTCAAGACCGCCATATGGACCGGGATAAGGGACAAGGTGGCTGCTGTCGGAAACCCCCCGTGGGACATGGATGAGATATAGAAGCAGTGGAAGGACTTGAGAAGCAGGGTGCATATGCTCATCAACACCCACTGCAGAGACACAGCGGACACAGTCGGAGGCAATTTGATCCCGCTATAGCTCACGCCATGGGAGCAGAGGGTCTAAATCATCCTCCACATGAAGGGCCAGGAGGGCGTGGGCCATCTGCCACGAAAATCCTGGTAAATACATGAGTAAGTGGATCATTTGTCACATGCACAACAACTACAACGACATTGCAACAGGCACACCTTCAGTTACCCAGCCAATGCATGAACAACAAGTGAAACACCTTGGTGCAGTACAATAATGGGCATGACAGGCGTGAACCCCATCCAAGACAGTCCATTAGCAAGAATGTGGGCCACCTGTCGGACATACACAACCACTCTGGCGCTGTACGCCCCATGGACATTCAGCCATGAACAAGGTATACAGCAGCCATCTTGTGGAAACATGTCCAACACCCTCGTAACACGAAATCTGCAAATGACATACCACACAGTACACAAATGGCATACATGCAATAGCTGCAGATGTTGGGGTGACACACCTACAAAACACTACAAAGCACTAGGGGGAAGGCCTCAGCAAAGAGTGCCTCCCAATCTAAATAACACTAACACTACCATGGCTAGCAGGGCATGCCTCATGTGACAGAAGAGCAGGACAAGCTTACAACAACGTACCATCCCTGCATTGGCACACATTCCTTTGCACAGTCACCAAAACTTGCCAAAACGGCCCAGGCAAGGCCCACATACACAACACGTGACGTAGATACTGCAAGGTGATGTCACTTATTCCATGAAACTGCCTGTCACATAAAGCAGGCCACCCTGGGGTGGTGTGTCACTGTGACCCCACTGCACATTGCATACACTGCAACCAACCAACAAGTCCAATCGATGCACTGTTTACTGTCTCCTGACAGGTGTGGGATGTTTCAATCCACGCATACAAACCCTACAACATCATTGTGCATTACTGACATGGGAAACCTCATAATGGCCGCCGGAAAGCATGCTGCTGGCCAGAAATCACCAGAAAGTGTGCAGTGAGAACCTGACAGACAGGCTGCCATCTTCTTTTGCCTCTGTCAGTATTAATATAGGAGACCATTGCCAGCCCCATCCTTTGGCTGCCCACAGAACAAAACCAGACAAAGGAATACAGAGCTGTTCAACAATTCATTTTCTTGATTGTCAAAATTGCTAAAATCATGGGCATGAAACCACCAAAAAAATCCAACTTCTGGTTGGGTGTTCTATATTACTCTACTGCAGAATCCACATCAATACAATGTTAGCAAGGATCATATGCTATCAAGTAAAATCCCTTTTTTGAAATGTATTAATTTAAGGCAGCTGTCAAAAATGGTTGCAATACCGGTGCCCGCCACTGACCGGCCCTAGCTATCTAAATTCTGACAGGAGACTTGTATTTCAGGAGCTAAACAGTGAACCTGAGTTAGCTGGGACTTCAAAGGCTTGCTTGTCCATGAGAAGTCTTCACACCTTTTCATCTCAGCAAGAAGGCAGGAAATCACGAGGTTCTGTTAATCAAATGGAGAGTGGCAACCTGGACTGATGCCCTGCTAGCAGGAAAAAACAGACAAAGGATTCCTTCAGCTGAATAGGGTATGCTGATTTTGGGAGTGAACTGTCAACACTGCTCTGGGGGAAGGCAAACCATCTGATCTCTGAGTCAAGCCAAGTTTCTAGCGGCGGGGACAAACCAATGGGTGTACTGCAGTGGAGGCAAATGTATGTTTTTATTAAATTGCTTATAAAATATTGTATCAAGTTGACAGAAATGTACAATTTGGGGATTCTTAATATGAAAAATGCACCCACGATTTGAGACTAAGCTGGACGTTGTGGGATGTTCTGAGGCCAAGCCCTGTAATTATTAATATTGTAACGTCTGTGTTTATGCTAGATACCTCAAAACTTACTGTAATATGCCCAGAGAGGGTGTGTACCTCCGTGTCAGATTTGATGAAAAACCAATATGGCAAAACCCACTAAAAGCGCAAAATGTTGTCATTTCTGAACCCAAGCTTTTAGAAAGAGCAGGGTTGAACAGAGACCTGTCTTAATTAATTTGTGAAGTGTACATGTAATTTCAACAACTTGTGTATCTGGGAAGCATGTTTGGTTATGAAAAATGGTTTCTAAGTAAATGCAAGGGGGAGTGTTCTTTCAGCCAAGCCATAAACATAGCATCACTCTGACTCATTCTGACTCACTATTCCATTCTCCAGTCAGGTCACAGTAAATCCTTTAACCTATCAGGATCCTCAGAGGTTTGGGCATAGAAAGTCAGCCTTCCTACCCACTTTCAAAAGACATAAAAAGAGCCACTGAGACCCAGAGAGGGACATTCATTTTCCACTCTTTAATCATTTATGCGCAGCACGCTGCCCGACCATATCCACAACTTAGACTCCAGATAGACTCCAGAACTTGAAGCAGAGAGGCCTGAACCAAAAGCTGAATCCTCCTCAACAGGCCTCAGAATCCAGCAACCTGACCAAACTATTCAACAGCCGGGCGAGCTGTTGATTTTGGCTAGAACCATATTCAGACCCAGAAAGCAGAGCTGTATCCAGACCCAGAAAGCAGAGCTGTATCCAGACTCAGACAAGACCGCTGTGCAGTGCCAATAGCAGACCCAGACCAGACCGCTGTGAGTGCCAGAGACCATCCCGTGGCAAGAGAACACAGCCCAAACCTGACCAGATCTGTGACGGGGTCCATTCCCTTCCAATATTAGGAGTGAGTATCCAACCAGAACTGTACAGAACCAATCTCTTAGTCTAAAGTGATCCTATCCCACCCATTTCAACCTGTCCAGAACTTCATAGAAATCATGTGTCCATTCTTTGATTTTAAAGCTGCATAAGTGTCATCTGTCATTCTGAAATCTTGACTTCATTTCTGGAAATCTACCTCCACAAAAATGTTGTATCTTTTGAAACGTATGTCCTGGAAGTGAGATTTTAAAGCTGAGAACCTAAGCTTTCCAACAAACCCAAAACGACCTTCCAACTCCTTATAGTTTTTCCGTAATCACGATGGACGCACTCGGAAAAACGTGCGAATTGCAATTTAACTCAATTTCACCACTTGTAAAAATAGCAGCTTCTTGCCTTCCACTGCTGAAATTCGTTTTCACTCTGATAATCATTCCTGAATCATTGCTAGTATTGACCTGAACTAATTCAAAGTAGCTATCACCTACCCTGAATCTCCTATAAGGAAATGAAATCATTTTTAGCATATTTTTCACTTCATTGCAACCACATTATAAGTATTTGGCCTGTGTTTTGAAATCATCCCTGTTTCTCTAAGCTTGCTGGGGGGAACGGGAACTGAACTGCTTCTGATTGTATTCCTGAAAACATGTGTGCCCTCATTTCCATCTCTTCATATTGCATAGTGGGGAGTGAGGAAAAAGTGATCAGATTATCTCTTGTTGAAACCATATCCAGTTTATTTCTGTGCTGCATTCTTTCCATCATTGCTTTTCCTTGAAACCATACAAAGTATTCTCTGCTACCTTATCCTTTCTATACCAACTCCTAAGTAATTAAAGAATTTTGCTACTGTAATCTTATCCATTGTTGATCACTGTTCATACTCATAAGTGTGCTATCAAATATTCATTTATTCATAAAAGTGATATATATACATATATATATATATATAATGTTTAATTTTTCCAATAAACCTTTTAATTTGCAAAACAAACCTACTTCTTGGCTCAGTGAGGTCAGAAAGGTTTCAAAGAGAGGGGCATTATATAAGGGTTTATCACCCAGATTTAAGAACTTGACATAAAAATATATAAATAAGGGCTTCCATTGGGCATCCCAGACTAGGCATTGACTTAGTTGGATTGCTGAATTGAAGTCACTTACAGAGGCATGTAAGACACCCAGGACCCCATGGAGGACACCAGTGGAACCGGCACACATCGAGAACTGAGAGCAGGGAATATTGCAAGGCATGCCACACCCATGGAGGACATACCCCAGAAGAAGACCTTCAGGATTCCCCAGTCCAAGGGCCATGCACCGCGCACATCTGGGGCTACCAGCACACCAGCCACAGTCTTGTCAGTAGACGAGCAATACAACATGGGCACAGGGACCACACCCGCTGTTACAGCGGCATGTGACACTGGCACCCCTGGCTCTTCCTCCCCAGCTGCCCCTTTGAGTGTGATGTCCCAGAGGTCAACCCCCCTGTCCCGTCACTAGCCCATTCAGTCCTCTCCCTCCCCTTTGTCTTCTTGACGTGCACTTAATTAGCCAAACACTGAGGACACAGAGCCACGTAAAGACGACATTGGCATGTGTGGTGAGCAGGCATCAAGCCGCCATTAAAGGCACCACGATGCCTCACCAAAGCCAATACAACAACAAGCCATGGATGACATTTGGGAGGGGCTTAGGCAGATGGAACGGCATCAGAACGCAATTGAGAAACTGGTGTTGAGCCAGGAGTCTGATGCATGTGCACTGCATGAGGGGGTGCTCAATGGCTCCAGGAGGGTGTCCAGTGCCCTGGACTGACTGTGTCGCTGAGGTGCTGCAGAGACGGCAAGCACCACCGTCATGAGCAAAAAGGTAAATGAGTTGTGTGCCGCATTCATTGGCACACTTTGTAAGTTTGTCAATGCTCCTTTTAGAGAAAATTCTGTTCCAACCATACTCAAGAACGCCTGGATCACTCCATTATTAAAAAGAAAAACAAGCTTGTGTCCAGAAACGCCAGGTAACTACTGGCCTATTATGAATACATAATTGTTATAAAAAATTCGGGACCGGGTAGCAAATATGCAAATCGCGGCTCACTTGAATGCCGAGGGGATCCTTAATAAATGACAGTCTGGCTTCAGACTCGGCTATGGGAGAGAAACAGCCATGCTCGATCTGAAGTCCAGGTTTTTACAGATTATGGATAGGGGGCACACCGCTATGCTTATACTGCTGGATCTGTCTTCAGACTTCGACCGGGTGGACCATGAGTTGATGGCTGCCATGTTAAGGGAAGTTGCAGTTTATTCAGAGAATGCTGCCCTTTTTGAGTAATCGCTGGTGCAGAGTATGCAGTGGGCATTCAGAAGCAAAGCCAACTCTTTTGGCATATGGGTGCCTCAGGGGGCTTTCTTATCACCTTCCTCATACAATATATTTATGGTGCCTTTCTTTCATCTCCTGGAAGAACATGGTGGCATCTTCACAAATTATGCGGATGACACTCAATGTGGCATCCCACTGTCTGGCAATCATCACCAGAATGAAAAAAAAATCAATGAGATGAATTTATACAAAACTGGATGGTAAATAATGGACTGGCTTTGAACAAGGAAAAGACTGATCTGATGGTGATTGGCACGGAAGGTAGACTGTGAAAATTAGGTAAAGACTATTCTCACTTTCGAGTGGCAGGTTGTAATATTAAGACCAAAGAAAAAGTAAAAACTCTAGGGGTCAGCACTTGAACATGAAGGCGCATGTGAGTGGTTTAGTCTCTGCTACCGCCTATTACAGTAAACTGCTGGTGCAGCTCTGCCCCTATATCTCGCAAGCTATTTGTGAAACCGTGGCAAGAGCTATTATAGGGTCAAAGATTGACCTCTGTAGCACCCTGCTAGTGGGCAGATCTAAATCAGAATGTGCCAGACTATAAACCTTGCAGTGTGGTCAGAGTAATTGTAGGTCTCAAGAGGGGAGATTGTGTGTATGAGGCAAGACATGACCTACATTGGGGGTCATTATGACCCTTTTGCTAAGGGATTACCGGTACTGCACCCTCATTACAACCCTGGCGTTGGACCATGGTGCTAGTAGCACCATGGTCCACGCCGGTAACTTACCGACTCCGCCATGGCGGAATGGGGAATTACCGCCCTATTCTGAGGTTGGCAGGGCGGTAATTCCCCATGCCGCCATGGCCCTTCCCCATTCCCATTTTTGCCCCATAGGGCTCAATGGAAATGGGGAAGGCACTAAGTATGGTGCCGCAAATTGCGGCACCGTACTTAGCACCAAGGTCGCTTTGCGGGTTGGTTTTTAACGCCTGCAAAAAGCAGGCGTTAAAGTCTCCAACCCGCAAAGGGACCTCGTAATCAGGCATTAAGGGTTTAACGGCGCTGCCACCTTTTACGGCACCGTTAAACCCTTAACGCCTGGGTTGTAATGAGGGCCCTGGTAAGTGTACGGGTACAGTTAATCCCTTAGCGCCCAATTCCCATAACGGTGGATGGAACCAGCCATTATTGCAGGGACCCGCAAAGGGACACTGGTGATAATTACGGTACCGCAATTTGCGATACCGTAATTACCGCCTTTCCCCATTTCCATTATGCCCTATGGGGCAAAAATGGGAATGGGGAAGGGCCATGGTAAAATGGGGAAGTACTGCCCTGCCAACCTTGGAATGGGGTGGTACTTCCCCATTTCACCATGGTGGACTTGTTACAATACCGGCAGCAACCATGGTGCTAATAGTGCCATGGTTTAGCGCCGGTGTTGTAATGAGGGCCATTGACTGCTAATAGAGGCAAGAATTGAATTCCGCCTCTTACTGATCACTCACAAATATTTGATGGGTATCATGTTGGGGATGTTTTACACTTATGCAACAAATGGCAGATAGTTTGGAGCTATGCTTGTACGTCTCTTCTTGCATGCTTGTGATTCCAACTACAGCTGCAAATGCATAATGGTGAGCGGTATGATATGATATGATATGATATGATATGGCATTTATAACGTGTCTATACACAAGTGTTTCAAGTCACGACGAGGCAAGGGAGGGAAACAAAGGGAGGACAGACAACGATCCAACTAGCCCAGGTGTCATTCAGATCATGCAAGTGCGAGGGAAGGGGGCAGGGACAGTGCAGTACATGGGAATAGATAAAACAATAAGTAATGGCCATCATGTGGCAAGTGCATGGATAAGTGCAGACATCAGGTGTCAAGGGCTGGTAGGGGACTGTAGGGATACAGAAACAGATATGTATGTGTACATGGATGCGACCATGAATGGTTGCATTACATATTTTGTCACACCAGCCATCCATCCCTTCCCTACTCATGTTCACTGTCTGTCAGCACTGCACCTGAGGGCATTGGGTCTTTTTTGTCTCTTGATGGTGGCAGGTCCTCATCAGAGGGCAGGGGGCACTTTCACCTGAGCAAGATATTGTGCAGCATGCATCACAGACATACTAATGCATTGTCGGGCATGCACTGGTCCATTGTGTTGGTGGCTGATATGTGTAGGTTGGGAGGGCAGGTCCTGCGTTTACAGTGCCTTCACCGGCCATGCATTGTACAGTTGTTGTATTGTCCCCGCCTTCAAATTGCATTCCACCGATGCTGCACAATCAATCAGTTTGATGGCACTTGTACTCACCCAGTCCCCAGGTCAGTTTCCCTCATTGGCTCTTCATGTGTGCAGACAGTGCAGGGTGTTCAGCTGCTTGTCAGTTGGGATACAGGATGGGGCATGACCTGAGGGATGGGTGCTCGCATTGCATGGTGCCCCCTCCTACTACTGCTGCTGCTCTGCGGGTTCCTCCTCTATGCGACATGTACCCTTCGCTGATGTTCATGCCTGTGAAACTCAGTGAGGGGGGGGGCAGCTGTGTGCCCCAGTTTGCAGCAGCTACTGGCAGCAAGGTATTGGGTAATGTGTTTGGGGTAGGTGTGCCCTTTTTTGCTCCTCCTGAGTGGTTCTAGTGCACCTGTACCTTGATTCCTGGGACCTGCATGAATTTACCTCCAGCTTTTTTGTGGAGGTTACTGTGCTGTGTTTTTTGCTTACTGCTGATTTTTGAGGTAATTACGCTGATTTTTGATTTATAAAGTGGTGGAAATGGGTTTTCTTTTTTGGAGGTGATTCGCCAACGTAATTAGCCCCAGTGCTAATTTAACCATTTCTTAGGGGAATTACCACTGGGGATTATTTCGCCAGAGGTAATTCCACCAGGGGTATTACCGCTGATTTTTCTGTAGGTCATAATGTGGCATAGTGGTAAAGTTGGTGGTAGTCACTGCCAATTTAACCACTTGCCGCTAGACTCGTAATAAGGCCCATAGTGTCTAATGAGTGGAACCCAGCATGTAAAAAACAGTAATGCTATTGTAGACAAATTCCAACATGCTAGATTCAAAGGAACACAGGTTGAGAAGGAAAGGGATATGCGTTTTCACACCATACATGTGCAGTAAGGTTTTTCACATGTATAGTGATATGCATTTTCCAATGTTATAAGTACACTCATGTTTTGCATCTTCCTGGTTGTCACACCCAAATTATTGCTTGCAGTCATTATAATGACCCATATTACTAAAAAAGACACTGTGCACCCATGTGTGGGGACTAAACTATTGTCGGAGGTTGCTGCATGTTTTTGCAGCCTCTATGCTGTGTTAATGTGGCAAATAGTTTAACCTGAGTGGCTTACGTCTAATTGTATGCAAATGGTAAACTAATACAGAAATATTCCCTAAGCTTCCGAGATGCTATGTCCAAATGTCTCCTAGTTGTGCCTCAGATTTGACAGTGGGCCTCATTACGAAGTTGTAGGTAAAACCCTTCCGACTCCGCCCTCGTGAATGGAGCAATTACCGGTCCATTCTGAGGTCGGACGGACCAGTAATTCCCCATTCACCAGGGCCATTCCCCATTCCCATTTGAGCCGCCATAGGGCTCAATGGGAATGGGTAAGGCGCTAATATTAGTACCGCAAATTGCGGTACCGTTATTAGCTCTACAGTACCTTTGCGGGTCCCGTCCTTAACTCCTGCAAAAACCAGGCGTTAAGGAAGGACCTGCAAAGGGAACTCGTAGTAGGGAGGTAAGGGATTACCAGCACCGGTGCTCTTACAGGTGCCGGTAATCCCTTACCTCCCACCTCGTAATGAGGCCCAGTGTCTTAATGACTCAAATACAAAGTGGCAAACACAAAAATACTTTACCACTGTTCCAATGGCACTGTTTGATGGGTATGGCTCTTCTTTAATAATGGGTACCAATAATTTCTGGTTAGACATTGAAAATTGCCATACAGGATGCCTGTGTCTGTACCCATTCTGGGATCTAAACATTGGGGATAATTACGAGGTTGGAGGTAGCCATGATGCTATTAGCACCATGGCTACCCCTTACCGCATTCCGGGTCCGGGTTCCTGAAATAGGGACTTACCGGGTCATTCCAACCTTGGAGGACCCGGTAAGTCCCCATTCCGGGAACCATTCCCCATTCCTATTCGAGGCCCCATAGGGCTCAATGGGAATGGGGATGGAGCTAATAACGGTACTGCAATTTGCGGTACTGCTATTAGCTCTGAAGTCCCTTAACTGGTCCCTTCCATAACGCCTGATAAAACCAGGTGTTAAGGAAGGGACCCGCTATCGCACCTCGGAATAGGGTGGTAAGGGATTACCGGCACCGGTGTCCTTACGGGTGCCGGTAATCCCTTACCTCCAACCTATTAATGACCATTGTGTCTAAAAGTTGTATGTGAAAGGTAGTAGCGGCAGGTCATATTCAGGTACTGTCGATGTGGTTGGCTTGAAGACTAACAAATGCAAAATCTGCCATTAAAAAGATTATTTTTTTTTATACCAAATTGAACATTGGATTGTGGACATAAAACATTCTGATACAAATACTTACAAGTTTAAAACCAGACATGGGCTGTCCCCGATCAGTTTCATAATTCACACTTACATATATCACAGCTCAAATGAAGCAGTTGTTATATAATTCCATTTTGAACAAGGATGAAGAGACATATTAGTTTGTCAACCTAAATCCTGCCCTGTTCTGGTTAGTACTGTGTACATAATTAAATCTGCAGTAATTAATGCACTTCGGAGGCAATTACCATTTTATATATTGGGTTTTTGACATCGTTATACAACATGTAGATGGAACCTTGTTGGGTGGTTCTTAGCTTTTTGTAGATTGATTGTCTGTTATTGCCCTACTAGACACACACTTTATTTAGTTATTTGATCATTTATTAGGTGGATTTAGTTATTTATTTATTGCAATGGATTTGTTACGCAAATTGAACAAACTGCTCAATGGCATGTAAAGTTACATATCAAGATTAAGATCAGATGGTGCCAAAGTAAGATGGATGAAGTCTTGAAGTAGGGGATCTCGCTACTGGTGTGACCTGCTGTGATAATAAGTATTACAAATTCAAGACTTCAAGTCACTCAATGCAGTAAAACAAAAACATCTCCAACAACAGAAGTTGATTGCAGCATAGTTGCTCCGTGGTTACTTTCAGTGAGCAGCAACCTCATTGCCTGCTGAGAAACTGTGCTGGTGGTTCATTGCAATTAACGCATGCACATATTAAAGCAATATGCCCCGAGTGGTGGGGGCATTACCGACTCAGGTAGTTATAGGCCCGAGTGAAGCGAGGGCCTTAATGAAGGCCCCGGGGCATTACCAGAATCGGTAATGCCCCCGCCGTGAGGGGCATATAGCTATTAGTACCCCAGCCCATAAAAACTGCGTGACCGGGGCACTAAAAGCTTTTTTTTTGTCCTGAAACAACAACAAAAAACAACAAAGAAAATGGCCGCCGGGAAAGGGAAAACTGAGTCCTTTTTCCCTTTCCATGGCAGCCATTGGGCGCGGACTAGCTGGAAACAGAAGGTTTTCCAGCGCATCCGCTCCCCAAAAAAAAGAAGGTAAGTGCGGTTGGGAGGGCAGAAGGGAGGGGAAGGAAAAAAAAAAAACATACCTGGGTCCCCGGCGGGGGACGAGGGAAGCCTCCAGCCGTGTGGAGGCTTGGAGTGGGGATGGCCCCGCTCCGAGTCTCCACACGGCAGGAGGCTGCCATCATCCCCCACCGGGGACCAAGGGATAGAAAGTAAGTGGGGTGGGGAGGGCAGGGAGGTGGGAGGGGGGAGGAAAGGGGACGGGAAAAAAAAGCTTTACCTCAGTCCCCGGCGGATAGCCTCTCCGCCATGGGGAGGCTCGGAGCGGGGATGGCCCCGCTTCGAACATCCTCATTGGCTGAGGGACTGCCACCCCCCCCCACCGGGGACAAAGGCCGTGGAATCCCGACAGAGGGATTCCCGGCCTGGTAATGACTCAGCGAGGGCCAATCAGAATGGCTCTTTCATTCTGATTGCACCCTCGCGGGTACTAATTGTAAAGAACTATTGCAACTACTATAAGGGAGCAGCTATTCCTTGATGAGATACTTGCCATCTGCTGGTCAGTCATGGTCATCAATGAAGAGGACAGCCATTGGAGCATATCAGAACGTTTACACTTTTAAAGCTTTGTTAAAATGATCTAAGGCAGCGATCTTCAAATCATGGTGCAAGCCCCACTTGGTGGGCTCATAGGCCATCCCTTGGGGTGACACGACTCTTATAAAACGGACAATGTTGACTATTTTAAATAGAATAACCGGTAAGATAGCTCAGTGGGTTGAGCGCTCGCTGTTGCGATCTATGTGTGATCTGCAGGTCGCAGTTCCGAATTCCGGCAAGGCCAACTCAGCCTTTCATCCTTCCAAGGCCCATAAATGAGTACCAACTTTGGTTGGGATGATAAATGTGTGTAAATATGTTCTCTGTAAAGCACTTTGGCTTAAGGCACTATATAAATAACAAATCATTTTCATTAGTACATATATTAAAATGTCTGGATTTTGGGCCAGCCTGCCAACAGTATTTTTAATCAAGGGGATGAGCAGTAAAAAAAAAAAAAGTTAAAATTCACTGTTCTAGTGCTTATTTTGACATGCCAGCCACGCAAGGTTGTATTGTTTGCATTTTGGACATGCACTTTTTTTTCGTATTGATATCTAGCAAAACTAGGTAGAACACTCCCCATGGGTGAGCACTGCAGGTGGTATGACCGGATTGCATGATGTGCAAATAATGAACATTACACTATCCCCAACACTTCTCTCCATGATAAGTCAAAATGAAAAACATGCCATCCTACAACCGTCTTCATCCGCCCAGTGCATTTCCCACCCGTGCACCGAATCGCTTTGAAAAACATACCGGGTGTAAGGACACGCTCCCTGCTGACACCAACTCACAATTCACTAGTATACACAAGAGCAGATAATCACCCACACAGTCACGCTGCTGATCACAGCCCTACTCCAGAGCACGGCTCAATTACGAAGTAGGTCTGTGTAGGTGAGACTTTGCTGCAGGGTAAATAACACAGAACTTAAAATGTGTCAGTAACCAATAGAAATTGGTACTCAAAACAACAACAAAGATATAATGAAAGCATGAGTCAGGCTGGCATTGACTCATTAGAGCAGCCTGCTGATCACCTACACGTAGATGCTCTAAAGACCTTGGGCCTCATTCCGAGTACGGCGCTAACCAATGGCGCTATTAACGCCTTGGTTGACGCCGTACCCGGACCGGCAGCGCCTTGGTGGATGGCGGAATCACCGCCCCATTCCAAGGTTGGCGGGGCGGTGATTCCCCATTCACCAAGGCTCTTCCCCATTCCCAAATGAGCCCCCATAGGGCTCAATGGGAATGGGGAAGATGCAAATAACGGTGACCGTTCATTACGGTCACCGTTATTGGCTTGGAGGCCCCTTTGCGCCCTCGACTTTAACACCTGCTCAAAGCAGGCGTTAAGGGCGAGGGCGCAAAGGGAACTCGGAGTATGGCGGTAAGGGATTACCGCCACCGGTCTCGTTACCGGTGGCCGCTATCCCTTACCGCCATACTCGGAATGAGGCCCGTTGGGCCTTATTAGGAGTTTGGAGGCAGCCATGCCCTTAATACGTGGATGGCTGCCTCCAAACTCGGGTCCGGGTTTCCTGAATTGGGAAATACCAGGCCATTCCGACCTTGGAGGGCGCGGTATTTCCCCATTCAGGGAACCCGGACCCGGACCATCCCCATTCCCATTCGAGCCCCCATAGGGCTCAATGGGAATGGGGAGGGAGGTAACAACAGGCCCAGTAATAACGGGCCCGTTGTTAGCTCCCTGGTCCCCTCGCGGGACCCTCAAAGGACATCTGCTCTGACCAGACGTCCAGAGCGGGTCCCGCGAGAGAACCTCGTAATAGGGCGGTATGGGTTTAACAGCACTGGCAACTTTAACGGCGCCGTTAAACCCATACCGACAGGGTCCTAATGAGGCCCCTTGCCAAGAAATAAAGCAGTGCCCTAAGGGCCGGACCATCTAGTTACTTAAAGGGCACTTTTTGGGAACATTGTGTGTCAGTGCTGTGAGCTAGTGCACTGTGCCTCTGCCATTTTGACCAATATTACTCATTATAGACCTTGGTAGCTCAGCGTGCCCTCTGACATTATGCCATCAAACACAAGTGTAAGCACTGCATGCATTAGGCAGCTCGTTAGCCTGAATTCAGCCCCAATCCAGAAGCAGTGCAAGGAGGAGTAGGAGAGCTCAAACACCCTAGCCAGAGAGAGTGTATCAGGCCAGCTTGTCCCACCAGGAACTCATAGATCAGCAGGTCCTTACTGTCTCCTGCCTGGGCACGCCTACCACCTTCAGCCTTCTGGCAAATATCGAGCACTGCATGCAGCTTAGAAGGGCAGAGTACACAGCATTCCCCCCTGTTGAAGATCCTCACAGTGCAGATTTGTTGAGCCACAGGCGGTTTCCAGCACACTGTTGGGATGGCACATGGCATCAACCAGCCATGCCTCTCCCGCATTCTCTCACTGGTGTTATCCTCCATGATGAGGCCGATGTGCATACACTGCCTTCCCTTAAGACCCAGCTGTCCATAATTACATCAAAGCCCAGTGCTGTGAAATGTCAGGCTTCTCAATGTGGCTGGAGGCCTAGACTACATTCCCAGGGCCCTTGCCAAACCAATGTGTCAGAGCATGTCTTCCTCAGAAGGTTCTATGTGCAGATGGTCAGTGATGCAAATATAGGATTTTATGGCTCAACCCCTGACTCCATGATCCTGGCTCAGAGCAACCTTCCATGCATCATGGATGACTACAGCAATATTGGGCATGGCTGCTGGGTATGCATAAGACAACACACCAGCACACCGGAGCATGACATCAGACAACCACAATGCATGTGACAAAACCAGATCCCACTGTGTATTCGTATAGGTGACAGCATGCAGAGGTAAGGGGTCACATATGGAGTCAGGAGGGGTCGGGTCTGATTGTGGTTGCTGTTAGGCGGAAACCTGTGCAGTTCCCTCTGGGACCACTGCAAAAGATTTAGGACTACAGGTGTTGCGATGAACCCACTTGGTAGCAGCCTGTACCACACAGATTCAATTGGTAGCTGTGGCTGAGCAGTCAGACTTCTCTCAAGAAAAGTTGGTCAGTATAGGGAGCATACAAGATAGGGTAATTCTCTGCAGCAAAACGAGTAAACACGCAACCAGGCTTTAGTATAAAGATAGTAAGTTATTTATTGATAACAGCACGTCTATGAAAAATACTAAAGCAGAACACGGCAAATAATTCAAAATACAATTACTCTGCAGAATGGAATAAGCTCAATCCCCCGAAACACACTATCGACAACTCTAGGTTCTACGGCACCACTTATTTTCAGACAGAGGTGTATACGTCAACCCAGATGACACTCGAATATTTAGTGAGGAAGGGAGAGAAGAGAAAGGCAGGTAACGAAGTCAACACGGTTCGCACTGAAGCGGGTAAAAATGCACGGCAAGAAAGCATTAATCACACTAGATCATACAGTTCGGCGGCCAGGCCCACTCGGTGAGAGGCAAGGCACGATGTCCTGGAAAGTCTCTACGGGTGATGCATTCAAGTCTCGTTTAGCAAATTGGTTAGCGACAGGTGGAACCAGTTCAGAACAAAGAGTGAATAAAGCTTGGAGGCAACCCAACGGAACGGAGAGGAATCAGATACCTCACACGAACCGATCGAAAAAGGGAAGCCAGGCGGTTACGGTACCTTGTTGTGGAAGACAGCTCCGACGGGGGCAGTTGTTCCTGGTGGTGGATGCACGACGGGTCTTGGCCAAGAGAAGAGATGCTCTCGTCGTCGAAGAGAAGATGTCCGGTGCACCACCAGGGAAGAAACCAGCCGCGGAGTGCTTCGTCACAAGGCACCACCTTTCGATCACGGTGCAGGGGTAGTGGCTATCCGGTTGCCGGGTGCTCTGCACGGGCAATTCGACCACTGCGTCCTGGGCGACCAAAAAGCACAAAGAAGAAGAAGACTGGTTGTTCCCACCAGCCAGGGAAAGAGCCTCTCCGGCAGGGAGATCTCTTCTGTCGTCGGGAGATTGTGAGACGATTCCGCAGGGCTCCACCGGAGGTGTCGTCGTGCAGGTCGAGTCAACGTTACCCTCGTCGGATTCTTTAGGTCCAGTGGCGACTTCCTGAAGATCCAGTCCCAAAGGCCCTGCTTTTATGCAGACGTCCCCCATTCATTCAGCCTAGCTTGTCAATCAACACATGCTAAGTGGTGAGCGGGAAGGCTCACCACCTGGGCCAATCACTTCAGAGTGCGACCTGAGTGTCTAAACCCCCTCCCACACCCCTGAGGTAACCCAGACAGAATGGCGCCACCTTCGCGGGTCTCTGTCCAGAGGCCCGCCAAAAGTGGAACAAAGGGCTCAACCTTTGGTTTAGGAGTCACAGAGAAAAACACAGACGCCATTTTACAACCCGAGTTCTGGCAGAAAATACCACTCGATAAACCTATTTAAGATAAGTAGATCGGTGGTACGTTGGAGATTAACGAAAAACAGTATCAATCTTCAACAATGGGACGAATCCCATAGGGTTATGCTCGGGGTCGAACATAACAAGTAGTTTCCACTGCCACCAGCCAAAATTCGACGAGGAGGGACGGGACAGTGCCCCCTCGAATAACAGATCCAGGAGTAATCGTATTACCCCTACTATCACGTCCACAATAAGATGGTTGGTACTAGTTCTGTTAGTAAATTTAGGTCTAGTAAAGCCAATGGTGACTTTACATGCCCGGGGAGACAGTAGTCAGTCCCCGGGTATGGAGTCTATGGTGGGGGGACCCGCTAGGGCGCCCCCGTGTCACGACACGTAGGGTGCAGAGTGACACACATAGAAAAACTTATGAGACCCTATGGAGTAAAAGACCCCATAGCCCATCGAACACATTGACATCTCAAAGGAATTACACACATACATGTCCAAGAGTGAGAGGAAAAGGGTCACACTCTTGGCAGGATGGGAAAAACAAACTCCAGAAATCCAGCAAAGCTGCTGGGGGACTCACTAGGTTAGGAAATTCAGCCTAAACAGAGAATTCTCCCTAACACTCGCCCCCCCCAGACTAAGGGACAGGAGGATTTAATCCACTCCTGGATGAATCTCATACCTCTAGTCGATGATATACATCCTAGAGAGACCATCAGCATTTTGGTGGTGACATCCTGACCTGTGCTCAATGGTGAAATCGAACCCTTGCAGGCAGATCGACCATCTCAGTAGTTTTGGGTTTTCCCCTTTCATTTGCATTAACCATCTCAAGGGTTGGTGGTCCGTCTGAATCACAAAAGTAGAACCATACAGGGTTGTACTTCCCCCTCAGCCGCAGCTGGAGGTGGAATTACGGGTGTGACGTTGGACAACCGCGGGGAAGTCCGTGTCGGCTGCATCGGAATGTGGGCTGTTGGTTTCGGTTTGGAAGTTTTAGGTTTCCCTTTTACTTCTGTGTTCCTAGAGACAGCGGCCGCCATTTCCAATGGAGCAGGAGTGATTTCTTTCTTCATCATCTCCCCGAGAGTACCGCGCAGGGTCCTCTCTCTTGCAGGTCTGGTTAGCTCCTGTAACCGTTTACTAGGAGGTCTGGGAGTATGCGATACAACTCCGAGAGTTTTCAAATCGTTACCCAACAGTACGCGTCCTGGTACCTCACTCTGTATGCTGACAGGTATCTTTACAGTCATGTCGTTACACTGGATGAGAACTGGTAATTGGGGAAGCATCTGCACAGGCCCTCCAGCTAACTTGGTGAGGCGTTTGGGTGCCTTAGCAACATCCTCAGCCTGAAAAAACGATTTATCCACCACAGTTATGCTGGCCCCAGTGTCCCTAATGGCAGGCGTCTCCTGACCATTCACCTGGACACTGTCCTTATAATACTCTTTAGTATTATCGGGGATAGAATTATAGACATCTAAATTCTGTTGTTCCCACAACCCCAGAGATACTAAAGAAACGCTGGCTGAGACTCCAATGGGTTCGTCAGCTAGCAGTAGAAAGTTTCCACTTGCCATTTGGACTTCCTCCTCTGGAGCGAAGGCTAAGGAGACAAGCTGGACCCCTGAAGGTTTACCCTTACATCTGGGATCTCCTTTCACGTGATCAGTCGAGCCACAAACAAAGCATTTCCCGAATGCTTTCTGGAATGGTGGCTTGTTCTGACCTCCTTCCGGTTTGGCACCAGAAGACACACTATTCTGCTGTGGTTTTCCCGGTGGCTTACCCTTCTGGTTTTGTTTGGGGCCCTCTTTGGAATGTGAGTTATTCGAATTCTCTTTTGAGTCTTTTTTAGGCTGTTTTCCCTCGTCCTTTTTCTGAGTTGCCCCAGAATCCTTGTGAGTAGCCCTGTTGGCAACCCACAAGTCAGCAGCCTTAGCTAGAGCCCTGGAATCTAATTCCTTCGAATCAGCCAAGTGCTGTCTGAGCTCAGGAGAACAGGCATCATAAATCGACTCCAACATAAAAAGATTTCGCATACCCTCGTAAGTGTCAACTTTGTAACCCTTAATCCATCCCTCTAAGTTTTTCAACCCTTCACTCACCCAGGTAGCCCAAGGGGTACCATCATGCTTTTTGAGGGTTCTAAACCTCTTAAGATACTAGGAAGGGGTCTTCCCGAATCTAGCTATCAAAGCTAGTTTCACACTTTCGTAATCCGTCTTATCCACCTCCCCCAATTCCATTACCACATCAGTCGCAACAGGAGGAAGCCTAGAGAACAACCAGGGAAGCAACGCATTCCCGGTGATGTCCTGGAGCCCATGATTGTATTCAAACAGTTTCAACCAATCCAACACATCCAATCTCGGTTCGTACATACCCACTAATTCCTTCGGCATCCGGGGTCTTTTGGGACTGGAGCTCCTAGAGGAACCAGAGGAGAGAGAAGCATTTGCCATAGACAACTTTTTCATTTGTAACTCATGATTAAGCTCTATTTCTCTGAGTCTTAACTCAGCTTGTTTCTGCTCAGCCTGGGCATTCATTCGTCTGAACTCGAGCTCTTGGTTTCGTTCAGCTTGAGCCAAGAACCGTTTATATTCTAATTCGAGCTTCATTTTTTCAAGTTTAAAATAAGCAGAATTACTCGTGGGACCTGGTATTGGCCCCGTAGGCACAGTTGGTAAGGCAGGTAGAGGAACAGGTGAGACAGTTTCGTTAGCCTCGCCGTCCTCGTCAGCCTCTTCATCGCTATCATCAGAATTACGATTCAGATCAACACCATTACTGTTATCTACAGTTGCTGGAGAGTTTGGTTCCTCTGAACCAGTACCCAGACTTTGGTTCGCCAGCAATCTCTCTATCAGTTCTAACTTCTTGCCTTTTACAGGAAGATTCTCTTGTCTACAGAGAGCTCGCAGACTCTCAGTATTTTTATCCGACAAAGACTCTTGGCTGTAAATTTCCATTGTAGACATGTTTTTTGAAAGTTGCTTTTGTAACGTTTTGTGGTTAGTCGTTCTACAGCGTCGAAAAACACTCTAAACTGTATACTCGATACTAATCCCACCGCTGTACACCAGTGTTAGGCGGAAACCTGTGCAGTTCCCTCTGGGACCACTGCAAAAGATTTAGGACTACAGGTGTTGCGATGAACCCACTTGGTAGCAGTCTGTACCACACAGATTCAATTGGTAGCTGTGGCTGAGCAGTCAGACTTCTCTCAAGAAAAGTTGGTCAGTATAGGGAGCATACAAGATAGGGTAATTCTCTGCAGCAAAACGAGTAAACACGCAACCAGGCTTTAGTATAAAGATAGTAAGTTATTTATTGATAACAGCACGTCTATGAAAAATACTAAAGCAGAACACGGCAAATAATTCAAAATACAATTACTCTGCAGAATGGAATAAGCTCAATCCCCCGAAACACACTATCGACAACTCTAGGTTCTACGGCACCACTTATTTTCAGACAGAGGTGTATACGTCAACCCAGATGACACTCGAATATTTAGTGAGGAAGGGAGAGAAGAGAAAGGCAGGTAACGAAGTCAACACGGTTCGCACTGAAGCGGGTAAAAATGCACGGCAAGAAAGCATTAATCACACTAGATCATACAGTTCGGCGGCCAGGCCCACTCGGTGAGAGGCAAGGCACGATGTCCTGGAAAGTCTCTACGGGTGATGCATTCAAGTCTCGTTTAGCAAATTGGTTAGCGACAGGTGGAACCAGTTCAGAACAAAGAGTGAATAAAGCTTGGAGGCAACCCAACGGAACAGAGAGGAATCAGATACCTCACACGAACCGATCGAAAAGGGAAGCCAGGCGGTTACGGTACCTTGTTGTGGAAGACAGCTCCGACGGGGGCAGTTGTTCCTGGTGGTGGATGCACGACGGGTCTTGGCCAAGAGAAGAGATGCTCTCGTCGTCGAAGAGAAGATGTCCGGTGCACCACCAGGGAAGAAACCAGCCGCGGAGTGCTTCGTCACAAGGCATCACCTTTCGATCACGGTGCAGGGGTAGTGGCTATCCGGTTGCCGGGTGCTCTGCACGGGCAATTCGACCACTGCGTCCTGGGCGACCAAAAAGCACAAAGAAGAAGAAGACTGGTTGTTCCCACCAGCCAGGGAAAGAGCCTCTCCGGCAGGGAGATCTCTTCTGTCGTCGGGAGATTGTGAGACGATTCCGCAGGGCTCCACCGGAGGTGTCGTCGTGCAGGTCGAGTCAACGTTACCCTCGTCGGATTCTTTAGGTCCAGTGGCAACTTCCTGAAGATCCAGTCCCAAAGGCCCTGCTTTTATGCAGACGTCCCCCATTCATTCAGCCTAGCTTGTCAATCAACACATGCTAAGTGGTGAGCGGGAAGGCTCACCACCTGGGCCAATCACTTCAGAGTGCGACCTGAGTTGGCAAGGCAACTCGGTCCAGGGTGTCTAAACCCCCTCGCACACCCCTGAGGTAACCCAGACAGAATGGCGCCACCTTCGCGGGTCTCTGTCCAGAGGCCCGCCAAAAGTGGAACAAAGGGCTCAACCTTTGGTTTAGGAGTCACAGAGAAAAACACAGACGCCATTTTACAACCCGAGTTCTGGCAGAAAATACCACTCGATAAACCTATTTAAGATAAGTAGATCGGTGGTACGTTGGAGATTAACGAAAAACAGTATCAATCTTCAACAATGGGACGAATCCCATAGGGTTATGCTCGGGGTCGAACATAACAAGTAGTTTCCACTGCCACCAGCAAAAACTCGACGAGGAGGGACGGGACAGTGCCCCCTCGAGTAACAGATCCAGGAGTAATCGTATTACCCCTACTAGCACGTCCACAATAAGATGGTTGGTACTAGTTCTGTTAGTAAATTTAGGTCTAGTAAAGCCAATGGTGACTTTACATGCCCGGGGAGACAGTAGTCAGTCCCCGGGTATGGAGTCTATGGTGGGGGGACCCGCTAGGGCGCCCCCGTGTCACGACACGTAGGGTGCAGAGTGACACACATAGAAAAACTTATGAGACCCTATGGAGTAAAAGACCCCATAGCCCATCGAACACATTGACATCTCAAAGGAATTACACACATACATGTCCAAGAGTGAGAGGAAAAGGGTCACACTCTTGGCAGGATGGGAAAAACAAACTCCATAAATCCAGCAAAGCTGCTGGGGGACTCACTAGGTTAGGAAATTCAGCCTAAACAGAGAATTCTCCCTAACACTCGCCCCCCCCAGACTAAGGGACAGGAGGATTTAATCCACTCCTGGATGAATCTCATACCTCTAGTCGATGATATACATCCTAGAGAGACCATCAGCATTTTGGTGGTGACATCCTGACCTGTGCTCAATGGTGAAATCGAACCCTTGCAGGCAGATCGACCATCTCAGTAGTTTTGGGTTTTCCCCTTTCATTTGCATTAACCATCTCAAGGGTTGGTGGTCCGTCTGAATCACAAAAGTAGAACCATACAGGGTTGTACTTCCCCCTCAGCCGCAGCTGGAGGTGGAATTACGGGTGTGACGTTGGACAACCGCGGGGAAGTCCGTGTCGGCTGCATCGGAATGTGGGCTGTTGGTTTCGGTTTGGAAGTTTTAGGTTTCCCTTTTACTTCTGTGTTCCTAGAGACAGCGGCCGCCATTTCCAATGGAGCAGGAGTGATTTCTTTCTTCATCATCTCCCCGAGAGTACCGCGCAGGGTCCTCTCTCTTGCAGGTCTGGTTAGCTCCTGTAACCGTTTACTAGGAGGTCTGGGAGTATGCGATACAACTCCGAGAGTTTTCAAATCGTTACCCAACAGTACGCGTCCTGGTACCTCACTCTGTATGCTGACAGGTATCTTTACAGTCATGTCGTTACACTGGATGAGAACTGGTAATTGGGGAAGCATCTGCACAGGCCCTCCAGCTAACTTGGTGAGGCGTTTGGGTGCCTTAGCAACATCCTCAGCCTGAAAAAACGATTTATCCACCACAGTTATGCTGGCCCCAGTGTCCCTAATGGCAGGCGTCTCCTGACCATTCACCTGGACACTGTCCTTATAATACTCTTTAGTATTATCGGGGATAGAATTATAGACATCTAAATTCTGTTGTTCCCACAACCCCAGAGATACTAAAGAAACGCTGGCTGAGACTCCAATGGGTTCGTCAGCTAGCAGTAGAAAGTTTCCACTTGCCATTTGGACTTCCTCCTCTGGAGCGAAGGCTAAGGAGACAAGCTGGACCCCTGAAGGTTTACCCTTACATCTCGGATCTCCTTTCACGTGATCAGTCGAGCCACAAACAAAGCATTTCCCGAATGCTTTCTGGAATGGTGGCTTGTTCTGACCTCCTTCCGGTTTGGCACCAGAAGACACACTATTCTGCTGTGGTTTTCCCGGTGGCTTACCCTTCTGGTTTTGTTTGGGGCCCTCTTTGGAATGTGAGTTATTCGAATTCTCTTTTGAGTCTTTTTTAGGCTGTTTTCCCTCGTCCTTTTTCTGAGTTGCCCCAGAATCCTTGTGAGTAGCCCTGTTGGCAACCCACAAGTCAGCAGCCTTAGCTAGAGCCCTGGAATCTAATTCCTTCGAATCAGCCAAGTGCTGTCTGAGCTCAGGAGAACAGGCATCATAAATCGACTCCAACATAAAAAGATTTCGCATACCCTCGTAAGTGTCAACTTTGTAACCCTTAATCCATCCCTCTAAGTTTTTCAACCCTTCACTCACCCAGGTAGCCCAAGGGGTACCATCATGCTTTTTGAGGGTTCTAAACCTCTTAAGATACTGGGAAGGGGTCTTCCCGAATCTAGCTATCAAAGCTAGTTTCACACTTTCGTAATCCGTCTTATCCACCTCCCCCAATTCCATTACCACATCAGTCGCAACAGGAGGAAGCCTAGAGAACAACCAGGGAAGCAACGCATTCCCGGTGATGTCCTGGAGCCCATGATTGTATTCAAACAGTTTCAACCAATCCAACACATCCAATCTCGGTTCGTACATACCCACTAATTCCTTCGGCATCCGGGGTCTTTTGGGACTGGAGCTCCTAGAGGAACCAGAGGAGAGAGAAGCATTTGCCATAGACAACTTTTTCATTTGTAACTCATGATTAAGCTCTATTTCTCTGAGTCTTAACTCAGCTTGTTTCTGCTCAGCCTGGGCATTCATTCGTCTGAACTCGAGCTCTTGGTTTCGTTCAGCTTGAGCCAAGAACCGTTTATATTCTAATTCGAGCTTCATTTTTTCAAGTTCAAAATAAGCAGAATTACTCGTGGGACCTGGTATTGGCCCCGTAGGCACAGTTGGTAAGGCAGGTAGAGGAACAGGTGAGACAGTTTCGTTAGCCTCGCCGTCCTCGTCAGCCTCTTCATCGCTATCATCAGAATTACGATTCAGATCAACACCATTACTGTTATCTACAGTTGCTGGAGAGTTTGGTTCCTCTGAACCAGTACCCAGACTTTGGTTCGCCAGCAATCTCTCTATCAGTTCTAACTTCTTGCCTTTTACAGGAAGATTCTCTTGTCTACAGAGAGCTCGCAGACTCTCAGTATTTTTATCCGACAAAGACTCTTGGCTGTAAATTTCCATTGTAGACATGTTTTTTGAAAGTTGCTTTTGTAACGTTTTGTGGTTAGTCGTTCTACAGCGTCGAAAAACACTCTAAACTGTATACTCGATACTAATCCCACCGCTGTACACCAGTGTTAGGCGGAAACCTGTGCAGTTCCCTCTGGGACCACTGCAAAAGATTTAGGACTACAGGTGTTGCGATGAACCCACTTGGTAGCAGTCTGTACCACACAGATTCAATTGGTAGCTGTGGCTGAGCAGTCAGACTTCTCTCAAGAAAAGTTGGTCAGTATAGGGAGCATACAAGATAGGGTAATTCTCTGCAGCAAAACGAGTAAACACGCAACCAGGCTTTAGTATAAAGATAGTAAGTTATTTATTGATAACAGCACGTCTATGAAAAATACTAAAGCAGAACACGGCAAATAATTCAAAATACAATTACTCTGCAGAATGGAATAAGCTCAATCCCCCGAAACACACTATCGACAACTCTAGGTTCTACGGCACCACTTATTTTCAGACAGAGGTGTATACGTCAACCCAGATGACACTCGAATATTTAGTGAGGAAGGGAGAGAAGAGAAAGGCAGGTAACGAAGTCAACACGGTTCGCACTGAAGCGGGTAAAAATGCACGGCAAGAAAGCATTAATCACACTAGATCATACAGTTCGGCGGCCAGGCCCACTCGGTGAGAGGCAAGGCACGATGTCCTGGAAAGTCTCTACGGGTGATGCATTCAAGTCTCGTTTAGCAAATTGGTTAGCGACAGGTGGAACCAGTTCAGAACAAAGAGTGAATAAAGCTTGGAGGCAACCCAACGGAACAGAGAGGAATCAGATACCTCACACGAACCGATCGAAAAGGGAAGCCAGGCGGTTACGGTACCTTGTTGTGGAAGACAGCTCCGACGGGGGCAGTTGTTCCTGGTGGTGGATGCACGACGGGTCTTGGCCAAGAGAAGAGATGCTCTCGTCGTCGAAGAGAAGATGTCCGGTGCACCACCAGGGAAGAAACCAGCCGCGGAGTGCTTCGTCACAAGGCACCACCTTTCGATCACGGTGCAGGGGTAGTGGCTATCCGGTTGCCGGGTGCTCTGCACGGGCAATTCGACCACTGCGTCCTGGGCGACCAAAAAGCACAAAGAAGAAGAAGACTGGTTGTTCCCACCAGCCAGGGAAAGAGCCTCTCCGGCAGGGAGATCTCTTCTGTCGTCGGGAGATTGTGAGACGATTCCGCAGGGCTCCACCGGAGGTGTCGTCGTGCAGGTCGAGTCAACGTTACCCTCGTCGGATTCTTTAGGTCCAGTGGCAACTTCCTGAAGATCCAGTCCCAAAGGCCCTGCTTTTATGCAGACGTCCCCCATTCATTCAGCCTAGCTTGTCAATCAACACATGCTAAGTGGTGAGCGGGAAGGCTCACCACCTGGGCCAATCACTTCAGAGTGCGACCTGAGTTGGCAAGGCAACTCGGTCCAGGGTGTCTAAACCCCCTTGCACACCCCTGAGGTAACCCAGACAGAATGGCGCCACCTTCGCGGGTCTCTGTCCAGAGGCCCGCCAAAAGTGGAACAAAGGGCTCAACCTTTGGTTTAGGAGTCACAGAGAAAAACACAGACGCCATTTTACAACCCGAGTTCTGGCAGAAAATACCACTCGATAAACCTATTTAAGATAAGTAGATCGGTGGTACGTTGGAGATTAACGAAAAACAGTATCAATCTTCAACAATGGGACGAATCCCATAGGGTTATGCTCGGGGTCGAACATAACAAGTAGTTTCCACTGCCACCAGCAAAAACTCGACGAGGAGGGACGGGACAGTGCCCCCTCGAGTAACAGATCCAGGAGTAATCGTATTACCCCTACTAGCACGTCCACAATAAGATGGTTGGTACTAGTTCTGTTAGTAAATTTAGGTCTAGTAAAGCCAATGGTGACTTTACATGCCCGGGGAGACAGTAGTCAGTCCCCGGGTATGGAGTCTATGGTGGGGGGACCCGCTAGGGCGCCCCCGTGTCACGACACGTAGGGTGCAGAGTGACACACATAGAAAAACTTATGAGACCCTATGGAGTAAAAGACCCCATAGCCCATCGAACACATTGACATCTCAAAGGAATTACACACATACATGTCCAAGAGTGAGAGGAAAAGGGTCACACTCTTGGCAGGATGGGAAAAACAAACTCCAGAAATCCAGCAAAGCTGCTGGGGGACTCACTAGGTTAGGAAATTCAGCCTAAACAGAGAATTCTCCCTAACAGTTGCCATGACAGCATTTGGCATTGTACACGAATCATAAAAAGATGGCAGTCAACACCATTTTACCTTTTCTATCTGTCCCTGGTGATACCCTTTAGAATCCCTTCAGTGGATCTGTACTACTAGCTGCCAAACCACTCTCTGCACCAATGCTATCCCTACTCCAGGAGCAGGTAGGACTCACTGCATGCTATGTAATAACTGTACTGCTCCACAACCTCTATGCCCTACACTGCACCGGATATTTGGTAGAAGACCTTTCAGGTACTCTCACCAGAAATGGAATGTTACACCCTCAAATTGACGTTAACCCCTGTCATGCCAATCAATATACCAATAGCATACTAACCCATTATGCCACTTCTGAAATGGTACTGGACAGCCGAGTCACAATGGCATCGCCGACTAGACTGCCCATTCCAGTTACCATGTCTAACATCGAGATATTCGTGGTGACCCATCGTCATCACTCTTCTAGTCTTATAAGTTCCAGAATGCAGGCTAGAGGACCTTATCCAGACATGTCATGGGGAGAATGCAAAGCCATGCATTGGAACATAATGAGCCCCAGCCAGTCCCACAGGCTCTGAAGCTAGTTGTGCCAAATGGGATTCCCCAATTCATCGCAAAGAACATCATGCATGCACTGTGGGTCTCCACGTGAACTTATTAAACGGGTTCCTGATGGTTGCATCGGTGTCACCTGCCTTCTACTGATGCATTAGGGGAAAGGGCACCACTTTGGTGCAAGAGGTAATGCATACGCTGATACACTGGCATCTAAATCATGTGCCACCTAGCATGCCCTCTAAGGTATATGAATGAATGTAATTCAACCACTGCACTTCCCAAGTGATGCCGGAAATCCCTTTCACCCTTCGCTGGTGAAAACAGTGCACAATTCTGGAAATCAGAGACAGCAGCACTATATAAATGACCACACCCACACCTTCAATCAGCAGGTATGTTGAAACATCCCCATGCCCGGTGATGATATTGAAGGTGCAGGCACTGATGATGATGTCATTGGGCCTGTCAGACAGTCACAAGGACATGATTAGCAGAAGGACATGATTGATGGGCTTGTGCTTTATAAACAGTTGTCCCCAATTACTACTGATATAGGTGAGAGTATAGCTGAACATGTTGGCAGACAACACCCCAAGCTCCTCTGTCCCTCTGATCAAACACCATCAAAGGACATGCAACACAACTTATGGATGCAGTGGATTTATTGAACCAGGAATTAAGGTTGTTATTTATGTTTCTACACAATGGGCCTCATTACGAGTTTGCTGATACCCGTGCCTGGAACACAGGCACGGCAGCCGCCAAACCCGTGATTATACCGGCACCCCGCAATGGAGATGAACGTGGGTATTCTGACCTTGGCGGCCCCGGTCGGACCCCTTTGCCGGCTGCTGGTAATGTGGACCTCCCCATTCCCATTGAGCCCCCTATGTCCCTAGGGCTCAATGGAAATGGGGAACTCGGATGCACCGGCACCGTTCATAACGGTGCTGGCACATCGGACGAGTTGTGCTTGCAGTAGCCACACTGCCTGCCAGGTCCGACCTGGCGGGCAGTGCGACACTCGCGAGCACAACTCGTAGTATGGCGGTCCGGATGCAACGGCACCAGCAAGCATACCAGTGCCGTTGTATCCGGACCGCCAGGGTCGTAATGAGGCCCATGTGTGGTGAAGAAAATGTTTTGGGGGAACAAGCATTCGTGAGTGAATGTCAAACATGTATGTCCATAGTCCATGGATTAAACCCCAAGTTAAAATTGGGAGGAGAGGAATTCAGATTGAGGAGGGAACCAATGTTGCAGTCCAAATGGTGAACCTTTCAGTTTAGACTGCAAGCAGCCTCTCTAGGCCCAGTGGTTTGTTCATTGTTCACAGCATGAAACTCCCAAGAGGTAGCAGAGGCCCACTGTCTGGCAAGTTTGGTTTCCTCCGTGGTCTGTGTGCAGGCGTCTGAAGCACCCACCGCAACAGCATCATCCTGCTGTTGGGCCAATAATGCCTCCTCCCAGTCCACAGCATAGAATGGTCTCTGCAATGGTCACTGCAGCAGCAGAGCCTGATGTTTGGCCAATTAGGAATCCTCTGTGGCTCCACTGAAGAACCATGTGTCTCTTTTTGGTACAACTGGGCATCCTCCCTGGCCCCAACATAGGCCTCTGATGACAGTGTAGCTGCCTGCTCCCAGGAGAACCAAGAATCCTCATTTGTCTCAGCACAGTCTTCTGTAGATGCTACAGCAGCAGCAGTTGGGGCTTGCTATTGGGCAAGCCAAGCATGCTCTATGACCTCTTGCATTTCTTCCATTACCTCTTTAGGCAAATCTTCCCTATGCGAATTGGCTACCTTCAAATCGTGATGCACCTCCTCCAGGGAATGACAGACCTACCACAGAATTGGGAAAAAAGACAAGATAGTCTTGAGTATTTGCCTCCCACTGGACTCTACCAGTGCCTGGACAGACTCCAGGGCTGACAGTCTCTCTATGATGTCTCACAAGAGACCGTCAGCCATAGAGGCAGGTGCAATGGGAAAAGGAAGTGGCCAGAGATGGTGCATCCCTCTTCCTTAATCTGGCTCAATCCAAGTGAACCCGTAGGCCCTTTATGAGAGGTGGCGCTCTATAGGATGGATGGGGATGCACATCTTACTCTCACACCAATAATCAGACCGACTCAGAAGTTGGCAAATCTTTAGCTGTTTTATTCACAAGTATCTAAAACAGGGAGTACAACGGGACTCAACGGATGCCACACAAGCATTATCTCGAAGCAACTCAACATATTTAAGAAAAAACACACTTTTACAATGAAAACTCGACATACGTGATGTCATACTACGTGGCAAAATAAGGAAACCTACGTTGGATTGTGGTTGGTCTATGGGGAACATCTAGGTATACATTCTATGGGGTATGGGATCGTGATTGGGTCTCTAAGGTCAGGTGGACAGATGTGCCCACCCCTAGTGCAAGTCGTCTACCGTGTCATAAAAATACAGGACGTTTCATTGGCTTTCAAACTATAGGGCTCTTTGCTACGTGGCCCTCTAAAATCGGTTGGCACACTTGTACCCTTCTGGAATATTCCACTTGCTTGCAGCACGCAAGCTGGTACCCCATGTGCTGGAGGGTTGGACTTGACCATACCTCCCCACCCAATTAGCCGAACATTCATCATCACTCCTACTGTCTGCCATTCAATTACTCTTTTGAACTCAGCCTTGTAAATATCACTGCACCTGAGTATAGAAAGGAGTGTGAGCATGGTCTTATCTTCTGGTCTTGGTGCAGCTCATCCAAAGTCTATTTTCATCTGACTATGTGACAGGAGACCATGTTTTGAGCTCCTTCTTCGTATTTAACATTATTAAATTAATGAAAGCTGGCACTTCTAGTGTTTTTCCATTACACCTTAACAGAAACTCGTATCGCTTCTCACGTTCATTGTATCTTCCTGTATAGATAACCAGTTTATTGGCTGCCCAATCATTGACACCGGGCCAGACAAGCCTTCTCAAACCTTCCTTCAATGGCAGTTGTTTTCTTTAACTGCGGCACCCTTTCAGCCCTTCTTTTGACAGGGTCCAAGTTTGCTAAAATGTGTCGTCGAACATCCAGATTCTATACACACATATATATATTGGCGGCACCGCCTTTGTCCTATTCACTACGTATAGCCAGCCTTATGATTACTGCGTTACTGTATCTGTACAATTATAATATGGCTTGCATTTTCTTCAGTGCTTTCCGCACGTGCGATCTTCATTTTGCACATCAAATGTTGCTACATTCTTTACTTCACCATCAGATTCGATAAGGTTTATGTACTTTCTTCATAGGCATATCTTCCGTGTGTGTAATTTCTGCTTCATGTGACATCACCAGTCTTCTCTTTCATTCGTCTTCACACTTCTTCCGGAACTTCCTTCAGAAGATGGCCATTTCTTTGCGGATATATTATATAGGGTTTTTATTTATTTATTTATTTATTTATTTTGATTTGTAGAGCGCACATCTGCCTGGGGGCATCGTGGCTCTAAGAATTCTTACTTGTTACAGGCATACATGGTGAGTATACAGATATACAGATTAGCATAGACGCGTTTTTTCATACATTTGCTGTTATTTCCATAATTACAGTGGTGAGAATACAGGTGAGGCGGGGTTAGTGGAACAGCGTGGTTTTGAGTAGTCTACGGAAGGCATGGTATGATTTTTCGCTTCTTAAGGCGGTGGGGAGTGCGTTCCAATTTTTGGGTGCTAGGTGTTGGAAGCTGGACCCTCCGGCTTTGCTTCTTTTGAAAGTGGGTACATATGTTTGGTTGGTCAGGTGTGACCTGGTAGGTCTAGAGGAGGTATGGAGGGTGATCCTTTCAGAAAGATAGGGTGGGGCATTAGCAGAGAGGCATCTGTGTGTGATGGCCATGGATTTAAATAGTATGCGTTCTTTTATAGGTAGCCAATGTGCTTCTTTTCTGGCTTGGGAGATGTGCTCCCTTTTTGGAATGCTTAGGGCTGCTCTTAGAGCATTGTTTTGTGTGACTTGCATTTTTTTAATGTTTTGTGCAGATGTGCCCAGGAAGAGGGCGTTGCAGTAGTCCAATTTGGTACCTACTGTGGCTCTGGCTACATTCAGGCAGTTTTTAGGGGATAGGAAGGGTTTAACGGCGTTGATTATCTTAGTGGTTAATGCAGCAGAGGAGGCTACGGCATTGACTTGCCGTGTCATGGAGAGAGTGGAGTCGAGGTATACTCCTAGCGTTTTTACCGCAGTGGAGACTGTGATGGTGCAGTTATCGACGTTAAAGGATTTGTATAGAGGCGGGAGTTTATTTAGTGTTTCTTTGGTGCCAACTAGTAGGATCTCTGTTTTGTCCCCGTTAAGGCAGAGTCCGTTGGCTGCCATCCAGGTTTGAATGGCTGTGTATATTTTGGTTAGTGCTGCGGCGTCTTGTTCATATAAGCCAGTAAGGGGGAGCAGGACTTGGGTGTCGTCAGCATAGTTGGTGTAAGCTATGTGGTGATGGTCGAGGTCATTGAACAGAGGGAGGGTGAAAATGTTGTATAGGGTGGGTGCAGTGCAGGATCCTTGTGGGACGCCACAGTGGATGGTGGTTGGGGTAGCGTTTGCAGATTCAGAAAAGACTTTCATAAGTCGACCCTCTAGGAAGGATTTGACCCAGGAGACGGCTTCCGGCGAGAAGTGAGCTTCATTTTTAAGTTGTGTGCCTAGAATGTCATGATTGACCAAGTCGAAGGCAGCAGATAGGTCTAATAGTAGGAGGAGAGCCGGTTTGCCTTTGTCCATGATGTCATTAAGTTGAATTTTAAGGTCTAGAAGGGCAGATTCGGTCCCATGCCCCGGGCGGAAGCCCGATTGCCTTTTGCCTAAGATGTGGTTTTCTTCAAGGTAGTGCTGTATTTGTGAGTAGGCGACTTTGTCGAGGATCTTGAGCAGGAAGGGAACTGTTGTAATGGGTCTATAGTTGTTGGCGTTTTCTGGATCTAGAGTGGGTTTCTTGAGAAGGGGGCGCACCCAGGCTTCTTTTAGGCTGGTTGGGACTGAGTTAGAGTTGAATGATGCATTAATGAAGGATTTGAGGAATGGTGCTAGTGTCTCAACACAGTCTTTGACTAGTTTGGCGGGGCAAGCGTCGCCTTTGCAGTTGGAGGGTTTGATTCTGTTAACGATATCGATTACCTCTTTTTCTGAGACTTCTCTAAATTTAAAGGGTGTGATGTGACTTATCTTTTTGTTCTCAATCACTGTTTCCTTAGGGGATGCAGCTAAGATTTGCTGAGTGAGATTATTGTGATGGTTTAGGATTTTGGCTTGGAGGAGTTCGATTTTTTTTAGAAGGGCGGTTTGTATGGTGTTACACCAGGCTTGGTCCTTGACAATCTCTTGTGACTTAGTGGCCGGTGTGGAGAGTTCCTTGAAGATGGCGAAGAGCTCTTTGGATTCTGAGGTGGCGTTGGAGATTCTTTCATTATATGATGCAGATTTGGCTGCTATGATGCTTTTTTTGTATTGGGTGGCCAGTGATTTGTAGGACGATAGTGAGGAGGCATTGGGTGCTTTTTGCCATACGTTGAGGGCTTTGCGTTTTTTAGTTCGTAGTTCTTTTAGTTCTGTTGAGAACCACGTATTGGAGTGTTTGGAGTTTTTGGATTTTTTCTTTTGTAGGGGGGCGATGATGTCAATGGCAGTGCTAATGGTGGTTTTGTAGATATCTGCCAGTGCAGCCGGGTCAGATGAGGCAGGGAGGTTGTTCGTGAGAGGAGCTAGGTAGGGTGTGATGCTTTCTTTGGTGAGGTTCTTGGCGCTCCTGGCCATGGCTGTGGGTGCAGGTGAGAGTTTTGTTACCAAGTTGATAGGTAGGGGGATGAAGAAGTGAATGAGAAAGTGGTCTGACCATGGCGTGGGCGTGGTGGAGCTGATGTCGATGCCGCAGTTGTGGTCAACTACCCAGTCAAGAGTGCGCCCTTTACTGTGGGTAGGTTGGAGAACTCTTTGTACAAAGCCCATTTCTTGGAGAGCTTGTGCTAGCTTAGTGGATGGTTTATCTTTCTGGTCGTGGAGCCCCAAGTTGAGGTCTCCTAGGAGAATGGTTTTTGTAGTGATTTTAAGGTTTTCACCTAGCAGGTGTGTGAGGTTGTCTTGGAAATCCAGTAAAGGGCCTGGTGGGCGATATACTAGATTGAGAGTGATGGTGGTGTTGTGAGATAGTGCGATCTTGGCAGATAGAGAGTCAATGTTATCCCCTAGTTTGGAGGGAGTTTGTCTTAATTCAAGGTGGTCTTTGACTATGAGTGCCACTCCTCCACCTGTAGATAATGTTCTGTCCTGTCTGAGGATGGAGTATCCTGGTGGAATGGCTAGTGAGATGGCTGGGCCGGCGGCGTTGTGTAGCCAGGTTTCGGTGATGGCAAGAATGTCGAGGTCAAGGTTGGTGAGAAGGTCATAGATTTCGGTGGCGTGGGCGGGGAGGGATCTGGCATTAATTAATGCACACTGTAGGTCTGGGCGAGGTGTGGGAGTGGTATTAGGCTTTTTGGCTACCTTCTTGGGAGTGGACAGTTTCTTGTGTTCAGGGGATATTTTGTTTTTAGTTTTGCTTAGAGAGGTTTGCTGTGAGTGTCTGGAGCGGAGGCCTAACTTTTGATTTCTAGAGTTTGTGGTTCTGGGGTGCGTTGAGGGTTGGTTGGGTTTGTGTACTGTAGGTTTGGTGAAAAAAGATGGGAGGAAGGGCGTGGGGGCGATGAGTGCGGATGGTGGGGGTGTGGTATTGGCCATGATGGGTGAGCATAGGGTAGTAGTCATCTGTAGGTGCAGTTAGTTAAGGCACAGTGTGGAGGTCAGGTAGCAGAGGTTTGGGCCCTGTTTACTAACAGTGTGGGGCACAGGCACAATGCAGCAATTCACTAGCAGTGTGGGGCACAGGCACAATGCGACAATTCACTAGCAGTGTGGGGCACAGGCACAATGCGACAATTCACTAGCAGTGTGGGGCACAGGCACAATGCGACACTTCACTAGCAGTGTGGGGCACAGGCACAATGCGACAATTCACTAGCAGTGTGGGGCACAGGCACAATGCGACAATTCACTAGCAGTGTGGGGCATAGGAGTTAGGCATAATGCAGCAATTCACTAATATTCCTGGGCAGCGGCTAGGAGTGGGGCCTGAACGAGACTCACGCTAAGGAGCTGCGTACATTTTAATGCGCATATGTAAGCTCTATAGAGCAGCTTAGAATGGCATAGTGTTACTTACAGCTGCTTTTGTCCATGATGAGGCAGAGTTCGGGTAGGATGTCCTGGACAACTCGCCACGCGCCGAGCACGGCGCCGGCGGATGTTGGGTGCTATTAAGCACGGTTGCTTAGCAACCAGGACGCTGAGCCTCGCTCTGGCGCCGCATCGCGCCTGACATTTTGTTTTCTTTTTTTTCTTTCTGTTGTCGGCGCGGCTGCAGGAGCGCGACCCGGGCCGCTTCTGGGTGAGGGATGGGCGGCAGGGCGGTGGAGAGGCGCTCTTGGAAGGGTGGCCAGCACAGGGGTGCTGGTGGGGGCTCGTGGGGGCCTGTCTGGGCGGCGATCCTCTTCGTGCCTCGTGGCACGGTGCAGCAGCTCAGATGAGCTGATCCTGGGCTGGGGAGGGTGGGGGCTCCTGCCCTCGCCACCTGGCCGATGAATACTGAGTGCAGAGGGGCAAACAGGGCCTTAGAATGGCCTTTGGAGGTTTTCTCAATGGATACTTTGTTTCAAGGACTCTTTGCGGTACAGGTACCATTATTGGCTCTGCACATGTCCCAATTTCCGGTTTCCAACATATATGCAAATGGGGGTGGGACATCCAGTAGGGGCACCTGGCTTCTCCTCTACACAAGGTTTCCTAATGAAAGTGCAGTATACTTCCTTCCTGGCCTTGGGACAGATGGTGCCACAAGACTGATGGTGATTTCCTCCACCACCATCAGAGTGTCCTTAGCGATCAGCTTCAGGGTGTCATTGTTGTGACTTGAGTGTCGTGTAGGCAGAAGAGGCCTCCGTCCCCAAATGCCGCACAGAGAGAACTTAAAGCCACTCTCTGTGCAGCCGTTGAGGCCACAGGCGAAGATGTTCAAGTCCGGGACCGCGAACCTCTGGGACCCCACACTGCTGCAAGAAAATGCGGATTAAGTACCAAGCAAGAAACAGTAACCACAGTGTTTAAGAAAAACGGAAAGGTCTTACCAATCAGGGTCAAGGAAGAGGTAGTGAACCTAGCGGAGAGGTCCGGGACCCACGTGGACGGAGGTACCCCAAGAGGAGTAATTCTCAGTAGTTCACCTGTTGGCAGGAGCTGTGGAGCTGTGAGGCAAGAAGTCCAAAGAGCCAAGGTACAAGAGGGTGATCCAAGAGGCAGTCCAATAACAGTCCGTGGTCGAGAGCCGTGTTTCACTGTGCAAACAAATCCAAAGGGGCAAATCCAAGAAGAGTCCAGTAAAGCAAGCCAGGTCGTTTCCGTGAGTGATCCAAAGGTGATTCAGGGTTCGTAACGCCAGACAGAATGCAGAGCACAGCTGTGAAGCAACGAGTACCCGGGTTTCCGAGTTTAAGTACTCGCGCTTCTGGTCACGTGATGAGCGGCTGGGTCACGTTATCGGGCAAGAGCATCACGTGACCTTACAATCCCGCGACGCGGAAGCTCAGGGCTAGCCCTTCGTGATCCTAGGCGCCAAGGCAATTGCCAATGTAGGAACGGCCGTAACTTGACAGCCGTCCTGTTACGGACCAGGCGCGGGTGCGCTCGCAAGACGTGCGAGAGTCCACGTGAGTCCCGGGGAAGGGGGGAAGAGAGGGAAGGGCGAGACGGGGGATGGGGGAGTGCCTTGGGGACCACATGATGAGGGATCGTGACAGAACCCCCCCCCAAGGGCCCACGACCCCATGGGCAGGAAGGGTGATCCCGGTGGAAGCGAGCCACCAACCGGGGAGCGTGGACATCAATAGCAGGAACCCAAGAGCGCTCCTCCGGGCCATAACCGACCCAATCAACAAGGTATTGCAAGCGCCCCCTGCAGACCCGGGAGCCCAGGATGGAGGACACCTCATACACGTCTGGGGATGCCAAGGACACCGGGGCAGTAGAGGCGCGCAAGCGGGAAGGGGCCGGACACGGCTTGAGAAGGGAGACATGAAACACAGGGTGAACCCTCCAAGAACCCGGGAGAACCAGGCGGTACGTGACAGGATTGATAACCCGGGAGACCACATAGGGACCCACAAAACGGGGCAACAGTTTTCTGCAACCCACTAACCTCAAATGACGGGTAGAAAGCCACACCCGGGAACCCACCGAGAAAGTCGGAGCCAACAGCCGCTTCTTATCAGCCTGGACCTTCATGGATGACTGGGCCTCACGGAGATGTAATGCTGTCTGGGCGTGGATAGAGGACAGATCCCTAAGACAGGCACTAGCGGCCGGATTAGTGGAGGCCGCAATGTCAGGGACCGGTAGCGTGCGGGGATGTTGGCCATAGAGTACATAGAATGGGGAGAAACCAGTGGATGCATGAACCGCATTGTTGTAAGCAAATTCAGCGTGTCGGAGAGCACGCAACCAAGAACACTGCTGTTGCAGGATCAAACAGCGGAGATATTGCTCCATCGTCTGATTCGTCCTTTCGGTCTGACCATCCGTCTCCGGGTGGTAGACTGAAGAGAACCTGACATCAATACCCATCAATCTGGTCAGAGCGCGCCAGAACGGAGAAGTGAATTGAGAACCCCGATCTGAGATAAGAACAGAGGGCAACCTAAAGAAATAAAAGACAGTATCAAAGAACAGGGTGGCCAGTATGGAAGCAGAGGGGATACCCTTACAGGGGATGAAGCATGCCATTTTAGAGAAGGAATCTACCACCACCCAAATAGTGTCGTAACCCTGTACCCGAGGAAGTTCTGTAACAAAATCCATGGTTACTGTATGCCATGGTTTCGGGGGTACTGGTAAGGGGAGAAGCAGGCCTAATGGACGTCCCCGACGGGTTTTGCATTGTGTACATATGGTGCATGTATTGACGTAGCAATCCACGTCCCTCTTCATGCCCGGCCACCAACACCAGCGCTTCAGGAGGGATAACGTACGGCGTAGGCCAGAATGACCATTCACAGGGGCATCGTGCGACCATTCCATGGCCATATTGCGTGTATCGGCAGTGGGCAAGAATAGGCGATTCAGCACAAACGGGAGACCGTCCTGGAATACCGGATCCCACTCTGATAGCTGGTCGGGATGCAAGGAAACCCACTTGCGTACCGCGTCCACTAAGGGCACTGAGGGGGTACATAGACAAATAACCTTAGTGTCGTCCAGCATTGTGTCAGGGAATACCGGCAGAGAAACCCCCCCGGGAGAGCGGGACAACGCATCGGCTTTGCCGTGTGCGGAACCAGCCCGATGTCGAATTTGGAAGTCGAATGCTGCGAAGAAAAGGTGCCACCTCACCTGTCGGCTGTTAAGACATTTCAGGGACGCCAAATCCTGCAGATTTTGGTGATCAGTGAACACCGTGACTCGATGCTTGGCGCCCAAGAGGTGGTGTCGCCACACGCGGAATGCGTCCATAACTGCTAATAACTCCTTCTCGGTCACGGTGTAGTGTGACTCGGGGGTGGTAAATTTGCGGGAATGAAATGCAACCGGGTGCAGACGACCCGTGGCCTGACAAGCTTGGGACAAGACGGCACCAAGAGCGAAGGAGGGGGCGTCAGCTTCCACGATAAAAGGGAGTTCTGAGTCGGGATGCTGAAGAACAGGGGCTGTGGTGAAAGCAGTCTTCAGTGAATCAAAGGCCTTCTGTTGACTATCAGACCAAAGAAAGGGAACTTTAGGACTGGTTAATGCGGTGAGGGGAGATACTATAGAAGAGAAACCAGAGATGAATCTCCTGTAGAAATTCGCAAAACCCAAAAAGGACTGAAGAGCTTTCAGGTTCGTAGGAATAGGCCAATCCAAAACCGCTTTAACTTTGGAGTGGTTCATGGACAACCCCCCGGGAGTGATACAGAACCCGAGGAAATCAACGTTATCAACATGGAACAGGCACTTTTCCGGTTTGGCATATAGCGAGTGTTTGTGTATGCGTGATAATATCTCACGAACGTGTCGCACATGCTCTTCCAGAGACTGTGAAAAGATTAAGATGTCGTCGAGGTAAACCACGACGTAGACATCTAAGCTATCACTCAGAATGTCATTCATAAACCTCTGGAAGGTCGCCGGGGCATTACACAACCCAAAAGGCATGACAGTATATTCATATAAGCCGTACCGGGTACAGAAAGCGGTTTTCCATTCGTCCCCGGAACGGACGCGGACCAGGTTGTAGGCTCCGCGGAGGTCCAGTTTGGTGTAAATGGTAGCGTGTGTGAGTCGGTCCAGCAAGGGCGTGATGAGGGGAATAGGGTACCGATCCTTCCTCGTGATGGCATTCAGGCGTCTATAATCAACACATGGGCGTAGATCGCCTTCCTTTTTCGGCACAAAAAAGATAGGGCTTGCTGCAGGCGAGGTGGATGGTCGTATGTGCCCTAGGCTCAAGGCCTTCCTAATGTACTCCTTGAGAGTCGTTTCCTCGGATGGTGAGAGGGAATAGATCCGCCCTGTGGGAACCACTGTGTCAGGGAGTAGATCGATGGGGCAATCGTACGGACGATGTGGAGGCAGTGTTTCAGAGGAACCACGATCAAACACAGTTGCAAAATCTTGGTATACCTGGGGAACGTCTTGCACCACTAACCCAACTACGTGTTCTGATGGTATTTCTTGCAGGTCCTGCACTGTAAGATGAGCTATAGCCTGGGCAGGATTGTCACTGGGTGCGTCTGTGGGAAGACAGAAATGTTGGCAGACGTCCGACTCAAAGTGAACCAAACCCGATTTCCAATCAATGAGGGGGTTATGTTCCTGAAGCCAAGGGATCCCCAGAATGAGCCCAAACTGTGGCATGGTGATAAGGTCAAAACTTATAGTCTCCCTGTGTCTGGATTGTATGGTCAACAGCAAAGGGGCTGTTTGTTGTTTTACTGGGCCCGAAATCAAAGAAGAGCCATCTACAGCCTGTACCGGTTCAGGCCTGGTCTTGGTCAAGAGGGGCAGGTTCAACAAACGGGCCAAGGAAATGTCGATATAGTTACCCGTTGCCCCTGAGTCGATTATCAGAGTAGCAGGATGCGAAATGGACGCTGTGGGCTGTAGAGTGGCTTGTACATGAATGGGCCGGATACGCCCGAAAGAGGGTGTTGGGTTCGGGGTGTACGTGGTATAGCTCGATCCCGTCCCCAGTACTATGATCGAGCTATCTGAAAACCCTGTGGCTTGTGTTTGGGACGGCGTGGGCATTCCTTAACAAAGTGGCCTAAGGTGCCACAGTAGTAGCAAGCGTTATCTACCCTCCTACGTTCCCTTTCTAGAGGAGATATCGGGCTCCTGACGCCCCCGATCTGCATGGGTTCTTGGGAGGAGTCAGAGGAAGGAACTGCCGTGTGAGTTGTGGAGGACTGAGCGAAACCTGCTTCCGCTTTTCTTTCGGACCTTCGTGCGTCCACCTGGAGTGACAAGTCGACCAGATCCTGGAATGCAGTGGGTAATGAGGGTACTACTGATAAGGCGTCCTTCATGGGACTACTGAGACCCCTATAGAAGACTACTGCCTTCTTGACCTCGGGCCAAGAGGTTTCAGCGGAGAGCTTGTTAAAACGGGTTATGTATTCAATGAGGGAACACCTACCCAGGCATAAATCCAGAAGTTCCAGATCTCGAGACTGGGCCTTGTGTCTCGTATCAAAAACCCTGGACATCTCGGTGACGAGGAGATCGAAGTCATATAAGGCCGGGTTGTCGTTCTCCAACAAGGGGTTGGCCCATGCAGCGGCTATCTCAGCCAAATGAGAAAGGGTGAATGCTGCTTTCGTGGTGGAATCTGGGAAAGCCTGAGGTCGGCACAGGAAATGCAACTTGCATTGGTTTAGGAAGGTCCTGAATTTCTTGGGATCCCCATGGTATCTCTCAGGGGCCGCCAATGGGAAAGGAGTAGGTAGTACCACGGGAACGGGGTTCTGAGTTGGGAGAATCGGAGGTGGAACGGGTTGGGAAACAGAGGGTGTGTCTCCGAATTCTGCATCTGGGGGTAAAGGGTGTCTAACACTTTGTATGTTGTCGAGACGTTGATGAATAGCCGTGTTGGCTGCTGCCATATCGGCTCGTAGCACTGTAATGGCTTGGACTATAGCAGTCATGGGGTCTTCAGCGTTCCCCTCCATTGCCTACACGACAATAGGCTTCACAGTCTGTTGTGACTTGAGTGTCGTGTAGGCAGAAGAGGCCTCCGTCCCCAAATGCCGCACACAGAGAACTTAAAGCCACTCTCTGTGCAGCCGTTGAGGCCACAGGCGAAGATGTTCAAGTCCGGGACCGCGAACCTCTGGGACTCCACACTGCTGCAAGAAAATGCGGATTAAGTACCAAGCAAGAAACAGTAACCACAGTGTTTAAGAAAAACGGAAAGGTCTTACCAATCAGGGTCAAGGAAGAGGTAGTGAACCTAGCGGAGAGGTCCGGGACCCACGTGGACGGAGGTACCCCAAGAGGAGTAATTCTCAGTAGTTCACCTGTTGGCAGGAGCTGTGGAGCTGTGAGGCAAGAAGTCCAAAGAGCCAACGTACAAGAGGGTGATCCAAGAGGCAGTCCAATAACAGTCCATGGTCGAGAGCCGTGTTTCACTGTGCAAACAAATCCAAAGGGGCAAATCCAAGAAGAGTCCAGTAAAGCAAGCCAGGTCGTTTCCGTGAGTGATCCAAAGGTGATTCAGGGTTCGTAACGCCAGACAGAATGCAGAGCACAGCTGTGAAGCAACCAGTACCCGGGTTTCCGAGTTTAAGTACTCGCGCTTCTGGTCACGTGATGAGCGGCTGGGTCACGTGATCGGGCAAGAGCATCACGTGACCTTACAAACCCGCGACGCGGAAGCTCAGGGCTAGCCCTTCGTGATCCTAGGCGCCAAGGCAATTGCCAATGTAGGAACGGCCGTAACTTGACAGCCGTCCTGTTACGGACTAAGCGCGGGTGCGCTCGCAAGACGTGCGAGAGTCCACGTGAGTCCCGGGGAAGGGGGGAAGAGAGGGAAGGGCGAGACGGGGGATGGGGGAGTGCCTTGGGGACCACATGATGAGGGATCGTGACAGTCATAAGTGGCCATGCAGCTGCTGACTATTGCTGGAGGAGGGTTGGGGATGAATGGTGACGTTTGGTGGTGGGACATTGTCCAGTAGAGCTTCACTCTCTTCAGTTTGTACATGGCCAAGTTGGCTTTACCACACCATGGTGCCATCACTGGCGCAATCATCATCCACCATATCCTCTTCCTGATGTGTGTCATTTGGGTCTCCTATGGACAACAGAACAATGTTAGTGTAAAAGCTACAAGCATCAATATAAGCATGATACACATGTGTAACAGACATGGATGCATGACAGTGATGTGCACTGTACAATGTTTACTGGAGGATTCATTGATGGAGTAATGGGGAACAACAGGAATGGGTTGGTGAATCGAGTTCATATATGTACAGGGGGAACTGTTCAGTGATAACTCCATGTCCCTGGGGGCAGGGAGGTGGCGGATACATAGGTTTGGGCCACTGGTGTGCATTTGCTCTGCTGATCAACCCATTTCTACCATATAATGTGGCAACAATTATTGTTCATTGATGCTGCCAGACATGGTTTGGGTTAATGAGTGTGGCCAGATGTGCACATTCACCTATTTCACTTTATGTAAGCATCATCTTCCGGTTCCATGTCATTTCATCGCGGGATGTTTTTTCACAGGTTTTTTTACCGCGATTTGTTTTATGAAAAAACCCATCGAAATTTTCAACAATTATTTTTGGCCGGGTTCTCCCCCCCAACCCCCTATTTTCTTTAATTTGTATTTATTCCCAAACACCCACATCACATATCAATAATTTACTAACCCCCAGTAAAAATTAGATGGGTTTTCCAGAAACAAATTTGCGGTAAAAAACCACGTGAAAAAACATCCCGCGATGAAAAGACGTTGTACCCATCTTCCCATGTGTATGTGGGAAGTAGGGGATGTGGACTGGGGCACGTGCATATTTGCAGCAGAGATATTTCTTAGGGATGAATATATAGTTACTGTCATATGTCCATATTAATACTAAGGGTGGGGTGAGGGTTGTCTTGCGAGCGTGTGCCCATTTTTTCCAAGAATGTGAAGGTCGTGACCACACTCACACTTTACAAATGAGGTTTGTAATGTTTATATACAATGTCAATTGTCTCAGGAGGATAGCTCAGCAGCAACGTGCGCACCTTGGAAGCCAAACGACACGAAGCAACACAGGTTCGATCCCCGGGTCCGTGCTTAGAAACCCCTGGGTGTTTAAGCGCGTTATAAATACCAACTAAGACACAAAAAAAAACCCAACAATTACACACCTAAAAAAAACAATTTCTGTAACAGCCGCTTTAAAAAAAGTGTCAAATAAATAAATAAAATGAATGTGGTGGCCCAGTCAAGACTCGTCCAATTCCCTGATATCAATGACAGTCAGTGCCTGCACCTCCCCACCCATGGTAGCAAGTCCAGGTGGAGCAAATCCAGGGGGTGGTGTGACAAGGCCCCCCCTATGGTGTCTGGCTACCAGGCTAGGTACACTCCTGTTCAGATCCTGTCGGTGGTTCTGTATCTGGGCCACCGCACGAGGTTTTGTGCTTTACATGATGCCCTTATAGATTGTGTTGTGCTGGCCTTGCCAGATCCTCAGTTGCTGCCAGGGATGTACTAGGCATTCGAAGCGGGCAGGGGAAGAAGATGTCGAAGGAAGGAAGGTAGGGAGCAGAAGTAGACAGAGGGTGCAGCAGTAGTCAGGTGTGCAGGGGGCAGCAGAAGTCAGGGGGGCAAGGGATAGGAGAAGTCAGGGGGGGCAGCTGGCAGTAGTAGTCAGCAGAGGCAGAAGCCAGGTGGGCGCAGTGGCGGTTGTTATTTTCTGGGGAATATCAGTAAGCAGATATTGCCTTGCTTTACCCTACTCCAGGCTTAATGCTGTAGGCTTGCTTTACCCTACTCCAGGCTTAATGCTGTAGGGCTTCAAGGGTTCTTTGGGGGCTCCACTTTGGAGCGTTCCGCCGCACACTTCTGAGCTTCTGAGCTTCTTTTCACCCCGCCTCTCTGCTTTCCTTTGGCAGAGATGGAAATGGAAATGACTTAATAGTGTTGCATAGGTGTGAGATATGTATGCTGCGCTTGTACGCCATATGCCCCCATCCGAGGCAATTCTAGCATTACCCCTTGGAAACTCACATTATGTGTACATTTTTGAAAATGAGACACATTTAATTCGCTTTGACCTTGGCATAACATGAGCTCCAAGCTGTTTTTGCACATATAGGCCTACATACAAGTAATTCGTTGTGATAAACACCAACAAAGTGCAACAGTTTTATATTTTAATAGCAATATCTTCACTAGTCACATTTGATAGTTTAGGAAATCTGCTTGTTAAAATTGCAAAGAAAATATTATTTTAATCCTATGAAACAGTCTTGTTATTGACGTCATGTTGTTTGGGTGTCCTCCACACTCTTAAAACGGACGCACAGATCAGGAGAACTGGGAAACTCCCCCTGGATGGGATGTACGAGGCACACAGAGATCCCTCGATGCACATTGCTCCCAGGTCACGGATGAATCCACCAGCTGCATATATACAGTATGTGGCTGGATGTTGCCACCCGTTGGAAATTGCGAGTAAATCAAATGTTCATTTATTTGATTAGAGAAAAAGACAATAGATTAAACGAGTAGCGCATTTCTGAATGCTATTCTCTTGGATACCTGCTATGAGCCAGGTGCAGTCATCTCTGCCTAGGCATGACTGCCAACCACAAAGGGATTCCTGGATCGGACAGTCCGATGGGTCAGGGCAGGCCATATAGGATACGGTGGGACAGTTATTCGGTCAAAGTGGGCCAGTTTGATGAGCTGCTTCACTGTGCAGCTAGTAGTTTTGTCAATTTTCACTACACACATATTCTTTACAATGCAGAATGTGGACCGTATTTTACTACACAAATCATCCCTGCGTACTACTCAAACAGTCTGTCACAAAAGGAATTCATGGGCATTGGTGACTTGGGTCACCTTTTCATCGGTAACTGAGTCAATTGCATGCCCCAGTATCACCCTGGTTAATACCACAAATGTACTTATCTTAACTAAGAGTCATTAACAAAGGAAGGGAGGGAGGGAGGGCGGAAGGAAGGGAGGGAGGGAAGGAGGGAGGGAGGGAGGAAAGAAGGAAGAAAGGAAGGAAGGAAGGAACGAAGGAAGGGAGGGAGGGAGGAAAGAAGGAAGAAAGGAAGGAAGGAAGGAAGGAAGGAAGGGAGGGAGGAAGGGAGGGAGGGAGGGAGGAAGGAAGGAAGGAAGGAAGGAAGGAAGGAAGGAAGGAAGGAAGGAAGGAAGGAAGGAAGGAAGGAAGGAAGGAAGGAAGGAAGGAAGGAAGGAAGGAAGGAAGGAAGGAAGGAAGGAAGGAGGGAAGGAGGGAGGGAGGGAGGGAGGGAGGGAGGGAGGGAGGGAGGGACAGCACAGCACTTTCTCAAGACAACAGATGTTTTCCTGTAATGTGAGCATCAGATGACACTTCTGACAATGATGCCACGTGTACATATTAATCAAACGACTGGGCAGAGGTGCCACGTTACCTTCGCTGCCAATGCCTTGCATCTCAAGGTATTCCATGCATAGTTCATCATATTGGTGTGCAATCCAGCCATGATACACTATATAGATGTTGGTAAATCCTAAATAATGTGGTAGTGTAGTCGAAGATTATAAATACAGTATAGAAAATAACATGTATTAGCAAAACTCATACTAAATATGTCGTCAATGACACTCACGCTGTTAGTACAAAAAACTCAGGAGAGATGTGACCACTACATTCTCATCACACAATGTCCGTACACTATTCGTGCTAAAGATCATCATTGTACATTTCACTGACTGTGAAATCTTCAGATTTTCCACTCAAGTGCCTGCCAGGCATTTTTCAAAGCAGTCTTCTGAGAGTGAATTGTAAACACGCTGCTGGTGTAATAAAAACATCTTACCAGGCCTGCCTTCAGACACCCGATTTATAAGCACTCTGCGTGACCTTCACCAAAGTCCTCTTAAAAAGCCCAAACTCCCCAGGGATGGACAAGCATCAGCTATAAGGAATGGAGAATGTATCCTGACGGGATGGATGAGGAATGCACAGTGGAACTCTTTTTTTCTGCTCTGTGCCCCTCCTCCGTGTTGTCACTGCTTCAAAATGGGGCAGAGAATTAAATGGAGATGAACAATCCTTACACCTCAATGTAACTACATATGCCAACATTATTTATTTAATTCGGGAGTCAATAGTCCAAATCCTGGTTTTAACTTTTCATTCTGGGACTTCTAGCTTATAACGGGAAAGCCAGGACTACACGCCCCTATAAACGTGCTAATCCCTATGACCATTCCCAGCCACTACTTCCCTCTCCCCGCACAAAACACATCCTCCTGAGATCTCTGAGTTAGCTTTATCGAGAAATAACAACATGCCGTGCCCTTCCTGTGCATTTCTAAGCAGTCTGTTGAGAGTTAATGGTTTCATTTTAGTTGTAAATGTGCTACTGGTCTAACACCAAGTCCTACATGTGCTTCTGGTGTAAACAAAACAAATCCTAATCAAGTGTACCTTTTGCCACTTAATATGTGTCTGTTGCTTGCACTGAAGTCCTGGTCAAAACAAGCATTGACAAAGCCAACAGTTTTGTCTTCTATATAGGTACTGCTCTCCTATGCCCAGGTAATTACACGCTTTTCCAGGAGTTACCATCGTATTGCCAGGTAGTAAGATTATGGTAGGGCCTTGTAAATGCCTATCCGATGCCTACACACAAAAACCCAAATTGTTGGCTTTGCCAATGATTGTTTAGCTTGGGTTGCCTTCCATATGTTTTCATTTTGCAGAGGTTATCTGGATGGAGCATTTGCCACATATGTAAGCCTGGTTTTTGGGAGACGTGAGAAAGACAAATTGTGGACATCAAATACATAATACATGACATTTATTCGATAGCCAGGCCCAGGATGTGTAAGTTAACTCAAGAAAGACTTATCAGAAATTCCTATTGTAAAATAGAAACATCTGCCATGTAATTAACATCAAGTAGAAGGGGAGAAACATTTACCAGGGAGGCACATCTAGGCCGTAGCAGCGAACATAACTAGAGGAAAAACATACACTTGAAGCACAGTTTGGAAAGAGTGAGAGATTTTAAGATAAACCAGCTTTAGTTATGGAAGAGTAATACATTTTGAGTGAGACACGTTAACAGTTCCCGGACAGAATACATGGAAATGTGTTGATCAGAGATGTCCACATCATGTCCACATCATGCCAGGGAGTTGGTTGCCAGAGAGGCACATTTGGAACACCAACTGAAAATAAGCAAATGTTTCACTTGTTGTGCACTTATGAGAGTATTGCAGAGGCATTTTCTAGTTATAAATCACAGAGCCTCTGGCCCTATAATATGGGGAGGACTTTTGCAAACCATGTGATTCTCTTGCGCATTTGATTTGCATGACCTCAGATCAGAATCTGCATCCAGGAATGGACCTTTAGCAGTGATACACAGAGAAAGACCATTGTTGCTTCACATCCATTGGCAGCTATTTACCTGATGAAGGATCCTTAGGAAGCACTTTGATTTTGGTTGTATTAATTAAAGATCGATTCGCTTCCTGCATAAGGTTACTTTTTGAATCACTTTTTAGAAGGAGCATAGTATTGTAAAAGGCAGTGACATTGGTCGCTGCGATCGCCGCACTACCAAAGGAAGCACTTGTGGTCTAGTATAGCCATGAGATTTCTTTGATGTGCAAGGCAAGGGCGCTGGCAGGAATCTGATAGATGTAGAAAAAACACTGTATTTTGAGAGCTTTTTATGAATTGTTTTCTGTGCTGCCCACAGCTAAATATAGAGTTTTGCCATGTTGAGATTGACAGATTTAATCGGGGGACCCACCCTTCCGTCAATTTAAAAACCCACCTTTAAAACAGGTTCACACAATGTTTTAATCCAGATGCTTTCATCGATGAGAATAGCACAAGATACCGGTGCCTGCAAGACATCCCAAAATATAGGGCATTAAACAAACTATTTTGTTTAGACTATCTTGTTTTTATTTAATAAGGATGCATTCATGTAAAAGCATCTGGTCTCCAAAACACAACAGTAGTTGTAGTAAACTTCACACTAAAGATAGCGGCAAAAAGAGTTTCAGTAACAAAACTCAGCATTCGGCAGCGTGGTAACGCATCCAACACTGTTAATTACCAGATCTTTTACCACTACCACCAAATTCTAATGACCACCCAACTCTGAGATATTTACTTCTGGGCTACTACAGGCTTCCATAACTTCAATTCCTTCTGTAATTGCATTCCTGTTTAGACACAATTTCCTCTGTCCTGTTATAGACTCTCTGTAACGTTCTGTGCATGATTTTGCTTCTTTATTCTAAACCTTTTATAAACTCCATGTTTAAAAAAAGAAAATCAGATATAGCTGTATGTTAAATCTTTACTGTCTGTACAAAGTCTCTTTTTCTCACAGATGAGCATGTGCTATCAGAACAGACATTTGGGTGAAGTGCCCTTAGGCCTCCATGGGTTTGGTCCCCTTTCTAGGGATTGATACTATTAGGCCTGCAGCGGCCAATCCCAACTGAAGGATCCACTTTTATCAGTATGGATGGAGTGACGAAGACACTGTTACAGGGAACTATAAGCAAGGCTCAGATAAATCTGCTGGCTGGTCCAAGTGGCCCTGAATGGCCGCCTGTGCATTCTTTTTTTTTCAGACACTGTTGTTCTTGTACACTGCACAGTTCAAATAATGATCATTGTCGATTCCTTCAGCTTCTAAGTTCAAGTTTAGGTTTACTTATATCTCGTGCAGCTTACACCCCAAATCCCCCTTCCAGATTCTCTCTAAAACCGAGGAAGGGCATGTATTATAAAAAGAAAATAGAAGCAACTTAGCTTCAACAGTCTAAATACAACTGCAACATTTGTGATTCATAATTGTTGTTTCATCTCTAGCTCCTACATGCAGTGTTATTAGACTTAATTGCCTAGTCAGCCATAACTGTCGGTTTCTTTGCAGAAATTAAAGAAATTGTTTCCGAAATTAAGGGAACACTCTGAGAATCTTTTGATCAATCAACTTTGTGCAATAAATGATATGGAATTTTGTATATTTAAAATATTTCTCTCCACTCCTTCAATTCTCTGTAACCTGTATGATTACCTTTGGTTTTACACACCATTATCACTGGGTCTCTATCACTGTGTTTGTTCCAAATGATGACTATATACTTTTGTACTGTAATTATGCCCACTACACATAAGTCATTTATATTGTATTTGAACGTTTATGTTTATCAATGAGCCACAATCAACAATGCTCTGTCTTTAAAATGTCAATAAATGAATATTTTTGTTTCACTCAGCACACTCTAGTGGTCAGTATGATTTTCCATGGACACAATTACAATTGTATTGAATTATAGTTTGATTACATGTTGTTACATGCGACAAGGTTATAAATTAATAACCACATTGGTATCAATACTTGCAGCAGTACCTCTGTGTGTGTTGCTTACACCCCAGAGAGGCACCTCATTGATTGACATGATTCTAACAGGCTACGGCTCGAGTAAAAGAAATAAAATGAGCAGCAGAGACGAAGGCTTAATCCTTCTGATGAAACTCTGCAATTTAATTCCTGAGGAGGGCTGATAAAGACCGGCCACCAGGTTGTGTTAGTCATTATATATGTTGGTCCAGTACATTTGCATTTAAAAGCTGATGGATTGGCAAGGAATGTACGTTTTACTTTTATTTGTGTGGAATGCAGGACCTTTGCGGTGGAGGGAATCATGCATGAGGCAGAGAGAGGACTTTGAATTTGATACGTTCACAAACTGGAAGCCATTGCAGTTGTACTAATGCGACCAAGGAATGGCCCTTCCTTGGAAGTGTAGGACTCTAGCTAATTAAGTGTGAATTCTTTATAGAATGCATATTTTCAAAGACCCAAGTAAACTGATTTACCATAATCAAGTCTAAAAGTTCCAAAAGCATTTGGCACTGTGTAGGTGTTAGAGTTTCTTTAGTTCATGTATTTTGCTAAAGCTGATGCCAACCACCTTGCTAACATGAGGGGGCAAGCAAAATGTGTCTGTCACTGCCATAACCGATGTCACTAGTAGGACTAATGTGTGGTACTCAATTTATCCATCTTGATAGGATGAAGAGTTGGGCTGACTGATATCCATCAGTCAGCCCAACTCTGTTATGAAACACATGTTGCATAACATTGTCCTACTAAAGGTAACAATTATGCCCTTTAATTCCCCTTTAATTTTAATTTCTGACTTTAATTCAAAAGTCAGAAAGAGGGCTTTGTGGTTACTTTCGGATGCTCTGACAATGGCCCCATCACTTATGTTTCCTCAGCCGTCCTTCCTCATGATGTAGAAAAATCATTCTAGAACATCCGAAAGTGGTTAACCTGCCTTCCCTGGACTGTGATATTCAGCTCTAAAATTGAGTGTTCTAAACTCGGCCTCAAATAAGTATTCATGTAGTTCTCACCTTGCCTTGTCGGATTGAGCTCTGACATTAGTGGGGCAAATCTATTACAAAACATATCCCCATTCTCTTTCAGAAAACATGTATGTCTACCCAATTTCTGATGGCACTGTTACGTTTAATACTTTTTAGATTTTTTCAGAGCATTGAATCTAACTGCAGATCACACAAGCACATTGAAATAGCAATTGTCCCTCACCCCTATAAATAGTATTTATGGATTCATATTCCAAAATGTAAACTGAGCGAGTGAGAGAAATAGAGAGAGAGAGTGAGAGGAAGAGATGAATACAGTGTATGACTTTACCCAGAATACAATTTCAAGGTCAACAAGACTGAAATAGACATGTCTTCAAAATAAAATAGAGAGACAGACAGAAAGACAGGCACAAGTACATTTATATTGGCTTTTAAAGGACTTTTAAATATCTCTTGCAACTGAAATGCAAAAGTAGAATAAGACATTTCAGTTAAGGCACACATGCCATAGCGTCATCAGTAGTCATCACAGGAAGTTCAACTCCAGTTCAAATTTGCATGAGCATTGTGGCTATGCACATTAAGTCAAATGCAAGACCTTTTCTCCAGAAAATTATCTTTTGTAAAGCTTTTATAAATCCCCCAAAACATTGCTGGTTTGTGCTAAAATGACACAATGCTCCAACCACCAAGATGGGGACTAGTGTTTGTCGTACTTTGCAGTATAGAAGATACTCAACCTATCACCAATTGTCCTGGGGTGTAGGAATAACAGCAAAGCTTCCCCCTCTGTGTCATAAAAATATAACAAATTGTATTTAGGACATAGACCAAAACATAATCTATTTGTATAACTAAACAATACAAAAATAGTTAAAAACAACAACGATTCTCAAATACCAAATATAAATTCATTAAAGTGCTTCAGTGACTTTCTTACACCCTATCTCAACTCTTTCCATCACCACTATAGAATAAGAGTCCAGATATTGAGTGATCAACAATGTCATCAATCCTTTCTACTGCTCAACTTGTTTCTGTTCTTCAACCCTCACCGTGGTTTACATTCTTCAGGAGCTGTTATTTCAGTCACTATTCATTTGTCACAAAATGTTTGATCATATTCTATTTTTTTTAAAAAAACAATGTCCTCCTTATCTCTTCTCTTACTCTTCTAAAATGGACACAACACACATTAGCTCAAAGTGATATTTCTAATTATAGATGTGCAGGGACCAGCCATGTCTTCCACATCCCCTCCGTCCCAAGGGGTACAAAGTTGCCTGTCAGGGAGTCCTTGGCTAAACCATCCATAATTGGGTGTCTCAGTCACCATATGTATATTCACACGGATATCACCTATACAAAAACATGGACAACCTGCGTCAATCATTTTTTAGGGTCATCGACCCGGCCCACACACCGGCCTCCCAACTTCATATCCCAACCTGTCGGGATCCTTTCCAACACCATCTGGACTTCAATTTACTCACCTCAATACATTCTTTCAGGTAGATTCCAAAGCCACCTTTACAATATTTTCAATCCAATTATTTTGTCTGTGGAGATCTCTACTAGTTTTCTTTACTCTTGACAAGCGCTACAACAAAAGACAATCATTTTCACTGTACTGCTTTTGTTCACCACATTCCTATTTCTAATATTCCTTCTTTTCACCCGGCATAGATGGCCTTCAATCGCATCACAGTTTTTTTTTAATTCAACCAGTAAAGCATGCTTTAGGGTTTTTAACACCCCAAAATGTGTATCATCTGTTCTGGTTGGCGTCTCCCTCACCTACACAAAACATTAGTTCAGGCATTACATTACCTAGCACTACGTACTTTTCTCGCCATATCTACTGGGTGCCTCGGTATGCTTCCTATGCCGGCTTGCTGCCACACTGGTTGCCTGCTCGTCCTTACGTAACCTTTGTTTCATTTGATTCTTGAGGTCTAGCAAGGCTGTTCCGGTCCCATGGCCTGGGCGGAAGCCCAACTGTCGGAGACCGAGAAGGTTATTAGCTTCTATTAATTTTTGTACTTAGATATATGCTGCTCTGTGCAAGATCTTTAGTAGAAATGGATGGATTTGTAATTCCCTTGATTGGTTGGGTCAATCGAGGGTTTCTTTAGGAGAGGGCATACCCAGGCTTCCCTAAGACTGGTTGGAACATGCCCCATTGTGAAAAAGGCATTGATGAATGCGGTGAGAAAGGGGGCCAGATTAGATGCCAATTCTTTGATGAGATGTGCGGGGCAGATGTCCCCTTTGCAGTTGGAAGGTTTGATGGAATTGAGAAGGTCAATGCCTTCCTTTTCTGTGACGCCCTGAAAGGAGAAGAGGGGAGATTCATTCCCATTGAGGTCTGTGGGGTTTTGTGGTTCAGAGGTTTGGTGGTTCAGAGATTATCACAATGACCTGCCAAAGAGTCACCACCAGATGGGTCTTTGAGAGTTGCCAATACTAGCAGGGTTTCTCCTTCATCCAGTATTCAGGTCAGTGGCATCTGATTACAAATACTCTGTAAACCCTACTGCATGTAGAAACACATCTGTTGAACTCAGGCTCATTACCAAACTACTTGGAAACCACACCAGAGAAAGCTGTAGACACCTTTTGTACCAAATGACTAAGTAATAATACTAAAAATGTTATCCCTGAGCGAAAAGGTACATTTTGTAATTGTTTACCACCCCAAGTGTCTCTGTTATAATATTGATTTTAAAATCATATACCGCACAGCACTGCCTTAAAACCCATAACAATGCTAATGTCCGGAAAAATGTCTACTGGTTTCTGTCATCTCCAACTAACAGCATTACTAAGGATAATGCACCATAAAAGAGATAAGACAAACTTTCAAATTGTGATAGCTCAGCTCTACATTTACAATTCATCTTGCACAAATTGACTATGTGGACACCCCAAAGAGGTGTTTGTGGTTTCAGAAAGAAAGAATGAATGTACCCACATGCACATGGTGTGTGTCAATTCAGTCTATGCTTGGCACACAGTGATCTTCTAATATGAGTCCTATGTGTTCCCTAGTGGGAGGCCACCAGGTTTATGGAAGCTAGCATCTGCTAGGCTAGCAGTTAAAGCATGCACGCTTACAGAAGTTAAGCAGGTCTCTTTATATATCTCTCTAGATGTTTACTCTGCAGCGTTTCAAATGTGACCCTTCCTGTTCAAGGTGTAACTTGACCTCAGGAGCACAGAACCTTCAGAGAGAATATCCATATTGGCATCAATGATAGGTCCCAGACCTCTGGTCACTTCTGCCACTTTCGTCACAATATTCTCTCTGTGCAGCTAAAGATTTGTCTAACTGTTCATATATGATGAAACCCCAAAATAATATTTTTTTCAATCAACCGGATCTTTTACAGTGAAACTCATGTCAAGGTATTAGCCTCCTACTCGGGAAAAAAGCATTACTAGTTCCTAGTTGGACAAACAGGCAGCCCCTTATTCTGCTGCTGAGTAACCCTCTGCAGACACCCTAAGATGTCTAAGCCAGACTTGTCTTTTCTATACAGCTATACATAAGCCTTTAAAAGAGTCGAGTCATAGGGCCTCATTACAAGTATGAAGGTAGCCATGCCGATAAAAGCGGCATGGCTACCCCCATACCAGGTACCAAGTCTGGGTCCCGCAAAAAGGGGATTTACCGTGCCATTCTGACCCTGGTGGGCCTGGTAAATCCCTTTCACGGGACCCGGACCTGGTACATCCCCATTCCCATGTGAACCCCTTGGGCTCAATGGGAATGTGGCGGATGCTAACAACGGGGCCAATGTTAGCATCCTTGTCTGCTAGTGGGTCCCGCTAAGGACGCCTGGTCTGACCAGGCGTTCCTTAGCGGGACCCACTGCGGACCTCGTAATAGGGCGGCTCGGAATGAATAGTGCCGGTCCCTTACCGGCACCGTTCATTCCGTGACCGCCTGGGTCATAATGAGGCCCATAACGTTTTCCAGCATATTCTGCCATGAAATGCACTCATGTATATGTATGTCCTCACAAGAAACAAATCGACCTTTCAAAAGATCGACTGCCGAAAAGCATGTGACTATGTCATCTTGCAAAAAGTATTGTCGTGTTTGCATTTTGTCAATTCAAATAGATAGATATTTTATAAAGTACGGAATCCAACTCAATTTCGAAAGGCTTTCTCCATTTTTGTTTATCTGTACAAAAAAGGTAATCATAAAGAGCAGTGTCCACGCTCTATTCTGAAGACATATATATATATATATATTTCCATCCCTGCATTTGAGTGATACATATGCAGGTACTTTGAAACTAGTCACTACCCCGGACCACCACACACTTTTCGAGCAGATAGCATCCAAACTATGTAAAAAAAAAAAACATAATAAGTACATCATTGCATCATACAAACTACTGATGATTCCGAGAAATATTTTAGTTGGGTTCCAAAAATTACCGATAGGCATTTATAATTTTGCTTCAGGTTTAATTTACTTCATTTAGGCTGAATCATGGGCATTTGGAATCGTGAACATTCATCTATATTGTCATGCCCTTTCTGTTAGGGCATCAACAAGACAATCCTTCATTTTGTCCTGCTTTGCCAAGAATATAGGGCTATTGAAAGAACACCCTGATATATATGTAGAGGTTTTACAAAGTGTAGACCTGCCTTAATTTATCTCAAATTAATTCCTGATCTGCTAGATTCTTGGGCTTTACCGAAATGTTTAATTGTAGCACTGCAATTCAAAAAGCATGGTAGACAAAACCACTGTCCAATTTGTTTGACTGTGAGTTTATCATTAGAAAAAGCAAATATTACACTGTTAAATCTATGACTGTGTACCATGGAGTTGAATCCTTTGCTTAGCTCAATGTATCCATTTGGAGATATTGTATTTTTATGGTCTATGGTCTAGTCTCTTGAATCCTATTTTTGTTTTTGTATTTTAGAATCAGCATTAAATATTGTTTTTATAATTCTGAGATTAATTGTTGTGAATATGTGGTGTATGTATTTTTGATATATGGAGGAACTTTTGCATGGTTTTTGCTGAAGTAAAAGTAATTGAACATATATCATTTATATTTTTTCAATGTATGTGTTTCTTTATCTTTTATACATTATTTTTATCGTTTTGGTTTTCTGTGTGTTTGACAAACAAATTCACATTTGAACCAACCAAGTAAATCTCCAGCTTAGTGGGTTGCAGGTCGATGAAGTTAATCCTGATATTTACTAAACTACTGCTTTTCACCAACATTTTTTAAATCAACAGGCCCAGAAAAGGATGCAATGCAGTATGGAGCGGTGGGTTTCATAGAACTATTAATTTGTTTCCTATGGTGGTGGACAGAGAATGGGGTATCACCTCTTTCTGTTAATCTGAGGTCCTAGCGCTAGGACTGGTCTGATCAACACACTGAATAATACATGTCAGTCTATTTATGCACCATAAATATTCATGAGAAAAAATTGAATATTACTAACTTCAGTGATAATTTCTTGCATATCTGTTGACCATTCTCAAAAGCTGACTTCATTTTATGGTTTGGTTTGTTGATATCCTCCGCCGTACCTGCATGTGGGAAAGGGCAGCCATCCCTTCTTTCTGTCAATGGGTGGTAGGCCATAGAGATGAGCAAGGACTACTTGTGTGATACCATCATGCTCCTCAAGAGCCTGTGGCAATGATGACTGCATCTTATTCATCATACTCATGTGTACCCCTTCTTATCTTGACCTTCTTTTGCAAGGCATTGCATTGTTCACATGCAGGTCTTGGTGAATGCATCTTGCCCCCACACCCATGAGACAGAAAAATCTCATAGCAATGAAATAGTAGTGGGTTCTGTGTACAGGCTAAATATAATAATTTGTGTTCTTAAATGGTGCTTCATGTCAGATTTGTCCCACTTCTACACACTGTATTAACAGGTGTTGTTTTTTTTAATCAAATGCAATAGTAGATAATATACTGACCTCAGACAAAAAAAGGGTTTAGTCAGCCCCGAAATGACCTTTGAACATGCAAAGTGCGGATGTACATGCCTTGTAGGTTAGCCACTCAGATGTGCCCCTCTCTTATAGATGTCTCACCAATTACGCCAACACTTTCTTCTTCTCTAATCATCCAAGTTCTGTGTGATGAATCAGTGATGATTCCTCACAGAAACCTGGTTTGGTACCTTCCTCATGCGGCCTTGTAAAGGCAGACGCTTCCTTATCCAGACCCTCAGGGTGGTGTACTGTGGGAGAATCACATGGGGCAGAAAACAGAGCAGGAAGACTGGTTTAACTTTCCCCATAATCCCACACTTTTAATGGTAGTTTGCCAAATTGCAGAGGTTGAAATAACTAACTTTACTGAAGTGGACTACAAGTGAAATAATCCCAGAAGTACTGGGATGAGGAAGAGGGCTGAAGAGGCATGCTGTAATAGTAGTCGGGCAATTAACCCTAGCAGCCCACACCTGAAGGAACCTGGGAGGCATAAAAGGCCCCTTCAGGTGAAAGCAATTGGAAGGTGCTGGAACTGTGACTGGAATGCTATCGTTAGCCGTAGTAGCAGAACGAAGAAGGCACAAGGCTGCTAAACCGAGCAGAAGTGAAAGAACATGAAGATGGTCCTGTTCCCCCTAAATCTGAAGTGCATGGGCAGCGCAGCAGAAGGCATGCAGGAGAGCTGTCTTCCCGCATGTGAGCCTGATTTCTGTAGTTGCCGAGCTGCAGACTTGCAGGAGACTGAGGCAAGAAGCAGTTGACATGCATGGGTCTCAAGAGGGAGAGGAGCTTCATAGATGTGTGGCTGGACTGGAGACACATTTATGGAAGAAGCGTGTTGGTCCCCAGTGAGCCAGAAGCAGTATGTGTTGTGGCAGAAGTCGGGAAAGCAGTGCAACCCACAGAGCATGTGTCAGTGAAGTGTCTAAAACCCTGCATGAGCCATGCTGGCAACAGTATCCAGTTCCCTGTTCACTCTTGTATGAATTAAAGAGAGTAGATGTTGTTTGTTGAAGCTAAATGAAACAATGGAAATGTAGCATTGTGTACAACGTAAAGTTATTTTACTTGCATGAGAAGTTAACGTTTTTTAAATCCATTGTTCAATCTATAAAGACTGTTACTACTTGAAGAAGTGGTTGTGTGTCCCTAATTAAGGAGGGGGAACGCTGTGAAAATCATTTATGAATACCTATCCTTGCCAATACAAGTATTACGACCTTTAACTTGTGAAAACTACATGAAAGAGTGTTTGTGTGTGCCTAATTCAGATTCCCCCAGGAGGAATGAACTCTATCCTTCACTTTCACAGGGGAATGCAATTTGATACCAATCGTTAAACCTTAAAAACAACATGAAAAAGTGGTTGTGTGTGCCTAATTGTGATTCCTAAAGAAAGACCAACTTCGATTCTTTATCTTAATACAGCATACCTTTCATTTATAAGAAGTTGAAGAATATAACTATTGAAGAAGAGAACACACATTGCCCAAGCCGAGAGTCTCCCCATATTAACTGTGAAACCAACCTTTGTCAAAGTTAAGAAGCAGTTCAATTATATGGTGAAGTTAATAACAGTTAATTGGCTGAGGATACAATTGTGCAAGCATTACCAGAAGCTAAGAGAGTGGCACCAAGGCATTTAGGTGATTACTGGGGCCGGTAACTGGCAGAAAGGAGCAGGCAAAGTTGGGGATGGGAAACTGGAAACTGGCTGCTTGTAAAGACTATCTTGAAGTAGGCACAGCATGTAGTGCTGAAAACTCTGGAAGACAGAGAGAGGTGAGTCATAAAGGAAAACCTAAGTTGTTATTGAGGCAGATAGACAAGCGAGACAAAGGGGCTGCCCTTTTGAAGAGAGGTATTCAGAAGAGGAGTGCCCTGCCTACTTGAAGTTGTTGAAGCACCTTAAAGTATGTCTTGTCAAAGCCTGTCTAGAAGTACAGATCACTGAGACTGTATTAGTAGTCCAAAGTACTGAAGCTGTGGTGGTACATTTGATCATCAGTAGATGCTAAATTGTAGTACTGTGAGATGAAGGTGATTGTTCTCATAGTGAATCAAAAAGAAGTTAAGTTGTTGAAGTGGAACCAGCACCACTAAGAAGTCATCCTGGCAAATATACCATTGTGAATTCTGGCAGTTGTGGATATTCTTTTGAACTGTAGCAAGTCTTCAGGAAAAGGTGACAAGCACTATGGCTGGGATTATCATTGGTGCCATTTGGTGTGAGTGGAAAGTGGAAATTTCTTCAAGGAACCTTGGTTGAAAATCCTTTGCTTGACTTTGAAATATAAAGAACCGGCGTGAGACATTTCTTTCGTTGGTTGAACACTAACAGAACTGACCTTGAATCCTGGGGAAGGGAAATTACCTAAGACAGTAGATGATTATTCAGAGACTGTGAATGTTGTTCATGTTGTGTTGTATTGCCATATATTTTATCTATGTATTTGTTGCTTAGTCTGAAGGCCAGATGTCCTGTGTTGGAGTGCATCCCCTTTGCTTTGGTTAGTCAGGGAAATCCTGAACAGAGTAAGGCTAGTGAGTTTTTTTTTTTTTTTTTTAGTACATTTTGTTTTAGAATAAACTGGCAGATTTTTACAGATCATCAAGCAGTTGTCCGCCTTGCATTACTGACCCCTTACATCTGTCTCCCCTCACTAAACTACAGGTTCTGGTGACTACTCACAGTCCACTGCATGTAACTACTGAGAGGATTAATCTCCTAACTCTATAATTTCAACATCACCAACTTTACTTAGGCCATTGTACCAGAAGCTACAATTGCCCCTCTGCTCTCCGAATGAAGACATTGGCCCTCATTACGACCTTGGCGGAGAACCATGGTGCTATTAGCACCATGGTCCATGGCGCTAAGTTGCCAACTCCGCCATGGTGGTTGGCGGACTTACCGCCCCATTCCGACCTTGGCGGGGCGGTAAGTCCCCAATCCCCATTTACCCTTCCCCATTCCCATTTTTGCCCCATAGGGCATAATGGGAGTGGGGAAGGCGTTAATTACGCCACCGTAAATTACGGTGGCGTAATTCACAACAAGGTCCCGTAGCGCCATGGATTTTTCCGCCTGCAAAAAGCAGGCGTAAAAATCACCATGGCGCTACGGGAACTCATACTCAGGCGGTAAGGGTCGGCGAAGTTTACGCCGGCGTAAACCCCTTACCGCCTGGGTCGTAATGAGGGCCATTGCTTAATTTAGTTCTTTGCTTTTGTGGCTCCTCGACAAAATAATGCTGGTCGACCCACTGACTGACTGACTAACTCAGATTGTTTGTGACCCACTGTACTGCTGCTGACAAGTGGCAGGGGATGTCTAATAGATTCTTAATCTGGATGACCACACCGAAGATAAACTGTGCCTCTGATAGATCTGTAGGTTCCATTGAAACATCTAAACAAACTAAACAACAAACCAAGGAGGATACTAAACCAAATGGAAAATCATAACATAAAATAGGTAGTCAGCAAACATGAAAACTAAGCAAAAGTGATAGAGAACCATTTAAAGGAAACAAACAAGGCTGAATACAAAGCACAGATAGCATACACCTAATAAAATGTTCTCTCTCGCGTGCTCTCTTTCTATGTTCTGTGGATGGCAATGCAAAACAATTGTGCAGCCTAGCAAATTCCACAAAGGAAATAGGGAAGCAGCTAATTCCCAGCGTTCTATTAAAACCCACATCCCACCACTTAATATCACAAAAGTTACATGCTTGTAAGGTGAGATTGGAGAGGCTTGAAGCAGTTTCCAACATGTCCAAGAACTTTGGGACATGGTGATCAGGCTTAGAGTAGACATTTGCTCAGGCCGGCCCGTGCACAGGAATATAAGATGACAAGATTGCATCCTTTGAATGGCCCAGGCAGGGTTCTAATTCAGCACATGACTAATGATGTTCAAGAAACAGGCAAGCTGCATGATAACTTGTCTGTGCCCCCTTAATATTAATATAGATTGTTCTCCCAATCTATGAAAGCCTGACTATATTTGGTATATAACAGCTATTGTTGGTTCAGTCTTTCAGCATTTTCATTTAAGGGTAAATGGATATGTAAAAAATCAAAGATCTTGACATCATATCTGTCTTAGTTTCATCATAAAGAATGTACACGTTTACATCCGTTTTTTATTGTGCAGTTATAGGTGAATAATTAATGTCTTTCATCTTTTCACATATTTCTTCTTGATAGGTGTCCCAAGAGCTTGTTTAGAAAACAAGCAAAGAATTGTCTAGCAGTGAGCTGGGTGCATGTAATAGAGGCAGTGCATTTATAGAGTTAGACTCCGACAACCCAGACTTGAAACTGTTAAGCTGATGTATTTATTCAGCTTTCTGGCCATCCTAAGAACACTACTGTCAAGGGCAAGACATGCCAGCATTCATATTTGGGCCTATTCCACTTTTTGCCAAAATTGAGCATGGGAATAACGTTACTGAGCATGTACATTTTAAAAGGGACACCTTTTCTCATTACATTTACTTTTGGGAGAAAAGATAGCCTTTACTATTTATTTACAGCTCCACGGGGTCTTCTACTCAGTGGACTAATGCCCCAGAACATATATAAACAATGTTAAGGTTCAAACCTACTAGAACTCTTGACTGTAAACTGTACAAATGTATTCGATTAAAAAGATGAAGCTGACACCCTGTCAGACTTTGCACTTGAGCCTCTTCTGGTGCTCACAGTTACTAAGGCACACATATTAAACAGTGGATTCTCTGTTCCTCTAACTGTTATAAAATCGAATTGAGTCTATTAGCAGGGCCTTTTCACTTTTCTGAATCTGAAATTGGCGGGCCACCTCCCTTTATAGGATATTTGTATTCAGAAGGAAGTGGGTAGTTGCTGTAGCTGTAGTATTTTCGAGTAGTGGCGTGATGAGGACTTTGAGCAGGAAGTTTGAAACTATGCATAAACTGCAGAGCCAAGATGAGGATTTATTTTAGAATGAGCGTAATAGTGTTTATACAACTTGATTGGTAAAGCAGCTTTTGAGCAAACGTTGCCTTAATATGACTAACCCCAAGGCAACTCATTATATTGCTCTCCAGAAATAACCTCCATGATCCTTCAACACTGACTATTGTAAGGGTGCAGAAGGAGGCTGACACATAGGTGGCATGGTCGGGGCTAAATAATTTCATTTAAATCAGAAAGCAAGAGAAAACCTATCTGTCCCAATTCCTCAGAGGGTTTTCCGTACCTCAACTAAAAAACTAAAGTGATTGTCAGGATGTCTGTCAAAGCAAAAGTGTCCTACTTCCTGTGTCAAGAAAACTGTACTTCTGTCCCTGAAAGGAGAAACTAAAGAATTAGGTGGTGCTGTTCTGGTTCCAGGACAATGGTTACCTTCTCGCGGGGTATGATTAAAGTACCACACATTGCTTCAATGGTGGGCCAGGAGAATGCCTCCCTTCTCCTGACGTCCAGTTTCAGATAGCATGGGGGAAGGACTCCCTTCCACAGCGCACAAAATTCCAAATAATACTTTCTTGATAGCCTAGGAGAATGCCTCCCTTCTCCTGGCATTCAGTCTCAAACTCAGACAGCCTGGGGGAATGACTCCCTTCCCCATGCCTGTTGGACCTTACTCCCAGTCTCAGTTACAGCATAATGACTCCCTTATCCTGGTAATTTTAGAACAGTCTCGTACAACCAAGGATAACAAATCCCTTCTCCTGGTCTTCTCTTTATTATGCATCATGCCTGCTTCACCCAACTCTGAGTGTTAGGAGAGTCCGAGGCCCAGGCTTCTCTTCTTCTTTGGTCTGGACCACTTGTTTCATATTCCTACCATGTACTGAAACGAGGAAGATAACTCATATCACTCTCTTGGTTTGGGTCCCAGACCTTGGTTTCTCTTCTTTTATTCGGCCCACTTTGTTCACTTCCCCACCAAGTACTGCCATTGAGGAAGATGACTCATATCACACTCTTGGTTTGGGTCCCAGACCCTGGTTTCTTTCCTTCTTTGATTTGGACCACTTGGTTCACTTCCCTGCCAAGTACTGCCACAAGGAAGATGACTCGTATCACTCCATTGGTTTGGGTTATGGTTGCAATGGGGCCTAGGGACAACTGCATGCACCCTCTTAGAAAGCCGCCCTATATCCACTCTGGGTATCCCGTGCCACCCTTTACCTTGTTGAGGGCTTCAACATGTCACCAGGGCTTCCTGGGATGGCTGGTGTTCCCTTTGGATTCTCTGGCGTCTTGCTTTCCCTCAGGATGTGCAATGGAATTCCTGGTTGCCTTAGCTTTCCTTCCTTCTCTTGATGCTGCTGGGCACCGGTCTGCAACTACAGACCTCCCGATCATCATGTATGGTGGACTGCCAGATCCCTTAGAGTTCTCTTCCTCTGAATCATCGAAACAGGTTCGTATCTCCCGTGTTCGGTGCGCAACACACCTGCTGTCCTCGGTGACTGCCTGAGACAAGGTGTTTCATCCATTGTCGAATTCTATACAATATTGCCAGTAATGTCTGGGCCCGTTGTATAAGTCCTTCTTCTCTTTCACTGGCTTCAACTTTATCGCTTTGAGAGGCCAACTCTACCCAGTACTTGGATTACCTAGGTTATTTATGTTCTTCTTCATCTCAGGACTTTCCAGAACCTCATGGTATTCTGCCTTATAACAGTACATAGGTATAATGTCCACAAAGATGTTATTAGAGGACGGAGAGGTTAGAGTATGTGGGGGTGTGACTTTCCCACAAGGGCTATACCCCAGATGGCCATCCTTCTCCATAGGGGGAGTCCCTCCCCATGAGATCCTCCTGCATTATACCACCCGCAGAGGCACTATCGGGTAGCAACTTCACCTCCCTGGTATCACGGGAAAGGGCTCCTCCTTGGGGAGAAGTGATGACATTTAGTGAATCATCACACTATGCTGACTACAATCATTGCAGCTGAAGTAAATAAACATCTAGTTTGTTGCACAATGTTCAAACGTGCCTTAGCAACTTAATCACATGCTTGAACGAATTGGGTGGAGGTTGAATTGAGTGGCAGTGATAATACTGCTTTTGTTAAGTTAAGGGATTGCCAAAATCATCAGTTGTGTCCCAGTCCAATGACTTTAGCTGCTGGTCTAGAGTGAAAAGGGCATTGTTATATACATCTAAATAAATAAGAGTGTCACTAAATTTGCATCGACCCCAACTCCACACAGCCACAGCCGGTTTACCGGAAACAGTAAGTAAACATTACACTGGAATTTACTACAGCATCATATTGGGGGTAGAGGGTTGGGTGGTTAGAGATTGGTAGAAATTGCTGTATGAGGGAAGCCCCCCATAAAAATGATGCAGTAAAATATGGTGAAATGTCCACTGAAGTAAGTTGTCATAGAAAATCCATACAACTTTACTTTTTGGCTATGCAAATGTCACTTTGAGAAAGTGAAGGATATTGAAGAACCGTCTGCTGGTAGCAGCAGACGTTATAGTTCCGTTTCTCCTCATTTATGCAATACCTTGATATGTCTCAGCAATTTAATTTCCTCTCTATTTCCCTTTCACCAGTGTGCCATCACAGTGGAACCTTTAATGGGCAGAGATGCAACTGTCCCTCGGGATACTTTGGGCCGGTGTGTGAATTTGTAGATGGTGCTGCAAATAAAGGTAAGGAATTTAGAAGAAGTATGTGTGTTTCCTGTGAAAGAACTCAGACCGCCATGATCACACTACTTGTTGATGTGCAGGAGGTGTCTTTGTTGGGACATTAACCAGACTACGTAAGCTTAAATATATGTTTAATGCTTATTACTGAAGATACATAGCAGAGACCCCCAAGCAGCTCTGCAGCACAACATCAACTGCTGATTGTCAAGCAATAACATTTTCAGGGATTTTAACTCTGGAACTGCATGGCCTCACCACTGAACACAAATGAGATTCATATAGTAACATAGGGACAATAGTAACAAGGCATCTTCATAACACACCCCTCCCTTATCTGAAAAAAAAATGAATATGTACATTAAAGATGCAGCATGTGAAAGAAAATTGGTGCAGAAGAACAAATAAAAAAACTTAAAATAAACGAATGATAATAACATGCATGTTACCAATGGATGAGGAGCAACTGAACCTGGAAGTAAAGTTTTACCTCATTTCCTCATCCTAGCAGCTCTTGATAAATTCCATATTTGACCACTTTCTAATTTCACAGCACCCTCAAATACTTGAGCAACCCTGACTGGATCCGAATACAAAGGATCACCCTTCTTGGGAATAACAGCTCTTCATATTCTAACAAAATCACCCACCTCAACAGCCGTTCTCTTCTTGGGTAACTTCTCATTGATCTTTCTAACTCATTTTCCCCTTCGTTCTTCCATCCTCTTCTTCACTTCATCCACTAATTTATCTGTTTCTCTTGCCCAACCAAGCCAAGCCAGAGACAGCAATGTGTTCCCCTTTCGACCTCTCATTAACTCAAAAGGACTGACCCCCGTTTCAATATTGGCAGCCATTCTTTAACCGCAACCTTCCTATCAAGACCACATGCACTTGCCCCTCTAATTCCTTCCATTATACACCGGTTAACTCTCTCAATCATGCCATTCCCTTGGGGATAATAAAGTGCAGTTCTCTTGTGTTTTATCCCACACTTGTGCATGTATTCCTGAATTAATCCCCCAGTGAACTGTGGACCAGCCCTTCCCTCTCAAAGACTTCCTCCAGAAATCCCACAATACTCTGACACGTGACTTCCCTCATCAAATTGAACTCTGTCCATCGCGAAAACATGTCCACTAGGGCAAACACAAATCTACCTCGGCCCTTACCCATATCCACTGGGCCCAAAACATCTATTGCAAGATCCTGCCAGACTCCTTTTGGTCCTTTCATTTCCCTCACTGGCTGGACCACAGCAGAGAGATTCTTTCCCGATTTGATATAGTCCACACATCCTGCAACCGCTCTTTCAACCTCGCGATCGAGACCCAGCCACCAATAATCAGCTTTTATTATCCCATTGGTTTTGTACGATCCAATATGACCTTGATGGGCAATGCTAATCAGTCTTTTCCTCAAACAACCAGGAACAACCAATTTGTCCCACCGGTATACTAAACCATCCTTCACTGACAACTCCAATCTCACCTCCCATAGAGATCTCTATTCACCAGATAACAGCCTCTTCTCAGGCCAATCCTCCCTGACAAAGCTAACGATGCGTTTCCACATTTCATCTGATTCCAACTCTTCAATCCATTCTTCTTTGCGTATCACAACTTCTATAGTAGCAAAGACCATATTCCCTACTTCTTATCCTAAATGCATGATTGGCCTGCACATTGTCTTTTAGGGTTACAATGTTGATAATACATTTGTGACATTGTAACCTAATTACCCAGCAGGCAACCCTCCTCAAAACTTTATCAAGACCCTTACATTCAAAAATTGCTTTCAAAGGCTTATGATCGGTTCTTAGGACAAATTCTTGACCCCACACAAAGTTTTTGAGTTTGTCTATGCCCCAATGACATGCCAAAGCTTCTTTCTCCAAAACAGAATAATTAAGCTCACCACCTTTTAACATGCGGGAGGCATGCAACACCACTGACTCAGTGCCATCTACCCCCAATTGAGACATCACAACTCCAATACCCATTTCACTGGCATCTACAGAGAGTACAGCCCTCTTCCTGGTGTCATACATAGCTAAAGGTTTTGCATATCTGTTTTAAATTTAATTTCATTGAATTCCCTTTCACATTCTCTGCCCCACTCAAACTCTACTCCCTTCATCAACAATGCCCTCAATGTAGTCACGCTATCGGCATAATTTTCTACAAAGTGATGATAAAACTCTATTGTTCCCAAAAACTATCTTAGCTCTGCCTTATTTCTCAGCAATTGCATTCTCTTTATTCCACCTACCAATTCCCTTTTTGGCCTCAACCCCTCTTCGGATATCTCATGACCTAAGTACTCCCCAACTCAGGTAGAAAAAACACACTTCTCCCCTCGCAGGTTTATGCCACGTCCTTTGAAAATTTCCAACACCACCTCCACTCTTCTTTTTAATTCCAACCTCAGTTCTCCCACATATTAACACATCATCTTGAAAACACCAGACATCACTCACCCCCTTGAGTAGCGTGTCCATAACTTTTTGGAAAACAGAGGAGGCTGACATTAGTCCAACGGCATGCGGCGGAACTGATAAATCCCTTCATATGTGATTAAAACTGTAAGCTTACGGGATTCGACTTCTAAGTTAATCTGGTAATATGCGCTTGTCATATCTAACTTTGCAAAATATTTAGCATTTCCAATCTGACTCAATAGCTCGCCCATATTAGGAAGAGGATGCCAGTCAGCTATCACACATCAATTCAGTTCTCTCAAGTCGACACACACCCTTAAATCCCCACTGGCCTTCTTTACCACTACTACTGGGGAAATCCACTCTACAGCTTTGGCTGGTTCAATAATTCCAACCTTTTTTAGCTTCTCCAACTCCTCACACTCAGCATTACGCATTGACATTGGCAACAGTCTGAGTTTGGCAGCCACAGGTGTGCTCCCATCTTTGAAAACAATTTAATTTTGTGCACCATCCCCTTGAGACATCCTACACCCTTGTTAAAGACATCAGGATATTTGTCTATTAGAGTATTCGCATTCTCACCTAACTTATTTGTGCCTGAAGTATTTCCAACATTTAGCACTTGTTCTTTGGTATTAGGATACAATCTGATACACAATCCCCTTTGTTCTCTCCATCCTAGTAAAGTTTCACCTTTCTTGGTAACATACATTTTTCCACACGTTACCCTACCTTTAAATTTGAATTGAGCAGTACAATATCCTAACACTTCTATTCTGGCTCCATTATAACCCCCAGGGTCTTTGTCAGAAGGACTCAAATCATTCATTCTGCCACAAACCACATTTTCATACACTGCCTTTGACATCAATGTGATTTTTCAACAAGAATCCACCAGCATTTTCATGTGATGTCCATTTACCTCAATCCAAGCAGATGGGTGTTCACACTCATCAACTCCAGAACACTACCGTATTCACAGTAACTATCTCATTTTCCGACCTTTCACCCTCCTCTGATGATACCATGTCACCCTCCTCAACAAATAAGGTACCTTTTCCAACAATAATACTGTAATTCTTACAACAATTTTCAAAATGCCCCCATCTTTTGCAAATACTACAGTTAGCTCTTCTCCCAGGGCATATGGGAGAGGTCGATAGATGGTGCGCACTTCCAAACTGGAAGCATAAGCGGTCATCCCTCTTTGTGCCTCCCTGCATACCATCTTTCTGGGTAACTTTATTCCCAGAATGGCTCCCCCCGCCCTTGCCCTTGGTAATATCACTGCGCTTCACTGGTCTAGTTTTCTGTATCTTTTTCTCTTTAATGCCATCTGTCTTTCTGTCACCCACTCTCAGCACTTCAGTTGGCTGAGCAGTTTTAGTTTCTTTGCTAGTCAATTTGGCGACACATTGCAAAGTATGTTCAATCCTCTTGGCAATACTTATGACCTCATCCAGGTTGGGATCATCTTTCAACCACACCTCCTCACGGATTTTGTCATTTGAGCAGTGCAACATGAATTCATCCCTTATATGCTCACCCAAACCCCCCTCCAAACTTGCAGTTAAGAGATAAGTGTCTCAGCTCTGTAATGTATTCTTCTACAGTTTCACCCTCATGCTGAAATCTCATGCCAAAGTGGTACCGTTCTAGCACTGTGCTTATCTTTGACTCAAAATGTTTATCAAGTTTTGCCAGTGCTGCATCAAAGTCGTTTACACCTTCTTCCACATCAATTCACCCATATTAGGAAGCGTCTCATAGATTTGCTGTCCTTCATAACCAAGAATATGCATGAGCATGGACACTTTCCTCTCAACCGACATTCCATTTCCACATGTCGCCTTCACATAATGTAGGAAACTTCTCTTCCAGGGGCCCCATTTAATCCTGGGTGGGCCAGGAGTTGGCATGAACATGTGCAGCCCCGGGACACCAGATAGGGCCATAGCTGTTGTAATGTAGATTGGTTTAAAACAATCTCAACACAATGAGGGTACTTCCTATTATGACTACTATCACAGAGTATATTTGAAGCTTTCTTCGCCCTCAGCTGGTTTGCTAGTTTGTTTACTTCTCCCTCACCTGTACAAATAATTGCAGTATAATCCAATAACACCACACAATCCTTCTGATGTGGCGTGTGGCCACTGCTCATTAAATCCTGTACATATAATTGCAGTTGAATCCAATAACACCACACGATCCTCCAGATGCGGCGCGTGGCCACTGCTCATTAAATGCAGCACGCAGTCGCACCCCAGCTGCTGCCCCGTCTCCGCCTTCCCTTATGGGCCCTGGGCGGATGCGCAAGGGAGGACGCTACGGCTCTCGCTGACTTCCTGGTTCCGGGAGGCGCAGTGACATTGGCGGACAGCTGACGCTGCGCACGTCACGCGACTGGGTCTCGTGACTAAGGCACGAGGGTTTTCTCCTCACGGCAATGGGTGCTCCTTCCAAAATATGCTCACCAGACGGGCCAGCGCCTTACAAGCACTGACACGGGACGCCTGTCACCGTTGCGGGCACCGTTGCTCCAACAGATGCTGAGAAATCACACCTCCTCCCGGGCTGGCTCTGTAAGATGGGGAGTTGTGCGAGGTAATGTGCAAGGTAATATGCCTCGTTCCCGGTCAACTCCACTGCTGCTGGGAAGCTCTGCTTCTCCGACCCGATGATCGGCACTGAATCGCGTTGGCCCCTTTTTGCTAGGCGCCAGGGGCTGGGGGTCTCAAACTCCGTCGGCGATCCCAGGTCATGTCCCCAATGGGTACTACCCCAGATATCCCATCCTCGTCGCCAATGTTGGGACATTAACCAGATCAGGTAAGCTTAAATATATGTTTAATGCTTATTGCTGAAGATACATAGCAGAGACCCCGACCAGCTCTGCAGCAAAACATCAACTGCTGATTGTCAAGCAACAACATTCTCAGGGATTCTAACTCTGGAACTGCATGACCTCACCACTGAACACAAACACTGAGATTCATATAGTAACATAGGGACAATAATAAGAAGGCATCTTCATAACAGTCTTCCTATGCATTTATGCAAAGCAATTGGCTTTGCGAAGGAAAAGTCATTATTATCATAGTGGTTAATCTTGAAGTAGTCTGTTTAAATATGTTTGGGCCACTTTGTCCATTATGCACCACACCCAGATCTGCACATGATCACTGTGGAAAGGATGGTCACTCTCTTGTCATAAAGGCAGTCATGATGGTATGGGAGATTAGCTTGTGAACGTTTCCAAAGTGAGTATGGCCAAGATGGCTGTTACAGAGGCACTGAGGGGCAGATTCTGAACACTTTTTGGGTTGCAAGTGAGGAGCTAGTTCATCTCCTCACTTGTGCCTAAAAAGTAGCAGCCCAATTCACAAAGGGCAATTGGATGAGAGCATCATAGATGCATTCATTCAGATGCCCATGTTTCCCCGGTTGCCCATTTGCACAAATAAGGGGGTGTTTCTGTGCATTTTAAAGAGCATCCTGAATTCCCAAATGGGATGCATTTGAAAATGCCCAGAAAAATGGGTATTCTCACTCAACCTTTTGATATTGGGACAGGGGGCGGTGAAAATCATGGCAGGGTCATTCTGACCATGTTATGTTTTTCTGTTGAAGTGTGACAGTCGGTTTTCCCCCTCAAGTGATCAACCATGACCCTCAGCGGGGATGCTTTCTAATATTGCTTAACGTGTGGCAGAACCACCGTGCTCTCTGCCTTGGGGAGAAGTCTTCTAGCTTTTTGTCCCGTGTAAGATGAGTCATTTCCTGTATGGCTGCTTCAGGGATTTTAGCCAGGAGCATTTGGAATAAAAAGAGAATTCTGGGAAGCATATTCATTTTAATTGCATTTAACATCTGCGTCGAGGCCAAAGGCAATTCAACCATTTGTTCAGATCTTCACCCAACCTTCCCATAACATGTGGGAAGTTGCCCATGTAAAACTTACCTAAGTGTTTAGTTAAGTGACTACCCAGATATCTGATGGATGATCCGAGTATCTCAAATGGAAGGGAAGTTAAGCTTTTCAAAGTATCCTCATCTGGGCATCTCATGGGGAATAGTACCAATTTTGGGTATTTTTAAAACAAAAATACTGACTAATAGCTGTAATCCACCGCAAGGTTTCCTGGATGGGGTGAGGGGTTCTTCCAGATCTAGTAATATATCATGTGTGATGGTGAATATTTTTTATGAGTTTGTCATAAACATTTGCGATGAAGATACAGGAGTGATTGGACATAGCGAAGTTGCCCAAATCAACCATGTAGTCGAGGGGGGATTCTCCCTCTTTTACTTTTTTTAAATAATGGATTGAAATGGTGAATTCTACAGCACACATTTTGGGAAAAACTGGGTCAAAAGCAACGCAGTTTACAATCAGTTCTGTAGGGTAAGGCATGAAGCAATCTACTGGATGCCACCAAAAGTGCAGAGAAGCATTCTCCATGGCATTATCGTAATGTCTTTGCACACTATGCACCAACATTCTGTCAATGTAAAACAAATATTTTGATGCAGACTAATCCCAAAAATGTCCATGCTGACTGCACTAATATATGTCAGCATTCCCACATAAGAACATAGTCATGTTTTCTTCAACCATATGTCCAGTAATGATTCTATAACAAGCCATGGCCATGCTGGCTCGGCCAGAAATGCTACTATCCCTCTAAAGAACCTATTTCTTTTGGCTTTGCCCCTAATGCCAGAGAAAAAATGCCATGCCACTGCAAGAAACCATTTGCATACTGTCTGCACTTATGTAGGACAGTATGGCTACGAAAGAACCCTTATATTGGATTTGCCCTTCATGCCACTAAAGAAAATACCGGCGACAGTAAGAAAGAAATGTGCTTTGCTAGCTGCAAAAAAGTACCTCCTCCCCAATATAAGAACACTCATCATGTTGGCTTTGATCTAAACATCAGTACAAATGCAATGCCATAGCATGAAAACACGTCCTTCCTCACTGCACAAATGTACCCCCCAACGTAAGAACACTCAGCATTTTGGCTTTGCCCTAAATCCCTGTAAAATGCCATACTGAAGTGAGCAAATATGCCCTTGCTAGCTGCACAAATGGAATGCCTAACTCCCAGTTAAGAACACTCATCATGCTGGCTTTGTTCTAAACACCAGAAAAGAAAACGCAAAGACAAAGTAAGAAAACCTCTCCTTGCTGGTTAGGTCAATGTTGGAGCCGGCTATCCCCATTCAGAAGCCTGCTCCCTTGTCGGTTCAAATGCAAGCACACACATTCCTAAAGCACACATACTTTTAGTCATTCGTGTTCCCAAACAAAATACACTCCATCTCTGTCACGTGCACAGTTTTCTGACACAATCACTTGCAAGAATACATGCACAAACGCAAATACATACAGATGTATTTGTCTTCTCTGCAGACCAGGTCTGGACTCCGGACACCGCCCGCCTCATGCTGCCTGTCACAATCGCCCTTCGGCTTCTGCAGAGCATGCAACAGGAACTAGGAGGCAGAGAGAGCTTGATGGTCCCTGCACAGGTGAAGTGGAACTCGAGCGTCTTCATTTGGCCGGCCCGGGACCTCTGAATGTGTGGGGATACACAGGAGCACCCCCTCAACAAATGCAGCCCTGCAGTACACCAGCCTCCATCACACTAGGCCGTGCATGGTTTGGGAAGCGAAATATCCCAGCCTTGCATGGCACATTGGGGATGTGCTCTTGGGTACTAGTTCTGTGTCAAAGCCAGTCCAGGAACGCATCCTTAGCAGCAAGAATAAGCTGAGGGTGCGTTCAGTGTTTGCACCGAGCTGGCTCGCTCAGTTGATGGACGGCTTCTCCCTAATCGGTGGTGCATTAACACCCCCATTACACCGTCTAAAAAGGCCACACCTGGCGGTACAATGACTGCACTGTAATTCGGATTTCTGAACAGAAACCTTTGTACTGGCACCTTCTGTCAGCCAGCACCTTTCTCTTACCCGTCGCCTCCTTCTCATAACCATTTTCACTCTGCCATGACTCGTTCAGATTTGCTTTTAAGCACATAGACCTGAGCAGACTGGGACGTCACTAGCAGCCCGAGCAGTATTGCATTCCAGACCAGTTTGAAAATATTTCAAATATCCCCCTCCATACACACCACTGTAAACACCTGCATGCTCAGAAGCACTGCCACACAATACCTCTGCACACATTGTTAAAATTGCTCAGTCACCATTTCATGGATTATTGTTCCTCCTGCAAACACTCTGCGGTGAATCTGAGAGATATGTTATGTACAAAGGCAGAGTGCCCAAGCCATTGTTAATATGAACCTCCTTGTTAGTGTGTTGGATATAGTGCTTTTCACTGGGATCCACAGAAGAAGTGGTATTCGTCATGTTAATGGTACATAGTTTATTAACTGCAGAAAGAAAGACTGCATTCACCATTGCAGGACTTACCTGCAGTGTGAGCACAGCTGTCAGCAGCAAGTACCTAGCCCACTGAGCTACCTGTCATGCAATTCACTATAAGCTGTTTGGCCCTAGACGACTGGTATCCACCAGCCACCTGTGTGCATTGATGACTGAGTAGAAGTGCTATGCTAATATGCGATTGCAATGATTGCAACAATTGAAATCACACATTAGCATGACTAAATCACATGCGAGTCATCGTTCTGCAGCAGTAGAAATTGCATGGGATACCAACCCCCTCATGCTGTTGCGGGAACCTTGGATTGAGGGTGGAGTGGGTTGGGATTACATGCAGAGGCACCTGGCATCCCTAAATCATAGCAAGAGTTCAGCCCTGGGCTTTATGATGCTGCTGGCCCATAGGGAGAACTCCTGCCCATCGGCCAGCTGACTGTGCACCCCTTCCTGTACATCACATAGAGTTTTCAAGGAGAATCAGTCAGACTCAGTAACAATGATTCCTCTGATAAAATAAATGTGAATTACTTCACCATTTTGAAAATACACTGTATAACTGATTTGCACAGCAAACAGCAAAACCAAGTTTGTAGATTCAAATACCAAATACCCCTATTTAAAATAGGAATATATGAGTTTGAAACTATAAAAGTAAACATGGGGCCTCATTACAAGTTTGCCGGTACGGAAACAACGGTGCCGGTAAGCTTACTGGCACCATTGTTTCCGGACCGGCAAACTACGAGACTGCTGGCGGGTGCCATTTCGCCCACCAGGTCTGACCCTAGCGGGCAGAACGGTACCCATCAGCAGACTTTGAGGAAGCACTGGCATTGTTGCGCACAGTAACGGTGCTTCCATCCTCCCCATTCCCATTGAGTCTTATGGAACTCGAAAGGGATTGGGGAGTAACAATTGCCACCACCTGATTTACCGGACTGCTGGGGCTGTAATGGCCCGGTTATTCTGGCAAGTCAGGTGGCGGTAATTCATCACGAGTCCGGCGGCAGCCTGACGGTTTACCAGCATGGCTACCAGTGCCATTTGCCAAGGCATGTCAGAAATATACCACATTGCCAATTAACACTCAGAAAATTCCACTCCTCAGGCACTTTGGCTCGTGTACACGGGGTAGAATAAGTCCTACCAGGTGCTTTCCCCATATTTTAGAATACATTTTAAAGTCAACTTTTAAGCAATACCAGCAATACGACACAGGAATTTCGAGATGTGCCCCTCCTTCCAAACTATTGTGATTATCATCAGTCCCAATATTTTGAGTTTCAAATCTTTTTCTGGCAGTATGAGAAATCTAACTCTATTAGATGAATAGCCAGATCATTAAATTGTTTATTTATTTATTTGTAATATACTTTCAGCCGAGTGGCTTGTGTAAACAACACAACGCAATACAAAACATAGTTACATATATAACAAAGAGCATAAAACAATCAAGCCTCTTAAAACAATAAAAATAGACTAACCGTACTTCAAAAAGCAACAGAAGTCATTGATAAAAGTTAAAAATATGCCTGCAAAGATAGGTAATTAGAAAGATATATTCAACAGTGTAACGATATAATCATTTTGAGATTGCAGCACATTTCCAGTAAAATGTCACCATGTAAATTACAATCATTTCCTGCTAAAAATCTCAGCCAAAGGGAGGACATATCAGACACATTAAAAGCATTATCATAAGAGTTCATATAACTTGCTCTGATGCACATTCAACTCTCGCACTCCGTCATGAGATGGACTAATGTTTCTATTTCAAATGAACCACAGAGACGACAACGTCTTTCAGCTTGTGGTAAGCCTTGAAAAGCACCATTAGTGACAAAAGCCTCAATGATATTAAACTTGAGTTGCAAATATTGTCTCGCAATTGCGCTATTTGGAAATGCAATAATGTAAGTGGGTTTAGTAAGGCAAACAGTTCTATAATCACAGTAAGGGCCACTTGAACTTTTTGTGTAGCGGTTCATGAGATTTGAGCATGATTGTGCGAGATTAGAACCTGTTTCCATCTATTTCTCACTAGATGCACGGCCCCAGGTCTAGAGATGTTTAGGCACCCTGTTTGCCATTTAGTGTAAAGGGATACAATGGCACCCATAACACCCAAAGATTGACAATTATGAAGCTCCATAAAAGATCTTAAGAAGCTCACCATTATAGTGCCGTTATGGTGCACTCGCAGTTGTTCATATAACATAACAACCTTAAATATAGTCATAAATCATGCCTCTGAGGTCAAATTCTAAATACGAAAATTCAATTGACATGGCCTGAGGCATACCAAACAGCTTGAAACAATGTTGCTTCAAAACATTTCATAGATACTAAATGAGCCAACCCATGTTAACAAAATATATAATTAAAACTATCATTAAACACATATTTCTTTAAAAAAAAAAATAATAATAATAATACAGAACAACTGGGATGAGGTGCTCTATTATAACTTAGTGTGTTCTCCCCATTAAGTTTGAAATTAGCAACTGGTGCTAAGAGTTTGCATCAGGATGCAGTGCCAGAACTGAGTGAGGTGCCACAGGCACAGACAAGTAAGAGCTATTTCAGAGCACTGCCAAACATCAGCAATGTGCAGGAACGTCTAGTAGTTACTGTTGATTTTCAATGCTATGCTCTGATAGTGATGTGTCATATATCATGTCTTTCCTGCATTAGTCTGAAAGCTGAATGACAGTGGTACTGCTAAGAGTGCTATAGAACAGAAATGGTGTGCTTTTTCAGAGCATAGCTTAACTTCTAAAAGTGTTATGCATACTCATTCCTTTCAATTGATGTGACTTGGTGATAACCTGAAGATGCTATAGAACAGAAATGGTGTGCATTTTCAGAGCATAGCTTAACTTCTAAAAGTGTTATGCATACTCATTCCTTTCAATTGATGTGACTTGGTGATAACCTGAAGATGGACCGTTTTTTATTTCACAGAGCAGAGGGTGGATATAAGAATAAGACTCCGCAGCCTCCAGCTCAGCCAGCTACTGAACAGGAACTGCTCCTCTGAGTACAAGACCTTTCTTCGGCTGTTTAGAGATCAGGTAAGGTAGATGTTGCAGGGTGCTGGCAGCCCCCTCCCCAACCTGTATTTTGACCAAAGAACATCTGCCAAAGTAAGTATCTGAGATCACAGTTCACACCCTGCACCTCGGAGATCAGAAGCAGGATTGAACTTGCTGATGTCTACTACATCTGTTTAATTAGCTTTTCAATTATCAGATTATATCAAGAAGGTCTTACCCCAGAATATAGGCACTAACACTTACTTGACAATGTACAAACGTTGCATCACATGAAACAGAACGTTGCGGGTGTACAGCCGGCTTGGGTTTGTCCATGCGAGGTGCATATACTTGGTAGGAACCACCAAAGTTTGTGCGCCCTCAAGTGTGACCACGCCAGTAATACTTTGCCATCCACCTAGGTACATCAAAGATAAGCATGCCAAAGCTTTAAATGGTTTAATAGCAATCTTTGAGAGTTCTCCTGAGCAGACGTAGCACTATGTGGGAGTCTTACAGAATTAGCTTAGGGTGGACTCTTTCATGTTGCAATAAATGGGCCTATCCTCAGTTGCCCTCTAAATAATGATATATGTGCCCTGGGCTGATCGAGAATTCAACTGGGGATCCACCACGACACTTGATCCACCTCGTGGAGGGGAAATGTTTGCTATCAACCTTGGAACTGCTCATCATACCCTTCCCTGTTTCATACGTTTGAACCAGATCCTTACCTATTAGGAACCTGGGCATGCCCAGCCCTCTGGGTCCCTAGAACTAACCTCCTCTCCTGACATGCCCTTGCTTCAAACTTCAGGCCACGGTCGGACTGTACCATAAAATTACTCCAGGCACCAATAAAACAGTATCCACGGTTGCAAGTGGCAATTCATTCCTTTTGTGACAGACTGTTTGAGTAAAATCCAACGGGGAATTTTTGTTGATAAAATATGATGCAAACTGTGCATTTTAAAGACTATTTATTCAGTAATACTATTCAAAACTACTAGCTGCATGGCGAAGTAACTGATTAACCTGGCCCACATTGGACAAAAAAAGTGGCCAACTTTGACCCATAAAACTGGCCCACACTAGCCTTTTGCATTTTTGGTTCGGGGATTGCCCTATTTCCCTAGAGGCCACTCCGAGCCTCCTTCTGGCCTCCAGCTCTAACTGGGACTTTTCTAAGGTGAAAAGGTTTTGTCTGCTTTTGTACCCGATGTGGCTGTTGCTCCATAAAGAATTTCCTTAAGGCCAAGCTTCCCTTTATTTTTTAAAAAGAGGCTTCCTATCTTTAACTCAGTTGCAGCAAACCCCCTGCTTGCCTTGCAATATATAAGGCTACAATACCCAGGCTCTGGGAATAGTCACCCCACATCAATATCCCCATCATTTCCTACCTGCCCTTTTACGGCGATTGCTGCTTATTGGAGATCAGAGATCCTTTTAGCCATTGGGGCTTATACTCTCTGCATTCTTTCCTCCAAAGGTTACAGTATTTTCAATAGATCAAGCAGGGTCACCTGACTAACACTGGGGAACTCACTTTCCTCCCACAGGCCAATCTGGCTACAGAGATGTCCATGCACTTTAAGGTTGAGAAGGCTTAATCTAGTGCTTGCTGATCAGAATGTGCAAAAGGAGCATACAAGTCTCCCATACGCTAAACCAAGATTTATACCACAACATTGGCTTAGAGTATAACCAATCTTAATGGTTAATGGTACAACAGTACATAGAATGCCCCCTTTGTATTTGGCAGAAATGGATGACGGTGGGCAATGTTCTCTAGTAAGGTGGGTCAGCAGAGGGAGCATCCAATCACTGTACAGTAAATACTAAAGACAAATGACTCTTCAAAGAAGTCTATACATATAATAAGTACACATTTCGACAAACAGAATAAACACAAACAACAATAACACCCACCTTGCAAGGAAAGATTCCATCAATGGCAGACTGAATATAAACAATAGGTAGACTGAACTGTTGTCAACTGTAATGTACGACGGAGGTGAGAAATAGGCAACAGGCAATCAATTATTGAATGGAAGAATACTAAAAAACACCCTCTGAAGAGGTTTCCTTTCTTAGGCTAAGTTTTTTTTACAGAATTTAACCAGTATTGAGCACTGAGATAATGGCTTGTGTGGCAGGTCACCTAGCGTGCTTTGGACCAGTACCTAGACCGCTGGTTCATCTACATTAGTCTCCTCAGGCTGGTGGGTTGCCCGTGTTGATCAGGAATTTCTGATGCCTTGCACATTTTTGAACCAGTTGGCTTGATGTCTTTGAATTGGTTTGTTGGCACTTGGTCACGTTGAAGGAGTCCTCAAGACAGGTGACTTGACTGGCTCAGTTAGTGGTTCTATCATATTAGTTTTATATTCTCAAGTTAGTTTGGTGGTGCTTTGTTTTGGCCGCTTCATCGGGCTTTCTCAATGTGCTACCTTTGTATGTCATTATAATATGAATACAGAATAAGAACTTCATTGTTTCCTGTAAATATATCAAAATATGAAACATTTTCAAAGGAAACATGTGACAGAATGCTATAGGTGATGAGTACTCGCCTGAATTCATTTTCCAAGGTGGATTTGACTCGGAAATGTGCTTTCCAATACAAACCCACATCCACATATGCTTGGTAGATAAAAAGTACTTCCAGTGGTTCATACCAGACTGGCGTCTGACTCATGGAAGGTTGCAACTTGCTCACTGACTCCACAGAGTAGGATCTTCAATGTCCACTGTGGAAGCGGCATTCCCTGAGGCTCTCTTTGACTACTGAAGCCCACCCTTTAAACAATAGGAATCGCGGGATCTCAGGATATCTGAAAAACTCTAAATGCATACACATTATTACTATTTCAGAGCTTTAATGAGTCTATATAAAATCCCCCAGACTTCCAAATACCTGTTAGCTTCACCTGAATTCCTGGCAAGATGACACGTATGTGGCTTGCATGGCTGTCAGTAAACTGTTGTAATGTATCTTGTTAAAACAACCATGACTATAGGCCTCATCCACTAATGATTTCCCTAAGACTAATATATATGTATTGCTTAAAGTTCTGACTAAGCTATCCATATTTCTGCCACTATCCCTGACCAACAATGAACCAAAGCTTCTTAGTGCTCCAAAAATGCTGCCATGGATAGTTTATTTTCAGTTCTAAACCAACATTCATTACATTACTTAACATTTTTGACAAGGTTCTCAGGGGTTGTAGCCCTCTTCTGCTATTTCAAGGGGAGAAAGAAATAGCACATGGAGTTGAGATAAGTACAAAAATGAATACATGGTGATACAGGTCAGAAATTAAAAGCTATCCGAAACAGACTAGGTGCATTGCTTGGAAGGCAAGGCCTGGAGGTATTTGTTGGATCTCCCTGAGTGTGTTCCTATTAAGATAATCAATTGTGAGATTGGAAAATGATAACTACAAGCTGTTTGGGAGATTAAACAAGGGGTATTGTATCTGAACTTGTTGTATGATGATGTTAAAAGAGAATCCTCCCTGAGTTACTTCACAGTAATGGCAAAACAAATGAAACCCAAAACAAAAGCCCTTGAAGAATGAGAGAATTAGATTTTAGCTTTATTTAGGGGGATTTCTTTTATGTTAGAGGAACCTTTAATCATCATGTCTGTGATCAAAATGTTAAGGAAAAAAGCCAGCTATTCGTGTAGAAGCCTTTTAATAAGCAGACATGCACGTAAACATAACTACTATTATGTATCTCAGGGTTCTTATTCTCCCCATCCGTTCAACTATTGATAAAAATGTTGTAGTGTTGGTTTGAGAAACTTCATATTAAGAATGAGAATTAATCAAGTGCCTACTTATGAAAATGTAGCAGTTTGGCATGGTATTAAACAGGAATATTGATTGTGCAGGCTTTGTGTGCAGGAAATTGAAACAATTCGACATATTCTTACAAATTGTCACTGTATGATAACTAATTATGTAATAGGTTACATCAATGTTTTACATAATATACATGATGTTTATTTTAATCAATTTTAGAGTAACATTTTTCAGGTGAATCTTTAGTTATTACTTCCACTTCGTATTTATATGGCTAGAATTTCTAAAAACGGATTAAGTAATGAATATTATCTGCCTGTTTATTATTAGCTTTACAGTATTATGAATGGGCTTTATAAATGCATGTGATTATTGATGAATTGTGTGATTTTGTTTGTCTTGTAATGTGTCTAAGATTTGCATTAACCAAGTATACAATAAATACATTAGAACAAAACTTGCACCCCAAATGAAAATGAATTACTCTTTAGTAATGCTGAATCCGACATCCTCAGTTTGTCATAAAATTTAAACAAGTTTTATTATGGTTTCACACTCAGATGCCAGTAATTGGTTCTTTAAAAAAAATGTTTTAAAAAATGATAACTCTACTTTGCTTTATCTTGCAGCCTTTCATAGAGACGCATCCAGTAAACACATTATTTCTTAATTCAAGATCATTAGAATAACAAACCTCAGCTGCAATGACAAACATACCAATTTTGCAATCCCCTGAGTACCATAATGCAACAGCAACATGTTGCCATCAAGAGGGTTCTTCTCTGAACATTTGTATTGATTCATAGGGTACGTTGGCCATACATCACAATTAAGAAGATAAAGAATTATTGAGTCAGGTGACTTTCTATTGCTATAGTTTTGTAGCAATCTGCTTGCTATTTTTCAAATCTGAAAGATTTCTTAAGCATTCACGCTATGAATTTGAGTTTCTTGGCAGGAGACCTGCATGAACCTTCAGCTTTGATTAGGTGATTTGTTTTATGTAATCAGACCAAGAAGGCATTGCTTTATTGTACAAGCAATACTTCTACCCATTGGGCCTCATTAAAAGTTTGCTGGTATCCAGCTGGTAATTCCGGCGGAAAACAGGAAAACTGCCCTAGCATTTCGGCCTCCTGATATCCGGGTAATACCAGGACATTCCAAGTGGCGGAAAGGGCAATAAATCCCCTTTCGATGGGGATTGCTGGTATTAGCGGCACTGGTAATACCAGTGCCGTTAATACTGGCAGTTGTTTGCCAGTATGTGCCTGATTTTAGCGAAGAGCTTGAGGTAAATCAGTGATCCCTCCACCCCCGGCAAAGTTGTAGTTTGCCGGTGCCGGAAAAGTGGTGGTCCCACTTACCACCACTTTTCCTGCAGCAACAAACTTCTAATGTGGCCTATTGTGTTTGAGCTATGCTCTCACCAAAACATTATTAGCACTGTGAATATATAATTAAAAACCATGTAAAATAAGCATCTCAGAGCACTGTATTTACATATTTTCCTTAAGTAACAATGTGTAGCTCTTTAATTGATATATGGGCCTCATTAAGAGTTGGTCATTGCAGGATAAATGCAGCGGTATTACCATATACCGCTGCATTCCTGCACTGCCCAACTATGAGTTCGGCAGAATGTCAGAGGATTCACCTCCAGCCATGTTTGATAAAGCACAGTTAATGCTGCATGCCACAGGAAGCTTCATACCATAATGCTGATCAGCAGTGCTGGCAAGATGATCAGTTGTTGTGGAACTGAGCTTTGGAGTTTCCGATCACACTAAGGTGCTAGTATGTTTCATGAATATTGTAGAAGCAGGGAGGGCAGTGGTTCTTTGGGTCTGCAATCAATTGATTAACCAAATAACTCTTACAATAAAGTAAGACACAGCACTTAGATGTCTAGTCAAACAACCCCTCACTGTTTGGAAGCAATGTCACAGTATTTGGCAATAGGAAGCACAATGTCTCAAGTAAGTGGACAAGCTACATGTCTTCAATTTGCAAAACCATAACTGCCCTTGCTTGCTACCTGAAAGGGCTTTTATAATGGAGCGGGGTCTAGAGAAAAAGAATACATTAATGGATTGTCTTGTGTCAAATCTGTGTTACGACGTGAAGATTTTAATGAAATGCAGGAGACGATAAGAATGCAAGACATGATGCTGAACCCATTCTGGTGTTCACCATCTGTAATGAAAGTCGTTTTATGTGCTGGTACCTGTATTCCACTGGAATTAACCAGAATGGTTCAGATTGCTTGCAGGCCCTGGTAAAAATTGTTTTGCATGTGTTTTCTTTCCTATTCATGATTTCCCTAGTAGCCACCTGTGAAGTGAGGTGGACCCTTTACATAGGATGTTGGTGGAGCAGACTCATTAGTTTCAGAGGTTTGGTGTGGCGGGCCATCCCAAGGGATGTCCATAGAAATTAGGGCCATTGTTTAATTGTGGATGAAGGAGTTACGGAAGGGGATTATGCTGCAGAAGAGACACATCAGATGAGTCCTGGTAAGGGACTGTGACAAGCAGTGACTGAAAGTATCTTCAACATTGTGAAAAGCCTGGTCCCCATCTTGGGTAGGCATAAATGAGACTCTGCATTAGAACTACTCATCAGGGTAGATGTCTATTCTAGAGAGCGACCTAGAAGCAACAGAGAGATGAAGGGACAGAGAGAAGGAGAAAGAGAAAGAGAAAGAGAAAGAGAGAAAGAGAAAGAGAGAGACAGACAGAGATGGAGAGACAGTGGTCAAGCATTTGTATTTGCTTATGGTGGGAAGTTGGCATCCAGATTGAGCAGATGTTAAAAGATGTATTTACTTTATTTTTATTTATTAACAATGTTTCTGTAGTGTGAACAAGGCCAAAGCATCTGAGTGATGTATATCATACATATATAATAAAACCACATACAATGTCAACAGCGAAAGTAACACACTAAAAGGCCTGAACATGTCAAAGTTAAAGACCGGATACATTACATTAAAAGACTCTGTTCCAGAGCCATGCTTTAAGTACTTTTCTGAATCTACGTTGCTCAGAGGTTTTCTAACAATTTCCACTGACTAACAGCAGCACAAGAACAAGAGATGTGTAAACATGTCTAAACTGATGACGCCCGAAACAAAGAGAATCAAGGCTACAAAGGCCTAGGGGTCCACCTGAAATCTTTAATTTTCCGATACAAATATGAGGTTTCATGTAAAGTGCCTTGTGCAGTACACACAGCAGTTTAAAAATAATCCTCTCGTGAGGCAGCCAGGAAGACCAATCAAAACAAAGTTACCAAAATTGATGCGAGACAAAGCCAAAGACTGAACCAAAATGCAAAAGTGTGTTGAACAAACAAAAGATTTCACAGCTCTTAGAGGTGATTTGCCCATAGGTGAACATTTCAAAACGAATTGGGAACAGTTGAAGTGTGGGAAAAGGGAGAAAATAACAGAAATTCCATTTTAGACTGATTCCATTTCTAGAATGACCGAAATACCTATAATTCAATGTCAACTAGGGAGTCTCTCAATCAAATCAAATCATTTTCAGAGGAGTTGGGCGTCGTCGGCATACTGATGTCTTGCCACTCCATGCTTAGAAGCCAAATTTCCCAATTCCTCCATATACAAATTGAACAATAGAAGAGACAGAATTGACTCTTGGGGGGGCCCCAGAAGGGAGGTCTATAGAGTCTGAACAGCTATCCCCATGACAATTAACTGTTGTATCTTGCTTTAAAAGGATTTAAACCATTTCAGTGCCTGACCTCCAATTCCCATGATTGGACTAAAGACTAGATGAACGATAGACAGTAGCACAGTAATTATAGTGAATTAACTGTGACACACTATAAATAAAAAATAATTGAAAGAATAAAACAGGCTTATACTAAGACAAATAAAGTAAGATGGGAAGAGAAATGAAGGATGGAGTGAAGAGAAGGGGAATAGTTGGGTGTGAAGTGACTTGAACCCCTACCATCATCCCACAATATACATTCCTTACACCAGTTAGGTACAGATTGCCCACAGAGATCTGAATGCAGCCAAGCCTGTCTCCTTCCCCAACTGAATCATTAGTAGCTTGAAAACCGGAATCCTTTCTCTTTCCTTCAGAGTCTTCAACATTGATATTTTTTTTATCCATGTATTTATTTATTTAAATGTTTTATTTGCAATAATGAGTGCACTTTGTTATTGAAGGAATCTAAAGAGGTTTTCAGCATTCCACAAACTTCAAAGATAATAATACTTGTGCAAAAACTACATACAGTTTAGTGCAGATCTGTGACCTTGTTCCACATTTAAGGAAAATACTCTATTATATATGCATTATTATTGTAAAAGGATATAAATTAATGCATGGTAAATGTCCCTGTAATGTATGTCTGGGAAAGGTTAGGAAAAACACCACCCATACATGGGCATCCACCCATCATCATGCAGCCAGGCAGACACGTTTCATTTTGTGTTAGGGTCATGCATACGTTTTCGGAAACAGATAGAGAGGTCATGTTTTAAGCATGTAAATGTTAAAGGACTTTAAATACACAGCCTATACATTATTGTTTAACATTATTTGGAGTGTTTAAATAGATGATACAGTACCATTAACGAAGCATGGCTCCTCTTCGATATTGTCATCTTACTCTAGGAATGCAAATTAAAATATACATTAAAATATTTGGAATTGGAGAAAGGGGGAGAGAGAACAAAAGGGTCACAAATGTAATCATCGTAAATACATTCTTTAAAATGTTTTTGGAGTATGAAACTGAATATAGGCCGAATATCTCAAAAATGTATTTAAACAAAAACAAAAGCAAGATCTGAACATAACAAAGTAGAAGAAAAATAGACAAACAAACGAGGTAATTACAAAAATACATAAAGATCATAATCAATATTGGGACCCTGAGTTGTGCTTTGTGGTTGTGTATCCATTTTCTTTCAGTAGGCTTCATCACAAGTTGGGCAGAGTGGGAAAAATGCATCCATAACACTATTACTGCCATATTACTGCCCCCCATCTATGAGTTTGGTGGAAAGTTGGAGATTTACCTTCAACTCTGAGCTGGGGTCAATCTGCCAAATTTCTGCCCATTTTTGGAACAGTTACTGGGGTGCTATTGTGCTGAAAATGGCCGATTGTATCCAATGGACCCAATATAATTGAGCCCTAACTGCCCCACCACAATTCGGGATCAGACTGAGTTGCGGTAACGCTATTTGCATTGAGCGGTATCCTGGCGGATTTACTGCCTGGATACCGCCCACTCGTGGTGAAACCCACTAAGTATGTCTTAACAGTCAATCTTGGTTGTAACCTCTTGAAAGAGGGCATATTCTTTGGTTCTTTGGTTATGTAAGCAGCCATGCAATTATCAACTTTAACGTCCCACGATTCACATATGAGTATATACACAACACCACTGGATAGAGAATTGATCATAATCCTAATAATGAATTCCTTCTGGTTCACCAACGCAAAATATGTTCTCGTTCAAAGGACAAATTCATGGATGGAACATCTACCATATGGATTTAACTAAGAAGTGCCTTATGCAGCATATTTGAAACCTTCCTTAGAGACACTAGAGGCAACAACATTACATATTATTGGTAATTTTCTGGTAAATAACTGCATACAGTTTGGAACCAGTGTTCAGTGAGGGAGGCTGCCTGAGCCCCGCTTTTGTGACCATGTCCCCTGACATTGAAAAGCCTGTCACACAGGCCTGCAGCAGCAAATCCCACTGTGCAAAGGCTGTGTGCAGTTCAAAAGAATTGTTCAGTTGGGGAGGCTGCCAGAGCCCCACTCTTGTGACCATGCCCCTAGTCTTGAAAAGTCCATGACCCAGCCTACAGTGGCAAGCCTCCTGTTCAAAGGCGGTGTGCTGTTTGGAAGCAGTTTGGAAGCAGTTTGGAGTGAAGATGCGATGGGGCCACATGGACTCTGTTTGGCTGATGAAGATATGATATGATGTGATATGGCATTTATAACGCGCCTATACACAAGTGTTTCAAGGCGCGATGCCGCAAGGGAGGGGGAACAAAGGGGAGGACAGAACACCGATCCTACTAGGCCAGGTGTCATTCAGATCGCGCAAGTGGAGGGGAGGGGGAAAAAGAAAAGTGCGTGGGGGAAGGGAGAGGGGAAAATGCAGTACATGGGATAATTGGATAAATAAAATAAATAAAAACGGACACTGGTGGCAAGTACAAGGTAATTGCAGCTATAAGTGTTGGTAGAGGGACTGTAGGAATACAGAAAACAGTCCCCCGGTGCAGGGGGTGCCAGGGAGGCAGGGCAGGAGGGCAACTGGCTGGGCCTGAGAATCTGAAAGGGTGGCCAGGTAACCAGTGCAGTTTCTGCCAGGAGTTCAGCAGGTGAGAAGGGGGGAGAAAGCAGAGGCAAAGAGGAAAGTTTTGAGGTGCTTCCGTAACAGGAGATGGTTTTCCTCAAGTTTCAGGGAGGCTGGAAGGCTGTTCCAGAGGAAGGTGCCTACGGAAGAGAGAGATCTACTACCAACTCGTTACTTGGGGAAGCGACGGACCCTGAGGGAGTTGGATGCAGATGAGCGAAGAGCTCGAGAAGGAAGATATTTAGGAAAAGAGAGTTGCAAGAATTGCGGCCCCATGCCCCAGAAGGCCTTGTGGACAATGCAGGGGGTTTTGAACTTAATCCTCGCAGCCACTGGGAGCCAGTGCAGAGATTTCAGCCCTGGAGAGATACGATCCCTGGGCTTGAAGCCAAGGACAAGTCTTGCAGTCCTGTTCTGGATAAGTTGCAGAGGGCAGAGGGCAGAGAGTAGAGACATACAGATTTAGATAGGCTGTTACAATAGTCCAGCTTAGAGAGAACCAGGGATCTGGAGACAGTGAGCTTCTGGGGGAAGGAGAGGAAAGGAAGAATACATCTGAGGGGGTTCAGCTGGTAGTGTGACTTCTTAGAGACGTCAGAGATGTGAGCAGAGAAGGAGAGTTTGGAGTCGAAGATAACTCTGAGGTGTTTAGCCTTGCAGGTGGGAGCAGGAAGAGGGTCAAGGGAGGCTGGCCCGAGAGCTGCAGGGAAGGAGGGAGCGGTTGTGCTGATGAGTAGAATCTCAGTCTTACTGGCATTAAGGCAGAGGTCATTGGCGGCACACCACTCATGGATGGCCGACAGTCAGAGATGAGGGAAGGAGAGGAGGAAGCCGAGGGTAGCCTGAAAATGAGCTGCGTATCAATCACATAGCACTGGAAGTTGGGGCATAGAGTGGTGATGCGGTGGGCAAGGAGTGCCAGGTATTGGTTGAACAGCCAGGGAAAGAGGTTAGACCCCTGGGGGACACTGCAGGAAGAGACAAAGATATTGGAGAGGAAGGACCCAAGTTGGACCTGGGAGGGTCGGTCGGAGAGGAAAGAAGTCAGCCACGCCAGAGTCTGATCTGTGATACCCAGGTTATCACGGAGACGGTTGAGCAGGATGGCATGGTTGACAGTGTCAATGGCAGAAGAGAGATCCAGCAAGATGAGGACGCATGGGGTGTTGGAGTCAAGGTTGGAGAGCAGGTCTTCAGAGATGTTCAGGAGAGCAGTTTCCGTGCTTCTGGCAGCTCTGAAGCCAGACTGGTAGTCATGAAGACAGTCAACATATTCAGTGTGGAGATTAAGCTGGGAGATGGGCAGTTTCTCCAGGAGCTTGCCCAGGAAGGGAGTGATGGAGTTTGGGCGATAGTTAGCAGAGCAGGAGGGATCTGCAGAGGGTTTTTTAAGAAGAGGGTGCACAAGGGAGTGCTTCAGGGGGGAAGGGAAGACTCCCGTGGTGGAGGAGTGATTGCAGAAATCAGCCAGGGCAGGAGCCAGGGAGTCGATGTGGTCCTTGATAGTTTTGGAGGGACAGGGGTGAACCTGTTTCAACAAGGCTTGCATAGATCGGACTTGTCTAGAAACCTTGTCTGCAGAGAAAAGGGGAAAGGCATAGAAGAAGGGTGGTGGTGTGGCTGCAGAAGGGCCAGGGGAAGAGCAGGGAGTAGCCGGAGGGAGGAGATCGGAGGAGAGTGAGGACAGGATGTCCTGAGTTTTAGAAATGAAGTGAGAAGCCAGTGCCGTGCAGAGGGCCTGGGAAGGGACAGGAGAGGTAGAGACTGCGGCAGAATTGGCCAGTTCCTTGCAGATTTTAAAGAGCTCAGCCAAGTTGTTAGATGCCTCAGAGACGCAGGCTTGGATACAGTGGTCGAAGTGTACGAAAAGAAGTAGTGGAGCTATGTTCCCTGCTGGCCTGCCCCCGCTTCCCACAAACCCCATCGCCACGTCCCCTCCCACACACAATGCACCCCCCCAAACACTTGTTTAAAGGAACGTTCAGTGCAGTGCACTGAAAGTGCAAGTTTCAACTTCTTCCTTCACTTTTATTTTAAAACGAAACCATTCCGGAACGGTTTCTTTTTAAAATAAAAGTATGGGAGCTATAAAAGGTAATTTAAAAAAGTAGAGGAGCACCGCTCCCGACCGCTCCCGCTCACTTCGACCACTGCTTGGATATGAGCTCTCTTCTTGGTCAGGATGGAGAGCCGATAGTGCCTTTGCAGCAGGCGGCAGGCCAGTTTGTCAGAGGATGAACATGAAGCACGCCATTTCCTCTCGGCCACCCTGCACTTGAGTTTTAGGGTGACAAGGTCTCAGTCAAACCAGGATTTACACTTGGCATTGGGCTTCAGGCAGATTCTCATGACAGGGGCAAGGATATCAAGAGTATCAGATATAGAAGAGTGGAGCGTGGAAAGGGCAAATTCTTCCAAAAGGTGGCAGATATCAGAGGAGTGTTTGACAGCAGAGCAAGAGTTTAGAGTGGCAATATGGTGAAGGTTGCCATCCTTGAAGGATTTCCAGGGAGGGGTACAGATCATAGGTACGCCCTTCGGAGGTGTAGCGGGAGCCTGAGAGGGGGCAGAGAGGGAGGGAGGAGGCAAGGTATCCAAGGAGGAGGCAGAAGGGGGAGGCGAGGTAGTCAGGGAAAGGGCGGAGGGCACATCAGGAGAAGAAAGGAAGTTGTTGAGATGCGGGAAGCGTCTATCAAAGAGTTGAAGGTTGGCCTGAGGGCCTTGGACCAAGACGGTCCCATTAGAGTAGACATTAATGATGACCTTAGAGGAATGGAAGGAGGCCAGGAGGGAGTATAGGAGAAAGGAGAGAGCACAGAGACCATATGAGGGGTCCATATGCCTGGTGAAGGAACGACAAAGTGGATGTCAGTGAGAGTTTCCTTGGAGGAGGCATTGGTGTAGGTGTCAGCGATAGGGAAGTCTGGGTTGGAGACCAGGATGTCCTTTTTAAACATCTTACTACCAGATTTAGTGAGGAGAGCAGGATAGTCAATAGAGAAGCAGTTTAAAAAGATAGGAGAGACAGAGAGCACCATAGAGTACGTGGAAGAAGAGGGAAATTGGAGGGTGAGAGGGGACCCTAGGGTACACATACAGGACAGCAATAGGCAAGAGAGTAGAGCAATGGGACAAGACGACAGCATTCGGGATGAGAGCTCAGAAAATTTGTGAGAGACCTAAAGAGGGAGAAAAAGGCCTAGGTTTCAAAATGCAATTTCAGTGGTACTGACACATCCAAATTTAAAAACACCAGTGGAAGCCACCTAAGTTTGAGAATCCTAAAGAGGGAGAAAAGGCATAGGTTTCACAATCCAATTTCAGTGGTAATGATACAGCCAAATATTAACATCACAAGTGGAAGCCACCTAAGTTTGGGAATCCTAAAGAGGGAAAAAAGGCCTAGGTTTCACAATGCAATTTCAGTGTTAATGATACATCCAAATATTAACAACACAAGTGGAAGCCACCCACGTTTGAGAATTCTAAAGAGGGAGAAAAGGCCTAGGTATCACAATGCAATTTCTGTGGTAATGATGCAGGCAGATTTATACAATTTGAAACAACGGGGGAATTAAACCGCCGGTAAGTGGAAGGGGGTAAGCAGGGCAGTCAGAGGGGAGGTGACTGGTAGCTGGCGTCTCCTGCGGACACCTGCAAATACCAACAGGGAGCCACCAAGTAGGAGCCACCCCTTCACCTTGGGGCTGCCAGACAGAGGCTGCCCAGGGAAGGGGAGTGATAAGGGAGGGGAGGCCACTCAGGGGGGGTGAGCGGGTTGGGAGGAGAAACAATGAAAATAACACATTCTCCAGTAATTAGAAACACAGAGCCCAGGAGGGAAGCTAGGTATGCATGAAAGTTGTGGTGCACTCACCCCGCTCGGCCAGGATGGGAAATCGATGAGACAGCACACTGCTAATCAGGGGAGGGGGGCGGGCAGGGAGGCGGGAGGGAAGGCAGACAGCAAGGGAAGCAGGGTGTGAGGAGGTAGAGACAACAACAGCGCTAGACGCACTGGGGCAAAGTTGCCAAAGGTATTACCAAAGGGGGCACAGGAGGGGCTCTGAGGACCATGCAGTACTCACCTGCTCAAGCCATATAAGAGAACCATATATGAGTTCTCTTCCTTTTAGCACAGCACCGTTAGGGTAATCACGCTGGACCCAGTTCACGATGGCCCGGTACTCCAATTTTGTAACCTACATCGATTGGTAATTCTTCTGGAACTTTTTCGCAATCCCTGCTTAACAAGACAGCAACAGGAAGCTGCCTTTGGGAAGACATAATATGTGGCAGGAAGGCCAATTAGAAATATGAATTAATGTAAGGGGAGTGACCAACCTGATGTACACAGTGCTGATCGCCTAGAAAAACCGAAATGTGAAGGCCAAGTGCACACAATTGTACGTACAATGTACTCACACTTTACAAAACCTCAAACCCTATCAAATGTCATTAAGTAAGCAATCAGCCACCTAACTGATTAGCAAGAGAGAGGCCTTGGGGTGATAGAGACAGCCTAGAAAAATCCAGCCAAGCAAATCGGCATGCCCCCAGTATCCCGTAACTAGCAGTTGCTCTCTCCACCATAAAAGAACTGCGGCTAAATCAAGTGGATACACAGGGATACACAAACATTGTGATTGACTAAACCTATTTGCTAAATGTTCACGTTTCTTGTGCATGCTTCTCAGCATTTTATCTTGCCACTAGTGCACTTTGAAGGTATTAACTAATTTGTCTAGCTAACACAAGAGCCCACAAGGAGGTTCTTGGAGGGTTGGGAGAAAGACACCTTCTAAGACAATCGAACAACCCTGTCAGATTTGCTTCCAGGCATTATTTCCAACAGCATAGAAACAACTGAGGATCCAAAATTAGGTTGTGAGACCCTAGTGGCAGCCCAGAAGAGTGGAAGATGGACTTGGCCTAACCCATTGAGTGTCAAGACTTGAGGGTAGCGTGGAGTATATATACCTCCATCCCTAAGCAACCAACAGCGAGATACAAGATACTCGCTGTTCGAGGATTAGGGCCACAGGTGGCAGGAACAGGAACACCAGGTCCTCCAAGTGGCTGCTGTAAGGAAACGGGCAGGCTAGGATTAATGGACAAAACAATTCTCTATAGTACACAATAAGTAGTATAAATAGAAGCACCTACCAGAAGATGGAAGACTGGGCAGAGCTGTAGAATATGTAGATGGTCAAGGTGTTCTAATTGGTATCCCTGTTCCCTCAGTAAGCTAAATGGAACACAGAGAGGGGAAAATACCTGATGGTAAGAGTAGCCCTGTTAGCTCTCTGGCAGCACCTGAGTGATGCTGAGACAGAGGCTGGGGGCCAGACTCTATGAAGTACGTGGTTTCCAGAAGCAAGAGTTCAAGGATCTAAGTCCGAGCTGAAAAGGATCCAAAGGAATTCCCAAACAGTCTGTGAAGCAGTCCGTGGTCGTAAGCAAGAGAATCACAAGGTGCGACGTAGAAGTTAAGGGTTTAGCAAAGAATATCCAGAGAAAATAGTCCGTGGACAAAAACACAGCGAAGCACAATCCAAGGGTCCAGAACACCAAACGCCGAAAGATCAGCTGAGAAACAACGTTAGCCGGGAAAACAGCTGTTTGATTACATGGCTACATGGTCACGTGGTCTTAATGTGAGCATCACGTGATGAGATAACATAGCGTGTTGACATGGAGACGGAGAGACGCCATGTCATGTGATTGTTGCTCTCGCAAGATGCTCCTCCTGCGCATTGCTGCAACGGGCCCCCGCTGCCCCGTCACTCGCATATACGAACACCATGGAAGCTGCCATGAGTGATGGGATCTCGCCCGGAATCTCAGTGGTGTGCCTCCAGACCTCCGATGCTGCAGGTGACTAACAGGATGCCCACAGAGGTGTGCTGTCTGGTGTTTCGTGAGGGGCCAACCCCGGGAAACAGCGGCCTACCAGAAGGGGTCTGTGAATGTAGGGGCTGAGACAACATGTGCGTGACATTGAGCCAGCTGGGCATTTCTCTTGATGCTACACTTAGTAATTATACATATTGCACATTTGTAATGATTATTTATGCTCTTATCTATTGTTTAGTATTTATTTTTATTTTCCCTATGCAAATTGCCACATGAGTTTTTAATTGGTAGCCATTGCAATTGGCATATTTTACTGTGCATCATATTTATATATTTACCTTGCAGTGTTTGATGTTAGGCATTGCATAACATATGTTGTAATGTTTAATATGGCTAAACGTAAAGCAAGTCCAAGTTTGCCCATACCACAATCAACTGAAAAATCAATGATTATCTGAATACCTAGAACAGAGGCAAATAATCTAATTTTGTAAATTGAATCCCTATTAGAGGCTCTTTAAGCTGGTCATATAAAATTGTCAGGAGGTGAGAATACTTCTGCAGCCAGGACAATCCAGAAGTCAAAGGAAAATAAAGTAAAAGACAAACAAAAGGTAACATGCAATGCCTTTAAAATGGGAGGATTAAACAATCCATATTAGATTTTATTGTTACAAAAAAATGCAACTGTGGCTTCAATCATGCATGGAGGCACCAGAAAACACGAATGCCTTAAAGGCAATACCAGATGACGTGGCAGGGAATCTCAGATTACTTTATGTATCAAAAAATGATTCACAATATGGAGGGAAAGTATACATGATTCTGGTTGATATCCACAAAAGGGGGGATGTGCACTCTTTTATGACAAGATAGGATGGTAAAGCCGAACCCTACTATGAACAAGAATTGGACGATAACACAAAAGAGGGAAAGCTTTCGCTATTGCCAAAAATACAACCATTGCAAATCACTTTGATATTTTAACTACTATATCGAAAGAACATATACACCACCAAACACAAAATATTGACCCGAAAGCAAAAAGCAGCAGCAGACATCGTTCTAAAACCCTAGTGCCGTGTCCATCTAACAAATCAAAACTCAAACCCATAGGGGGCAAGAGAGGGAAAAAATCAAAACACGCAGAGAACTCAACCCCCCAAAAAGTGGAGGTCACCCTGTAGTGAGTGCAAACAATTGAACAATTAAATAGCAACCCTATCACACAAAATAGATGCCGTAATTACAAACCTACAGACTGTTAAGGACCTTATAGGAGAAATAAGTAATCAGAAAACAAAGGGTAATATAGTCCTCAAGATTAATTTAGCAGGAAGCAGTGAAATTACATTGTTGGAAGAGAATGGGGTTAATCAAAGAATTGAATTAAACAAAGTGTGTAGAAATTAAAGTGAAAACTCCCTTATGGAAACATCCTGTCAATTTAGATCGAAGTGCACATTTAAAAATAAAATAATGAATTGATTTATATGCATCAATGAATCCACAATATTTCAAGGAACCCCTAACTGCAAGTTTGTGGATCACCTAGGACTTGACTTATCACTTAGACACATAGGCCAGTGTATTTTATTGGCAGATTAAAAAAGTGTTATTACATTGAAGTGAGCCTATTTGAGTAAACCTTCTGCTTTAACCAAAATCTTTAAAGAGAACAATACAGCTGCTCAGTGATATAGTTGAGAGTCAGAGTGCTTGTATGTGCTGAGGTGTATATATATATATATATATGTATGTTTATAGTTCATTCCAATAAGATACATACACATTCCATACGGACCTCACTTCACAATAACGGGAACGCTGAAGGCACTTTATCACTTAACACAGACCGATAACACAAGTGAAAATAGGGAACTCCTCACTCGTAAGCGAATGGGGGGGATATAGACAGCAAGTTATAGATGTAGATGTAGGAACACTGAAAGACATTACAGTCACAGCCTGTCTTATTTTTTTTAAAACTTTTGGATTGAAAACACTAATAATGCTAAAGCCAAGCTTTTGCTTGACTTTTTGTCGAATTTAGGCTTGACATAACTTCTGATATTTCCCACGCATTCAGCAGGGTATGGCCTGGACTGCATATTTGATAGTTCTGGTCTAGTTAAAGCCAGCACCCCATTTTTCCTGCTCTGAACAGATCAGCTTGAATTCATTTTGAAATGTACTTAGCTAACACAATTCCCAACCTTCATGCAAAATGTACGATTTAAATACTAAATCTGTTTATGAACAACAGGGATGTTATTGTAGGAAAATGCTTATTCATATAGTGCTCTTACTCTTACTCTTGCTCTTTTATCCCTTTGTGAGTTCTCTGTAAAAATGTGTCCCAGTTCTTCTTTGACAAAATCTGTAAAAACCAAAGCAAGCTGGGTTCAACCTCCTCAGCTAATTACAGTCAACTATTTTTACATTACTTTCAGGCAAAATAAAGCCTATTGACATATTGGCCCTCATTACGACCCTGGCGGAGATCCATGGTGCAATTTGCACCATGGACCATGGCGCAGAGCTGCCAACTCCGCCATGGGGGTTGGCGGACTTACCGCCCCATTCCGACCTTGGCGGGGCGGTTAGTCCCCAATCCCCATTTACCCTTCCCCATTCCCATTTTTGCCCCATAGGGTATAATGGGAGTGGGGAAGGCGTTAATTACGCCACCGTAAATTACGGTGGCGTAATTAACAACGAGTCCCGTAGCGCCATGGATTTTTCCGCCTGCAAAAAGCAGGCGTAAAAATCACCATGGCGCTACGGGAAGTCGTAGTAAGGCGGAGAGGTACGCCATGCATTACGCTGGCGTAAACCCATCTCCGCCAGGGTCGTAATGAGGGCCATTGACTTCTTTTCAGCCTTTCTTTGCATCTGTGTTGCTTGGCGATCATGGCTGTTCATCGGTCAAGCAGTTCTCCTCATGAACCCTGTACATCTAGGTTTATAAGAAGGTCCAATCTCTCACGGTGCAAGCTCTTTGCAAAGTGATTAACAGCTCTTTCAAGTTGGGTCTTGTTCCACACCAGCTGAACGTCTCTGCAGTGGCGTCTTTAGTGAAGAAGCCCTTCTTGTATCCCAGAGATTGGGCTAAATTTAGCCCTACTTCACTGTTCCCTTATCCAAACAAATTGATGGAGCTGGTGATAATAGCCCAACTGCAATGCTCTGTAGAAGAGCATGTCGTCCTGGAGAACGCTCCGACTGGGGCTCAATCTGGCTCGGAATTAGTTGTAGTGGCTGCGATTGATGACATCAGAACCATGGTGGATGATGGAGGGATGGGATGGTTGATTATGTTGGACCTTTCCACCACATTTAATACCGTCAGCCACTCCATTCTTAAAACATGCATCCACTCTTTCAGTATCAGAGGCAAAGCACTACCCTGGTGTTCCTCCTTTCTTAATGACAGGTTTCAATCGGTTATCCTGTCTCATTTTGAATCTTCTAAAAAAACGATACTTGAGCTATTACATAGGTCTCCTCGCTCAGCATTTTAACTGCAAATGAGTCTTTTTCTAAATTTAATTCAGTCTTAGGAGGTCCTTTTTTATCTACACTAATGATACTGAGCAGACTTTCAATTTAGAATACTCAACAAAGAATATTTGGAACAATTTAGTAAAGGGATGTTTTTAAATCGCCATACGTGTAACATCCCGAAAATAGAAATTTGGTACTCTTTCTCTCTCATCCCCCATTACATTCTTTGGATAATGACAATCCAGAGACCTTAGTACTTTATCAATGGGCCGATACATTTTGCCCCACCCACTCGTAGACCATGTCCTGCTTAGTAACAGGAAGTTATCGACTTGGGGTCTGGTTGGACCCTGGTCTTTCTTTGGACTATCAATTCAGTATGTTCTCTAGTGTGTGTTTTCTTCCATCTGCTAACCTTATTAAGATTCTTAGATTAGTTAGATTCTAGATTTATAGTTTTCGGCACACAAATCTGCTAATCAATGCCGTTATTGCTCGTCTGTTGGAGTTCTGTGATGCAGTTTACGTGTGATTTATTACATTATCCAGCTTACGTGTGATTGATTACATTATTACTATTACTATTCACAGAATGCAACTTATCCAGAACACCGCAGCTAGACTAATTTCCAATCTGGGCCGTGGAGCACACATTTCTGCAGTTTTACAAACACTGCATTGGTTACCAGTAGAAAGACAGGTTCAGTTTAAAGCTCTGTGCTTGGTTCTCAAATCTTATTTTAACCAGGCTCCTCGTTTTAATGGACTTAAGTTTGTTCACTACAATGAGCTGTCTACTCCATTCCACCTCGGCTGGGCTTCTTTCTGGCCCAAGTTTAGGCTATCCAGGCGGGGTGGCAGCTAAACATTGGAATGCAGTGCCAACACAGGCCTGCCTCAATGTGAATCATTTGGTGTTTAGGAAGAGATTAAACACATTTTTTGTTCCCTCATTAAATTCATGTTTCATTGCTGTGTCTTGTATTGACAACATCATTCATTCTTAGAGCCAACATGCCTTTTTAAGGCGATAGTTTGAGTTCTACAAATCCCGTTACCACCATACCATCTTCTGTTAATACCTCACAAATAGCACCTAGAAACACATATACTTGAGTTGCACATGCCTTTAACTTTGCAGTATATAGATCTTAGTACTTATTTTTTGTATTCCAGGGTATGACAAATGCATGTTGATATATATGTTAATCATCTCAAAAGCTCAATAAACTGTATCTGCATCTCAGTATACATTGTACGTATGTTAGTTTGCAAATACCTATTGTGATATATAACGTATGCATCTCAATAAATATCAGTTAAAACTCTGCATACAGTGTGTGTATCCCAAGTCTTATAACCTATACATTTACATTATTCAATATATAATATACGTACGCAGGAAATATACACATTTTTTTACTTGAACTTCTCTATATACAGATGTTTGACATTTGACCTGTATCCATAACCACATCCATTAATAGATAGCATGCTCTGAAAAAATTGGAGTGCACGACTACTATAGATGCTATCAAATTATATATCTTATACTGATTTTATATCTTATTTTACTACTGATTTTATATCTTAGACTTATGATTGTACATGTATTTCTTTGCAGATGTCAAGGTTGTTCTCAATTGGAACTGGGAGTATCAGAATTAAGCAATTCCATCCCATAAGGTCAGTATCAGCCTTTGCACCTTTGTATCCTGAAACACTGCATTATGATTGGGAAATCTGCTTCTATTCTGCCAATCTATCTCCAATGGGCCTCCAATCTGGAAATGTGTCTACTCATTTAGGGAGGGAGTGATTACTTTATTCAGACCTCTTACAGTGAGGAACTGATCCAACGGAGAGAGGTCTCCCAAACGCTACAATCAGGTTCCCCAATTTCTTAATCCCATCACTGAGTTCTGAAGTCTACTCCTAGCAAGGATTGTAAGGGCCAATGGACAGCCCACGTCACAACTATTGGACTATACAGAGCTTGGGTTTGTGAGGATTTCAGTATAGCAAACCATGTGCTGGTAGCCCCATTGTGACTGCATTGGTAACTGTAAACACATGTGCAACACCTCCTATAAGTGAAATGTCTTCACTATTAACACCATACTCTTCTGCAGTCACATTTCTTTGTGAATGGCAGAAATCTGCCTTTGTCAATGTCGGCTAGGTAAATCGTTCAAGACCAATGCTTTGGTCTGTATTGTGTATTTCACTGCATATTGTTGTGCAGTAAGGTAATACAGATGCACACCTGGGAAAATAAGCATCCACCTTAAAATGGCTCTGGTTAAAGTGCCCAGGGCTATCCATGGGTTCATGTCTGCCAAATTATTTAATGATTATGGATTAACATTAGTTAAAGAAAACATTGGTAGGCATAAACATTAAATTCCTAAATAATAAAGCAATGTTATCACCAATACTGCATGTTCTCTAAAGTGATATCAGAAGCATTTTACTTTCCCCTCACTATTCATAAATCCTTCCACTTCATAATACACATTATGCAAAAATGCTGAACCTCAGTCTCTTGATTGTTTGAGTCAACTACGACCACAACTCTGAGACAATGATCTTCTTGTGGAGTGGCTGATGCCAAAGTAAGTGAGTACAGGATGTGTTACGGGTTCCAGCAGTTACTGCTAGTGGACCTGAAGAGGACACATCCTTCCTGATCTGTGGTTATCAATTTCAAAATATGCTGTGAATCTGTTTGGAAAACATTTAGCCAAATCATTGCTAGGTTTCTTAAGAAAAGTGTCAGTTACCAATCAATGGTTATTTGGTATTGAGTCGACCCTCGGTTAGTGATAGAGGGAGCGTCAAACCTACAATGTTCCAACATTTCATTTAAACAGCCACACATATGATCTCTTTTACTGTAACAATGCCAGATTATGTAATGAAATCTGCTCCTGGCTCACTCTTTCCAGATATCTTTGATTACCATCTGTGAATATTGAAATTACTCAACAGTACAAGCTCTTAGAAGATTTTACTGTGCTTAAAACACCACATGAATGCCCTTGTTACCTTGTATTCATTCTGTCTTTAATCCTTTAATTCCTTCAATGCCCTTATTATCATTAGTCTTTTTGAAGAGCCAAGGTAGAGGCTTGTCTGATCTTTCAGTTGTTGAATATTTTCTCACCACTGACACCATTGACGTCAATTTAACTTGTAAACCTTAACACATTTAAATCTGAGTCATTTTTTGCATAAGCGCTGCCAGTGCAGATTTTCAATTTGAAAACTCACTCTACCTTTTCTTTAACAAACCATCTTCTGAAGTTAGACAAACAATTCTTATGTACAAAATGGCCTAATCACTAGTTTGGTTGTCTAGTATAATTGTGGCAATAATTTTAGTACCTTCAAATTCTTTCACAGTAATGGAATTACGGCACCACCAAAATATGAGTTTGACCTTAAAGTGGAGAATTTACCTCCAATATAATTCTCAAGATAAATCCTTAATTTTAAGATAAATAGAATTGGAATTAAGGTAGTGGCTCTGCGGAATTAATTCACGTGGCAATTCTGCCAAAATGCACATAGAATCCTATGCACTGCAAAAATGGGGATTAAAACCACCCTTCACCACTGGTAAACTCACAGGATCAAGAGGCGATAACATAATCGAGTTAGGCAGTAATTCAGCAGATTTACTGCCGTTTCGCTGCCAAACTCATAAAGGCGGCCAATCAGATATAGCTGACAAGAATGCCAGGACACTACGAGCATGTGGCATACACCACAAATCCACCCATAGCACTTCATCATTTTGGGATTATAAAAACTAGCTTCATCAGTTCAAGTCTAGAAATGGGTATGGGCCACTATGGTGTATTCTCCCGCACATCTGCTAGATCATATAACAGTAACTAGTAAAGAGCCCTCGAGAAAGAGCCATGGACCGATGAGACGTATGTGCGATGAGGCTGTACCGATCGTCATGCATCTATCAGCCCCAGACATTCCACTTATTCGTTGATAGATGCGCCACATTTTGTTTTGGGGATAGTGATTACATATTAAACCCAAACAGCCCCTTGGCACCGAGCTCACCATTTCCTTATCCAAAGCATGTGCCATATATATTGATAATTTGCCATTTATGATCCTGTACATACCTAGTCAACTGTACAAATAAACCTTGCAACTCATCTATTTATTTTGAATTCTCAGAATTTTGAATTTACACAAGAGCCTAGGCCAGGTTGTGTGATTGAAATTATTCTGTGATGGACCAGCTCTAAGCCAATTCTTAATGTTGGCAGCGCCATAGATGGCTCTCCTTAGGAATAGGGCCTTTATGTTTAGTCTCTTAGCAGGCAGTATGTGTTTCATATTATTTCACTGAATTCTTCATGCTGTGCACATGCTTTGTTCATCCCTTTGTCATGCTCGCTACTGTACATGCTTCAATATTATAATGTGGACTACATTTCTATATGATGTCACTTTCATACTCAATGTGTGCTCAAGAAGACCCCAGGTTTCTGCTTCTGTGCTCTGCTTTAAAATATTCCGACCATGTAAAGTGTTTGATGATCCATAAATTGCCACTACTTACTAATCCTACTTCTCTCACTTTAGTGGTTCTGGCATCACTCACCATGTCCCAGCATGCCTTGTAAACACCAAAGGTTTTGACAGGAATATGTTTTATTAAACGTTACCACTGGCAATTGATCCGGGCCTCATCCATTCCATCATTCGTTACCCCATCTGAAACAGACCACAATGGGTCATCAACATGCAAATTAGTATTTGTCACATTTGCAACCTATACAACCCGATGCATGTTTTAGCCTTCTTAGGCCTGCCTTATCAGTGAAATGCAAATTGTTGCCTAGGCAATGCAAGTAGGGACATGCCACATCATTTGCATCAAGCTGGGCCGCTTCTGCAATAGCAGAGACAAGTTAAAAGCAATGTTCAGAAGGTTCCCTTCATCAATTGAAGACAAGATGAATATTTCAAAGCCTTTTATGTATCACTTTTTGGTTTTTAGTTTTTCTTCAAAGTCTGAGAGGGTGTGCCCAGGGGTTGGTCGCTTCATAATTATGATTAGAGAATCAAGCTACATCTTTCTGTTGAGCCCCATTAATTTCAGAATATGTCTTGGCTTGCTTGTGTAGATATGCATGGAGAAAGAGGATTAGTTGTTTGTACTGAACTGCTTCAATTGATGTCAAGACCAAGATTGATTTGCAAGTGTCTGTCCCCTACTATAATCAAATGTTTGGGATCGTATACAACAGAACGGAAAGCGGTCTAGAACAATGGGCCTTCTTATAGCTACTTTGAAGCCTTCCATCCATATTATTTGTGATTGTATGTATTTCCAATGGCCCATCGTCTCTGATATAACTACCTCTTCTGTTATCCACCAAACTGAACCAGTATGACTATTTCTAGGTCATGCTCCTATACGTGCTATTGTAGAGCCACTCTTGGGGACTTAATTAGCTTTCATTGCACCACACCACAGTATGCCTTTCCTCGTCATCCCTTTATCACCTTGCCAGATCATTAATTAGTGCACAGTTGCAAGTAGTGTGTCCTAAGCAGCACCAGCATCAGTTCCTTCACAGTACTATGCAACGTACAGCCTGCCATATAAGGCATTATAGGATGTAGAAGCTGGGTAATACTGCATCTGACTTCAGTCCTTTTCCTGGAGCTTCCTAGTACAGTGATGACTGAATCTTTGGGGAGCAATGGGGGTTATTCCATCCATGTTTAAGGTCACATATTCAAAGGGCCATACGTAGCTTTTGTTAAACTAGACTATCTTGTCAACACCTTTCTCCGTTATCTCTGACCAATCTTTCTGGCATTAGACACCTTAACACTTCAACCAGAATTGGACTCTCAGGATACCACACATTGCCAAAGAAAATGTCAGATGGTATCACACTTTCAAGTGCCAATGCAGTCCGCTATCTCACGGGGCAATGAGCAGAGTTGGAGGCACACTCCGCCATCCACATGCCATCCAGGCATCCTATTAGCATCCTCGCAATGATAGGACACACCCATTCAATTTATAATCTGTCTCATGGCAATTTAGCTATTGATTAAGTGGACGAGGACACATTCCTAGGGAGGTTCAAGCCATTGTTTGCCCATTATTGCCATGCAATGTTGTTGCAGGTCATAGTCACATACAGTGTGCTAGCGGATACTACAGACTCTTCATATATTAGCCTCAGTAAACTACCAACAGCTGTGCAACTTCACCACATACTGAAGAATAAAAGGCCACCTCATCATTTTTAAAGACACTCAAAGTTGGTGGCAAAGAAAAGTACCCTAATACAACAAGCTCTGACTTCCATCACAAATTAAAATTTGGTTGAGGTCTTCTATCTACCTTCATCATCGAGAAAGGCATTGTCAGACCAAACGGGGTAGAGAACATTTTTGTAGAGATGTGTTAGAGATTTTCTGCAATATATGGCTCGCACTTTTCAAGCAATAACTTGAAATGCATCCATGCATCAAAGCTCTCTGTATTTTTGATCTTTTATGTGAATTTTCATGTTAGGTACATCAATGCTTTATGCTGTCTTATGAACATGTTAGGTGGCATTGCCTTTGGGTAAAATGATACAATTCCATCTTCCTTACATTTTCTTTCTCCTCATTCATCTTCCATACAGCATGATTTCCACCACCGTTAGCATGCTCCTCAGTGAATCACCATTATGATGGATGAAACTCATGACTTTAAAAATTTTGGATCTCCAGTTGCTTGGTAATCATGCATTGTTCCATCCATAGATCTTAATTCAAGTTAATTATGCTGCAGCAAGCTTTCTATTTAGATTCTCTTCAGTTCTGTATACTACCTATATACAAACACTGCATTTATTGTGGAGCAGTCAAAATATGGTTTATCGTCCTGATGAAGGCCCATGACAAGGCCATGTTAGGATGTTTGTGAGAAGTGTATCTTAACAGAAGGGCCAAGACATAATGTCATTGGTAGACTAGTTTTCCCAAATAAAGGACAACACATTTCCCTTCCAATTACCACACCATTATACTTTAGAATAATTTGAAGCTCACGAAAAGGGCTCGACTAGGCTGAAAGATTATTTACTATCCATTGTCTAATGTACTAGGTGTGCCATGTGTGGCATTGACTATTACAAATTAATGCAAAATCATTCCCCTTTATTTGGTGGCTTTTTTTAGAAACATATAGACACACAGTGGCGTACTAACCCCTGGGCACAAGCATTGTTGTCTTGCCTTATATGTTCGTCCAATTTATTTCTAAAGATGTTATTTAGATTTATATATGAACGGTGTATGTTTTGTATTATTATAATACTTTTTACGAAAAAACAATAAATATATGTTTAATGTTGTTAATGCTGATGATGTGTGAGATATTCAGTTTGCATAACGTGCAACTTTAAATCCTTTTCAGTGCTAAAGAAGGGGTAGCCTGCTTCCGCCTATGCATTGTGAGAATAAGAGTGTTGACTATATATTTTTCTGCATTATTACCTGCTACCTGTGGGGTTATTATCTGGTTTGTCTAATTTGGTTTGTCTTATATTTTAAATAGAGAAGATGGGGTTTCATTGTTTCTTGATGATTTCAATAAACCTTGCCAAAGTCAGCTAAGGAGACTCTAGGATTATGAGAATTCATTAATATGTGGTACTATCCAAAGATGTGTTTATAAAAAGTATCATGCTGAGATTGTGATTTTTCATGCGAGCACTTCTGATATGTACACTAATATCATATCTCTTTTGCATTTCTTATCTATTCAACAGATAGGAACTTAAGAAGGTGACCTTGAAAAGGAATCAATTTCACCACAAGACACTCAATGAAAGACAATTGGAACAACTACCTATTGCGGATACCATTTCTGTTTTGGTGGCTCCCATGGGAAAGAGAAAATAGTATCACAGCCTCTCATTAAAACCTCGGAGCTTGCTAGATAGGAAGCTCAAGTGCTTGGCTGGGTTGAAGCGTGGGATTTTGAATATCCTGGAATCAAGGTGATGAAGCCATAGGCAGCGAGGTCCCAGCAACAAACAAGACATTTCTCTTTCTTTCTCACTCTCAGAAATTTCAGAAGATCATTGTCGGCATTCAAGGAATCCCAGCTTTTTGAGTATCATCATCACTGGAGCTGAAATGCAAGGAGTTGGGCATTGTAGGGTATTTTGTGTAGATTTGGGGCCTAGCGGTATTTTCTTACTACCAAAAATAAAGTAATTTAGCAATAATCACTCCTTGCATTCAGATTGGGTTTGGTATTATATTGGTATCGTGGCTATCCATTATTTCAGTACACAGATACATTAAGGGGTCGTTTCATGGAATTAATGTGCGTGGAAAATTCCCGCGCAGAGGTGCCAAAACATGCGATTCGTAGTAAAAGTGCGAAAATCGCAGTGCAAGTGCGAAAATCGCAGGGAAACCAGCGCACATCGATTCATGGAAGTCCGTGCGCGAGAAAAACATTGGATGTGCGCTGAAATTGTGCACCGCGCACGCCGGCACACATGTCATCCAACAGCGTGCGCCACGGCCACTACGAAATCGCACATAGCGCGGCGCACATCACAAAAGTAGGCGGAACACGGGGCGTAACACTCGGAATGGGGAACAACGCGTGAAAATATGGGCGTCACGGGGGAAGTACAGGAGGCAAGTGCGCGGAACGCCCACACGCTCGCCTACAACCCGTATTCATGGAATCGAATAGGGCAAACCAGCGCACGGTCAAAGATGCGCACAGGGCCAAACAAGTACGCCACAAGTAAGCAGGCGGTAGCGTCCCTGCGCCTGAAAAAAATGTGCCCCAAAATGTGCGATAACAAAAAGCACCCATATACAGCCATGATGAATGGTCCATACAGTGGCCCTCTAGGACAAATGAGGTGCAAAGGGGTACTGACAAACACGGACACCCGCTGTGTGAAAAATAGCATGTGCATGTGTTCCTGGGTGCGCGGGAAGTTCCACACGCGATTGGCCTGGGTACGTGTACTTCAGGGTGCGCGGCAAGTCCCACACGCGATTAGCCTGGGTACGTGTACTACGGGGTGCGTTGGAAGTTCCACACGCGATTAGCCTGGGTACGTGTGTTTCGGGGTGCGCAGGAAGTTCCACACTCGATTGGCCTGGGTACGTGTACTTCGGGGTGCGCGGGAAGTTCCACACGCGATTGGCTTGGGTACGTGTACTTCGGGATGCGCGGGAAGTTCCACACGCGATTGGCCTGGGTACGTGTACTTCGGGGTGCGCGGCAAGTCCCACACACGATTGGCCTGGGTACGTGTACTTCGGGGTGCGCGGGAAGTCCCACACGCGATTAGCCTGGGTACTTGTACTACGGGGTGCGCGGGAAGTTCCACACGCGATTAGCCTGGGTACGTGTGTTTCAGGGTGCGCGGGAAGTTCCACATGCGATTGGCCTGGGTACGTGTACTTCGGGATGCGCGGGAAGTACCACACGCGATTGGCCTGGATACGTGTACTTCGGGTGCACGGGAAGTTCCACACGCGATTGGCCTGGGAACGTGTATTTCGGGATGCGTGGGAAGTGCCACACGCGATTAGCCTGGGTACGTGTGTTTCGGGGTGCGCGGCAAGTTCCACACGCGATTGGCCTGGGTACGTGTACTTCGGGATGCACGGGAAGTACCACACGCGATTGGCCGGGGTACGTGTACTTCGGGTGCGCGGGTAGTTCCACACGCGATTGGCCTGGGTACGTGTACTCCGGGATGCGCGGGAAGTACCACACGCGATTGGCCTGGGTACGTGTACTTCGGGTGCGCGGGAAGTTCCACACGTGATTGGCCTGGGTATCTGTACTTCGGGATGCGCGGGAAGTTCCACACGCGATTGGCCTGGGTACGTGTACTTCGGGGTGCGCGGGAAGTCCCACACGCGATTATCCTGGGTACGTGTACTACGGGGTGCGATGGAAGTTCCACACGCGATTAGCCTGGGTACGTGTATTCCGAGGTGCGCGGGAAGATTCACACGTGATTTCAGCAGGGTACGTGTATTTCGGTGGTGCTGGGGAATGCTACATGTGATTTGGCCGTGTGGGTCCTCCCAGGTGTTCCCTCTACACCCTCCATGGCCCCTGCAGGCAGCCCACACCACAGGGGACTACCCTGCACCCCTGCTCATGTCCCACAGGCAACCCATCCACCATGGCCTTGCCCCCCAGCCAACCCACATGTCACCTTGCACTACTGATCACCAACACATGTATCCCGGCACCCCCACCCCCCAGCATTCAGGGGCACCCTCCACCAGGCCCCCACTCATGTCTCCCACCACCCCCACCCCCCAGCCACCAGGGGCACCCTCCACCAGGCCCCCACTCATGTCTCCCACCACCCCCACCCCCCCAGCATCCAGGGGCAGCCTCCACCAGGCCCCCACTCATGTCTCTCACCACCCCCACCCCGCAGCCACCAGGGGCACCCTCCACCATGCTCCCACTCATGTCTACCATCTCCCCCACCCCCCAGCAGCGCAGGGGCAGCCTCCACCAGGCCCCCACTCATGTCTCCCATCACCCCCACCCCCCAGCAGTGCAGGAGCAGCCTCCACCAGGCCCCCACTCATGTCTCCCACCACCCCCACCCCCCAGCATCCAGGGGCACCCTCCACCAGGCCCCCACTCATGTCTACCACCACCCCCACCCCCCAGCCACCATGGGCAGCCTCCATCAGGCCCCCACTCATGTCCCCCTGCACCCCCACCCCCCAGCAGTGCAGGGGCAGCCTCCACCAGGCCCCCACTCATGTCCCCCTGCACCCCCACCCCCCAACAGTGCAGGGGCAGCCTCCACCAGGCCCCCACTCATGTCCCCCTGCACGCCCACCCCCCAGCATCCAGGGCCACCCTCCACCAGGCCCATACTCATGTCTACTACCACCCCCACCCCCCAGCAGTGCAGGGGCGGCCTCCAGCAGGCCCCCACTCATGTCTACCACCACCCCCACCCCCCAGCATCCAGGGCCACCCTCCACCAGGCCCATACTCATGTCTACTACCACCCCCACCCCCCAGCAGTGCAGGGGCGGCCTCCACCAGGCCCATACTCATGTCTACTACCACCCCCACCCCCCAGCAGTGCAGGGGCGGCCTCCAGCAGGCCCCCACTCATGTCTACCACCACCCCCACCCCCCAGCATCCAGGGGCACCCTCCACCAGGCCCCCACTCATGTCCAACTCATGTCTCCCTGCACCCCCACCCCCCAGCAGTGCAGGGGCAGCCTCCACCAGGCCCCCACTCATGTCCCCCTGCACCCCCACCCCCCAGCAGTGCAGGGGCAGCCTCCACCAGGCCCCCACTCATGTCCCCATGCACCCCCACCCCCCAGCAGTGCAGGGGCAGCCTCCACCAGGCCCCCATTCATGTCTCCCACCACCCCCACCCCCCAGCAGTGCAGGGGCAGCCTCCACCAGGCCCCCACTCATGTCGCCCACCACCCCCACAGCCCAGCCACCAGGGACACCCTCCACCAGGCCCCCACTCATGTCTCCCATCAACCCCACCCCCCAGCAGTGCAGGGGCAGCCTCCACCAGGCCCCCACTCATGTCCCCTATCACCCCCACCCCCCAGCATCCAGGGGCACCCTCCACCCGGCCCCCACTCATGTCCAACTCATGTCTCCCTGCACCCCCACTCCCCAGCAGTGCAGGGGCAGCCTCCACCAGGCCCCCACTCATGTCTCCCATCACCCCCACCCCCAGCAGTGCAGGGGCAGCCTCCACCAGGCCCCAACTCATGTCTCCCATCACCCACACTCCCCAGCATCCAGGGGCAGCCTCCAACAGGCCCCCACTCATGTCTCCCATCACCCACACTCCCCAGCATCCAGGGGCACCCTCCACCAGGCCCCCACTCATGTCCAACTCATGTCTCCCTGCACCCCCACCCCCCAGCAGTGCAGGGGCAGCCTCCACCAGGCCCCCACTCATGTCTCCCACCACCTCCACCCCCCAGCCACCAGGGGCAGCCTCCACCAGGCCCCCACTCATGTCTCCCATCACCCCCACCCCCCAGCAGTGCAGGGGCAGCCTCCACCAGGCCCCCACTCATGTCTCCCATCACCCACACTCCCCAGCAGTGCAGGGGCAGCCTCCACCAGGCCCCCACTCATGTCCAACTCATGTCTCCTTGCACCCCCACCCCCCAGCAGTGCAGGGGCAGCCTCCACCAGGCCCCCACTCATGTCTCCCACCACCCCACCCCCCAGCAGTGCAAGGGCAGCCTCCATCAGGCCCCCACTCATGTCTCCCATCACCCCACCCCCCAGCAGTACAGGGGCAGCCTCCACCAGGCCCCCACTCATGTCTCCCATCACCCACACTCCCCAGCATCCAGGGGTAGCCTCCACCAGGCCCCCACTCATGTCCCCTTGCACACCCACCCCCCAGCATCCAGGGGCACCCTCCACCAGGCCCCCATTCATGTCCAACTCATGTTGCCTTGCACCCCCACCCCCCAGCAGTGCAGGGGCAGCCTCCACCAGGCCCCCACTCATGTCTCCCACCACCCCCATCCCCCAGCAGTGCAGGGGCAGCCTCCACCAGGCCCCCACTCATGTCTACCATCACCCCCACCCCCCAGTATCAAGGGCAGTCTCCACCAGGCCCCCACTCATGTCCCCCTGCACCCCCACCCCCCAGCAGTGCAGGGGAAGCCTCCACCAGGCCCCCACTCATGTCCCCCTGCACCCCCATCCCCCAGCATCCAGGGGAACCCTCCACCAGTCCCCCACTCATGTCTACCACCACCCCACCCCCCAGCCACCAGGGGCAGCCTCCACCAGGCCCCCACTAATGTCCCCCTGCACCCCCACCCCCCAGCAGTGCAGGGGCAGCCTCCACCAGGCCCCCACTCATGTCTCCCACCACCCCCACCCCCCAGCAGTGCAGGGGCAGCCTCCACCAGGCCCCCACTCATGTCTCCCACCCCCCAGCCACCAGGGGCACCCTCCACCAGGCCCCCACTCATGTCTCCCATCACCCCCACCCCCCAGCAGTGCAGGGGCAGCCTTCACCAGGCCCCCACTCATGTCCCCTATCACCCCCACCCCCCAGCATCCAGGGGCACCCTACACCAGGCCCCCACTCATGTCCAACTCATGTCTCCCTGCACCCCCACCCCCCAGCAGTGCAGGGGCAGCCTCCACCAGGCCCCCACTCATGTTTCCCACCACTCCCACCCCCCAGCAGTGCAGGGGCAGCCTCCACCAGGCCCCCACTCATGTCTACCATCACCCCACCCCCCAGCATCCAGAGGCAGCCTCCACCAGGCCCCCACTCATGTCCCCCTGCACCCCCACCCCCCAGCAGTGCAGGGGCAGCCTCCACCAGGCCCCCACTCATGTCCCCCTGCACCCCCACCCCCCAGCATCCAGGGGCACCCTCCACCAGGCCCCCACTCATGTCTACCACCACCCCCACCCCCCAGCCACCAGGGGCAGCCTCCACCAGGCCCCCACTCATGTCTCCCATCACCCCCACCCCCCAGCAGTGCAGGGGCAGCCTCCACCAGGCCCCCACTCATGTCTCCCTCCACCCCCACCCCCCAGCAGTGCAGGGGTAGCCTCCACCAGGCCCCCACTCATGTCTACCATCACCCCCACCCCCAGCAGTGCAGGGGCAGCCTCCACCAGGCCCGCACTCATGTCCCCCTGCACCCCCACCCCCAGCAGTGCAGGGGCAGCCTCCACCAGGCCCCCACTCATGTCTCCCACCACCCCCACCCCCCAGCAGTGCAGGGGCAGCCTCCACCAGGCCCCCACTCATGTCTCCCACCACCCCCACCCCCCAGCCACCAGGGGCACCCTCCACCAGGCCCCCACTCATGTCTCCCATCACCCACACCCCCCAGCATCCAGGGGCACCCTCCACCAGGCCCCCACTCATGTCCAACCATGTCTCCCTGCACCCCCACCCCCCAGCAGTGCAGGGGCAGCCTCCACCAGGCCCCCACTCATGTCCACTATCACCGCCAACCCCCAGCAGTGCAGGGGCAGCCTGCACCAGGCCCCCACTCATGTCTCCCATCACCCCCACCCCACTGCCACAAGGGGCAGCCTCCACCAGGCCCCCCATTCATGTCTCCCACCACCCCCACCCCACTGCCACCAGGGGCAGCCTCCACCAGGCCCCCTCTCATGTCTCCCATCACCCCCTCCGCACTGCCACCAGGGGCAGCCTCCACCAGGCCCCCACTCATGTCTCCCATCACCCCACCCCCCAGCAGTGCAGGGGCAGCCCCCACTCATGTCTCCCATCACCCCCATCCCCCAGCAGTGCAGGGGCAGCCTCCACCAGGCCCCCACTCATGTTCCCTATCACCCCCACCCCCTAGCATCCAGGGGCACCCTCCACCAGGCCCCCACTCATGTCCAACTCATGTCTCCCTTCACTCCCACCCCCCAGCAGTGCAGGGGCAGCCTCCACCAGGCCCCCACTCATGTCTCCCACCACCCCCACCCCCCAGCCACGAGGGGCACCTCCACCAGGCCCCCACTCATGTCTCCCATCACCCCCACCCCCAGCAGTGCAGGGGCACCCTCCACCAGGCCCCCACACATGTCCCCTATCACCCCCACCCCCCAGCAGTGCAGGGGCAGCCTCCACCAGGCCCCCACTCATGTCCCCCTGCACCCCCACCCCCCAGCATCCAGGGGCACCCTCCACCAGGCCCCCACTCATGTTTACCACCACCCCCACCCCCCAGCAGTGCAGGGGCACCCTCCACCAGGCCCCCACTCATTTCCCCTATCACCCCACCCCCCAGCAGTACAGGGGCAGCCTCCACCAGGCCCCCACTCATGTCCCCCAGCCAACATGTCACCACAATGTAGATCCCTGGCCCTTATGGTCAGCCTCCAAATGCCAAACACCCACCCAAGTATTGCATCCACCCACTTAGAAATGGCAAAAACATGATAGAACCCCTATTGCAAGTTTGGAAATGAACACATGTCCCTCACATACACCCAATGGGTGTCAGTGAATGTCAAAACCCATATCATGATATGCATGAAACCAATGAGATGATACTACACATTGAACTTTGAAGAAAAAAATGTATTAAAAACAACATAAATTGAATCAAAAATAAACAAACAATAATAGAAATTAAAAATAAAAAAAACAGCAGGTACGTGAAATAATGGAAAACCACAAATCATAATGCAAAGGAAAGGTGTCCAAAGTCACAGTCCACAAAAGTAAATCCAATGGAAAATTAAAATATAAACCATTGCTCCATGGGGAATTCATAAAAAAAATTGAAAATCCAAAAGTCAACTATGTACAGATAAACAATCCAGGGTCCATGATCCCAACCGAAGAAATGAAACCTATCTAATAACACTACCTAAAAAAAAAAACTATATACAAAAATGTGGCCCATTGTCCAAAAGGTCCAAAAAAAATGCTAAACCAAAGGAAACCTAACACTAACTACAGAACTATTTACAAGGGCAGCGGGCTAGTCCGACGGCTCACTTCGGGATGTTCCGGGCCAGGGCATCATCGAACTCCTGCTCAATGTCCCGGAGGCGGTCCTCCTCCATGGCCCCGAGGGTCCGTAGGGCCGTCCACATGTTCACCCCAAACTCCCTGCGGATTGCCTCGAGGCACTCGGCCCACCTCAGGGCCCTCCGCATGGAGTTCTCCGTCCTGACCATCGTGAGCCGTGCCTTTTCCGCCCGCTGCCGCTCCGCATCTATAGCGTGGCCCAACTGCTGCCACACGGAAGACACTTCGCGTCCTGGGTCCTCCTGCCCTCCGGCCGATGCCTGCCCCTCTGATGTGGAAGGCCCCGAGCCATCATGGCTCCCACCCCATTGCTGCTGCTGCTGCGCCTCTGCCCGTGCACTGCCTCCTGCTGCCTGCACATCCTCCGCTGGCTGGGGTGCAGTCGTTGATGTGGCCACCCCTGCTGGACGTCCGACTCCCGACTGTGGCAGGGATGCCTCCTCCACCAGCCTGGCCGCACCGTCAGAGGCAGCTCCACAGGGCACCCTGGTGACTGATGGGTTTGAAGATGGCACGGAGGACGACTGGCGCATAGGGGGTTCAGTTGAGGAGGGGGTCGTCGCAACCCCCATGAAACGGAGGAATCCGGCCTGGGTGACCTGTCCCAGTATGCCGACGCGTTCAACGAGCCATTCGAGATGACGTGCAGTCTCCTCATGAAAAGACTGCAGGTCACCTCGCATGGCCCGTTGACGCAACGCCACACCAGTCAGGACAGGCTCAACCCGGACCCGGATAGCCACGTCCGCAGGCAGAAGAAGGCCAGTTGTCGTGAGCTCATCCCCTGCCTGAAAACCGGTCTGGACGTAGGCATCCCTGCTGGTGCAAGATGATGCAGTGACAGGATCAGGGACAGGATTGCACACAGGCACCTCCACGGCGACTTGTGCTGCCTCCTGTCCCTGGTCCAGCACTGCACCACTAGCACGAGTGGAATCCCAACCTCCAGACCCGGTCTCTGTTGCTTGTACGGCCTCCTCCTCCACCAAACCCCCCACCAACCTGGATAACTCTGTGCCATCTTCCCCCGTTGGGCCCTGTGGGGTCCCAGCTGCCCCTTCTGCTGCCGAGGAGTCCAAGTCCGACCTCCGCCTCTTGGACCTCCCCCCGGCAGCTGCGGCCTGGGACTCCTCACTCCCCGACGAGATCACAACCTGGGAGGGGAGCCGGGCCTTGCGTCTCTGGCTGGCGGTGCGATCCCCGCCGCTCTGCTCCACAGCACCTTTTCCGCCCTCTTCATCAGTTGACGCTGCAGACAGGGAAGAATAAAACACAGGCATCAGGGCACTGTACAATGGACACATACACACATGACAGTTGCACATGAGTGGCATTGACAAACCTCAGACATGGCATCACAATCGGCAACACACATGTCATTTCAACTTGCACATATGAGCCATACCACAGCCACATCGCAACTGCCAGCACCATCCATACACATACAACAGCATGAGCAGCCAAAGGTGAGCCAGACATCACATGCAACACAGGGAGTGCACTACACATGCACGCACACCACCACACTTGCATGCATGTGTACACCTCAGCCAACTGTCGCAGTGTTCCGATGGGCATCCATGTCACATCTGCCAATCAGGCTTCCACATCCCGCTGTCACATGCATCCATGTTGCATCACTGTTGCATCCTTGCACGTCAGCACGCATTTGCAATTTCATTGGACCAAAGGCCCTTAGCGCGTAAGCGCGTCTGTGACGTGACGTGCGCGGGTGTTTCCCTCATAAAACGTGATGGCAGAGCACACGTGGATTTCCACCAATCGCGTGTGAAACTTCCTGCGCACCCCAGAAATACACGTACCCAGGCCTATCGTGTGTACGCTCACTTCCCTCCGATTACACGCGATGACACTTGGACGTGCAGTTTTACCACGTGTGCTCTGTCATCACGTGTTATGAGGGAAACACACGCGCGCGTCACGTCACAGTCGCGCTTACGCGCTAAGGGCCTTTGGTCCAATGAAATCGCATATGCGTGCTGACGTGCATACGCGCTAAGGGCCTTTCCTCGATTTACACGCAGACGTGCAGGATTTTCACGTGCAAAATCACTCCGTATCAAGCTGGCCACGCGTAAGCACACGGAAGACCACGCTCCTGCCCAGAAGGCCGAATTACTGCCCCCTAGAGCCCCGAGCATGCTCCCACCTGCCATCTGCTGCTGCCTGACCGCCTGCTGCCCACGTGCCCTGCCATTTGCTGCCTGCACATCAGCCAGGGGTGCTGTTGCTGTGACCACCCCTGCTGGAACCGAAGACTCCCGACTGGGATTCCATCGCTCCACAGCCCAGCCCCAGGACCCAGTTGCCCACCCACTCCTGCCTCTGGGGTTGTCATGTCGGGTGTTAGGGAGAATTCTCTGTTTAGGCTGAATTTCCTAACCTAGTGAGTCCCCCAGCAGCTTTACTGGATTTCTGGAGTTTGTTTTTTTTCCATCCTGCCAAGAGTGAGACTCTTTTCTCCCACTCTTGGACATGTATGTGTGTGTAATTCCTTTGAGATGTCAATGTGTTCGATAGGCTATGGGGTCTTTTACTCATAGGGTCTCATATGATTTGCTATGTGTGTTACACCGCACCCTACGTGCCGTACACCGGGGCGTCCTAGCGGACCTCCACCATAGACTCCATACCCGGGGACTGACTACTGTCTCCCCGGGCATGTAAAGTCACCATTGGCTTTACTAGACCTAAATTTACTAACAGAACTAGTACAAACCATCTTATTGTGGACGTACTAGTAGGGGTAATTCGATTACTCCTTGATCTGTTACTCGAGGGGGCACTGTCCCGTCCCCCCTCGTCGAGTTTTGGCTGGTGGCAGTGGAAACTACTTGTTATGTTCGACCCCGAGCATAACCCTATGGGATTCGTCCCATTGTTGGAGATTGATACTTTTTCTCGTTAACCTCCAACATACCACCGGTCTACTTATCCTAAATAAGTTTATCGGATGGTATTTTCTGCCAGAACTCGGTTTGTAAAATGGCGTCTGTGTTCGTCTCTGTGACTCCTAAACCAAAGGTTGAGCCCTTTGTTCCACTTTTGGCGGGCCTCTGTACAGAGACCCTCCAAAGTGGTGCCATTCAGTCTGGGTTACCTCAGGGGTGTGGGAGGGGGTTTAGGCACCCTGGACCGAGTTGCCTTGCCAACTCAGGTCGCACTCTGGAGTGATTGGCCCAAGTGGTGAGCGTTCCCGCTCACCACTTAGCATGTGTTGATTGACAGCTAGGCTGAATAAATGGGGGTTTTCTGCATAAAAGCAGGGCTTATGGGACTGGATCTTCAGAAGTCGCCACAGGACCTAAGAATCTGATGAGGGTAACGCTGAGCCGACCTGCACGACGACACCTCCGGTGGAGCCCTGCAGACCCGACTCACCACTTCCCGACGACAGAGGAGATCTCCCTGCCGGAGAGTCTCTTCCCCTGACTGGTGGGAACAACCAGTCCCCTTTGCTTTTTATTCGCCTCAGGACGCAGTGGTCGAATTGCCCGTTTAGAGCACCCCGGCAACCGGATAGCCACTACCCCTGTACCGCGAACAAAAGGTGGTGCCTTGTGATGGAGCACTCCGCGGCTGGTCTCTTCCCTGGTGGTGCACCGGACTTCCTTTTTCTTCGACGACGAGAACCTCTCTACTCTTGGCAAAGACCCGACGTGCATCCACCACCAGGAACATCTGCCCCCGCCGGAGCTGCTCTCCACAATAAGGTACCGTGTCCGCCTGGCTTCCCTTTCGATCGGTTCGAGTGAGGTGTCTTAATCCTCTCCTTTCCGTTGGGTCGCCTCCAAGCTTTTCTCATTTATAGTTCTGAACTGGTTCAACCTGCCGATAACAATTTGCTACAAAGACTTGAATGCATCTCCTCTAGAGACTTTTTGGGACATCGCGCCTTGCCTCTCTCCGAGTGGGCCTGGCCTCTGAACTTAATGATCTATCGTGATTCTTGCCTTCCTGCCTTGCATTTTATCCGCGAAGGATTGAACTGTGTTGATTTCATGACCTGCCTATCTTTTTCTCTCCCGTCCTAACTAATGTTCGAATGTCATCTAGGTTGAGGTATACACCTCTGTCTGAAAATAAGTGATACCGGTAGAACCTAGAGTTGTCGAAATATTGCTAGGGGGATTGATCGTTTTCTACTTCGTAGAGTAATTGTGTTTGATTTGTTTGCCGTGATTTGCCTTAGTGTTTTTCATAGATGTTCTGTTATAAATAAATGCCTTAATATCTTTACACTAAGCCTCGTTGCGTGTTTGCTTGTCTTGCTGTGAAGAATTGCCCTATTTTGTATACTCCACATACTGCTCAACTTTTCTTGAGAGAAGTCTGACTGCTCAGCCACAGCTACCAAGTGAATCTGTGTGGTACAGACTGCTACCAAGTGGGTTCACCGCCAAACGCCTGTAGTCCTAAATCTTTTGCAGTGGTCCCAGAGGGAACTGCACAGGTTTCCGCCTAAAACTGGTCTACAGTGGTGGGATTTGTATCGAGTATACAGTTTAGAGGGCTTTTCGACACTATATGATAACTAACCACAAAACTTTGCACAAAAAGCAACTTTCAAAAACATGTCTACAATGGAAGCTTACACTCAAGAGTCTTTGTCAGGTGAAAATACTGAGAGTTTGCGAGCTCTCTGTAGGCAAGAGAATCTTTCTGTAAGAGGCAAGAAGTTAGAACTAATCGAGAGATTGCTGGAGAATCAAAGTCTGGGTACTGGTTCAGAGGAACCAATCTCTCCAGCAACTGTAGATAACAGTGATGGTGTTGATCTGAATCGTAATTCTGATGATAGCGATGAAGAGGCTGACGAGGACGGCGAGGCTAACGAAACTGTCTCACCTTCTCCTCTACCCGCCTTACCAGCTGTGCCTACGGGGCCCATACCAGGTCCCACAAGTAACCCTGCTTATTTTGAACTTGAAAAAATGAAGCTCGAACTAGAATACAAACGGTTCTTGGCTCAATCTGAACGAAACCAAGAGTTCGAGTTCAGACGGATTTATGCCCAGGCTGAGCAGAAGCAAGCTGAGTTAAGACTCAGAGAAATACAACTTAATCACGAGTTAGAGATGAAAAAGTTGTCTATGGAAAATGCTTCTCTCTCCTCTGGTTCCTCTAGGAGCTCCAGTCCCAAAAGACCCCAGATGCCGAAGGAATTAGTGGGTATGTATGAACCGAGACTGAATGTGTTGGATTGGTTGAAACTGTTTGAATACAATCATGGGCTCCAGGACATAACCGGGAATGCATTGCTTCCCTGGTTGTTCTCTAGGCTCCCTCCTGTTGCGACTGATGTGGTAATGGAGTTGGGGGAGGCGGATAAGACGGATTACGAAAGTGTGAAACTAGCTTTAATAGCCAGATTCGGGAAGACCTCTTCCCAGTATCTTAAGAGGTTTGGAACCCTCAAAAAGCATGATGGTACCCCTTGGGCTACCTGGGTGAGTGAAGGGTTGAAAAACTTAGAGGGATGGATTAAGGGTTACAAAGTGAACACTTATGAGGGTATGAGAAATCTTTTTATCTAGGAGTCTATTTATGATGCCTGTTCTCCTGAGCTCAGACAGCACTTGGCTGATTCGAAGGAATTGGATTCCAGGGAGCTAGCTAAGGCTGCTGACTTGTGGGTTGCCAACAGGGCTACTCATAAGGATTCTGGGGCAACTCAGAAAAAGGATGAGGGAAAACAGCCTAAAAAAGACTCAAAAGAGAATTCTAATAGCTCGCATTCCAAAGAGGGCCCCAAACAAAACCAGAAGGGTAAGCCACCGGGAAAACCACAGCAGAATAGTATGCCTTCTGGTGCCAGACCGGAAGGAGGGCAGAACAAGCCACCATTCCAGAAAGCATTTGGTAAATGCTTTGTTTGTGGCTCGACTGACCACGTGAAAGGAGATCTCAGATGTAAGGGTAAACCTTCAGGGGTCCAGCTTGTCTCCTTAGCCTTCGCTCCAGAGGAGGAAGTCCAAATGGCAAGTGGAAACTTTCTACTGCTAGCTGACGAACCCATTGGAGTCTCAGCCAGCGTTTTTTTAGTATCTCTGGGGTTGTGGGAACAACACAATTTAGATGTCTATAATTCTATCCCCGATAATACTAAAGAGTATTATAAGGACAGTGTCCAGGTGAATGGTCAGGAGACGCCTGCCATTAAGGACACTGGGGCCAGCATAACTGTGGTGGATACATCATTTTTTCAGGCTGAGGATGTTGCTAAGGCACCCAAACGCCTCACCAAGTTAGCTGGAGGGCCTGTGCAGATGCTTCCCCAATTACCAGTTCTCATCCAGTGTAACGACATGACTGTGAGGATACCTGTCAGCATACAGAGTGAGGTACCAGGACGCGTACTGTTGGGTAACGATTTAAAAACTCTCGGAGTTGTATCGCATACTCCCAGACCTCCTAGTAAACGGTTACAGGAGCTAACCAGACCTGCAAGAGAGAGGACCATGCGCGGAACTCTCCGGGAGATGATGAAGAAAGATATCACTCCTACTCCACTGGAATTGTCGGCCGCTGTCTCCAAGAGATCGGAAGCGAAAGGGAAACCTAAGACTTCTATCCCGAAACCAGCCACCAGCATTCCAGTGCAGCCAACACGGACTTCCCCGAGGTTGTCCAAAGTTACACCCGTAACTCCACCTCCAGCCGAGGCTGAGAGGGAGGTACAACCCTGTGTGGTAGAATTAGACTCTGAGGAAGAACTAATGGAAGGCCAGGAACTCATTGGAGATCTGGATCCTGTTGACCATCCTGAGCTGCAGTCTTTACTGGCAGAAGGTGGACCCAGCAGGGCAGACTTCAGTAAGGGACAGAGAGAATGTCCAACTCTGGAAGGTCTTCGCCACCAGGCAGAAGCTCAGGCTGAAGGGCAAGAGCCTGGGAAACACAGGTTGCACTGGGAAGATGGCCTTTTCTACAGTGAACCGACCGAGTCTGCACCTGGAGACTACAAACGACTTGTAGTACCCCAAGAGAACAGACCACAGTTCTTGCAGTTAGCCCACCAGATTCCTTTGGCTGGTCACTTGAGTTTCAAGAAGACTAAGGAGCGGCTCTCTCTCTACTTCTATTGGCCAAAGATGGGGGCCGAAGTAGAAAAACACTGCAGGAGCTGCCACACCTGCCAGACCTCTGGTAAGGTTGGTTCCAAGAATGTGGCACCTTTAGTGCCTCTCCCAGTCGTGGGAGTCCCATTTGAGAGAGTAGGGATTGACTTCGTTGGTCCCCTTGATCCTCCAACCTCCTCAGGCAACAGGTTTATACTTGTTGTAGTAGACCATGCTACTAGGTATCCTGAGGCAATTCCTATGAGGACTGTTACAGCTCCGGCTGTGGCTAAGGCCCTCCTTGGTATTTTTACTAGGGTCGGGTTTCCGAAGGAAGTAATCTCTGACAGGAGGTCGAACTTTATGTCCCACTACATGAATGCCATGTGGAAAACCTGTGGAGTTACTTACAAGTTCTCAACGGCTTACCACCCCCAAACCAATGGGTTGGTGGAACGGTTCAACCGAACCATGAAGAGCATGATAGGTGCTTTAGAGGAACCCCTTAAGAGCAAGTGGGACCTTCTACTGCCATGCCTTCTCTTTGCTTATAGAGAAGTCCCTCAGGAGGGCGTAGGTTACTCGCCCTTCAAACTCCTCTATGGTCATCCCGTCAGAGGCCCCTTGTCCCTGATTAAGGAGGGGTTGGAGAGTGCTCCTTCCCCCAAGCCAGTCAGAGTGACTGACTACGTGATAGGTCTCCGGAGGAGAATGTCGCACATGATGACGGAAGCAAGCGATAACTTGAAAGCTGGACAAGCATTGGTCAAGCACTGGCACGATCAAAAGGCTAACATGGTTGAGTTCGCTCAAGACCAGCTCGTTCTCGTTATGATCCCAACAAGGCAGAGGGCCTTGCAAGATAAGTGGATGGGACCCTTTCGAGTAGTGGGTAAACTCGGAGAGGTTAACTATCTGGTGGACTTGGGCAATCCCAAGGAGGCTCCGACAGTCTTTCACACCAACCGACTTAAAGCGTATGTCTCACGACCTGATGTAGGAGCGTTGCTTCTAGCATCACCCGAGGAAGAAAAAGTGAGTGAAGCTCTTCCGGATCTCCTCAGAGGCTTGCCTTTAGACAAAAAAATTGAAGGAGTAAATCTCTCCTCCAATCTGACACCCGAGCAACAAGAAGAGTGCAAATCGATGTTAAATCAGTTTGCCCCTCTGTTCTCGCTTTCGCCAGGCTTGACCCCTTGGGGCCAGCATGACATACTCACTGGTGACTGTCTGCCGGTCAAGAGCAGAGGATACAGAATGTCAGAGAACGTACAAACCCACATCAAAGGTGAGGTCAGCAAGATGCTCGATCTCGGGATAATAGAGCCCTCTACTAGTCCATGGTCTAGCCCAGTTGTGTTAGTACCAAAGGCTGGATCTAAAGAGCTTAGATTCTGCATGGATTAAAGAGCTCTTAATGCAGTCACCAAGACTGATGCCCACCCTTTGCCAAGAACAGATGAGTTGGTGGATAAACTTGGCTCTGCCAAGTTCCTCAGCACATTTGACTTGACGTCAGGCTATTGGCAAATAGCCCTGACAGACCATGCCAAGGAGAAAACTGCACTTTCTACCCCCGTTGGCTTATACCAGTTTAAGGTAATGCCATTCGGATTGAAAAATGCACCTGCTACGTTTCAACGGATGGTAAAACAGGTTCTGAATGGGATGGAGGACTTCTGCATGGCATACTTGGATGGCATCGCAGTGTTCAGCAATTCCTGGGAAGAACATGTAACCCACCTGAGAGATGTTTTGCAGGCTCTTGGACGAGCCAATCTGACCATAAAGGCGAGTAAATGCCAAATTGGACAGAGTAAGGTAGTCTATCTTGGGCATGAGGTAGGCGGTGGAGAAATAAGGCCTTTGCTCAGTAAGATTGAAGCTGTGCAAAATTGGACAACACCGACTACTCAAACCCAGGTGAGAGCCTTCCTAGGCCTCACCGGGTATTACAGGAATTTCATAGAGAACTATGGGACCATAGCTTCTCCACTGAATGTCATCTCCTCGCCCAAATTCCCTAAAAAGGTTAAATGGAACGAGGAGTGCAATCAGGCTTTTGAAAACATGAAAAAGGCTCTTTGCCAAGCCCCAGTACTCAGAGCTCCTGATTACCGCCAACACTTCATTGTGCAGACAGATGCTTCAAATGTAGGAATAGGTGCCGTACTCAGTCAACTGGATGGGAAAGGTAGGGAGCACCCCGTTTGCTTCATCAGCCGCAAGCTGAAGGATCCTGAAACAAGGTGGGCAACAATCAAAAGAGAGTGCTTTGCTATCGTGTGGGCTCTGAAAAAGTTTAGGTCGTACTTGTATGGTTCTACTTTCGTCATTCAGACTGACCACCAACCCTTGAGATGGTTAATGCAAATGAAAGGGGAAAACCCAAAACTATTGAGATGGTCGATCTGCCTGCAAGGGTTTGATTTCACCATTGAGCACAGGTCAGGGTGTCACCACCAAAATGCTGATGGTCTCTCTAGGATTTATGTCATCGACTAGAGGTATGAGATTCATCCAGGAGTGGATTAAATCCTCCTGTCCCTTAGTCTGGGGGGGGCGAGTGTTAGGGAGATTTCTCTGTTTAGGCTGAATTTCCTAATCTAGTGAGTCCCCCAGCAGCTTTGCTGGATTTCTGGAGTTTGTTTTTTTCCATCCTGCCAAGAGTGAGACTCTTTTCTCCCAGTCTTGGACATGTATGTGTGTGTAATTCCTTTGAAATGTCAATGTGTTCGATGGGCTATGGGGTCTTTTACTCCATAGGGTCTCATATGTTTTTCTATGTGTGTTACCCCGCACCCTATGTGCCGTAACACTGGGGCATCCTAGCGGACCCCCACCATAGACTCCATACCCGGGGACTGACTACTGTCTTCCCGGGCATGTAAAGTCACCAATGGCTTTACTAGACCTAAATTTACTAACAGGACTAGTACAAACCATCTTATTGTGGACGTACTAGTAGGGGTAATTCGATTACTCCTAGACCTGTTACGCAAGGGGGCACTGTCCCGTCCCCCCTCGTCGAGTTTTGGCTGGTGGCAGTGGAAACTACTTGTTATGTTCGACCCCGAACATAACCCTATGGGATTCGTCCCATTGTTGGAGATTGATACTTTTTCTCGTTAATCTCCAGCGTACCACCGGTCTACTTATCCTAAATAAGTTTATCGGATGGTATTTTCTGCCAGAACTCGGTTTTTAAAATGGCGTCTGTGTTCGTCTCTGTGACTCCTAAACCAAAGGTTGAGCCCTTTGTTCCACTTTCACCGGGCCTCTGTACAGAGACCCTCCAAAGTGGTGCCATTCTGTCTGGGTTACCTCAAGGGTGTGGGAGGGGGTTTAGGCACCCTGGACCGAGTTGCCTTGCCAACTCAGGTCGCACTCTGGAGTGATTGGCCCAAGTGGTGAGCGTTCCCGCTCACCACTTAGCATGTGTTGATTGACAGCTAGGCTGAATGAATGCGGGTTTTCTGCATAAAAGCAGGGCTTTTGGGACTGGATCTGGAGAAGTCGCCACAGGACCTAAGAATCCGACGAGGGTAACGCTGAGCCGACCTGCACGACAACACCTCCGGTGGAGCCCTGCGGATCCGGCTCACCACTTCCCGACGACAGAGGAGATCTCCCTGCCGGAGAGTCTCTTCCCCTGGCTGGTGGGAACAACCAGCCCCCTTTGCTTTTTATTCGCCTCAGGACGCAGTGGTCGAATTGCCTGTGCAGAGCACCCCGGCAACTGGATAGCCACCACCCCCTGTACCGCGACCAAAAGGTGGTGCCTTGTGATGGATCACTCCGCGGCTGGTCTCTTCCCTGGTGGTGCACAGGACTTCCTTTTTCTTCGACGACGAGAACCTCTCTACTCTTGGCAAAGACCCGACGTGCATCCACCACCAGGAACCTCTGCCCCCGCCGGAGCTGCTCTCCACAATAAGGTACTGTGTCCGCCTGGCTTCCCTTTCGATCGGATTGAGCGAGGTGTCTTAATCCTCTCCTTTCCGTTGGGTCGCCTCCAAGCTTTTCTCATTTATAGTTCTGAACTGGTTCAACCTGCCGATAACAATTTGCTAGAAAGACTTGAATGTATCTTCTCTAGAGACTTTTTGGGACATCGCGCCTTGCCTCTCTCCGAGTGGGCCTGGCCTCTGAACTTCATGATCTATCGTGATTCTTGCCTTCTTGTCTTGCATTTCATTCGCGAAGGATTGAACTGTGTTGATTTCATGACCTGCCTATCTTTTTCTCTCCCGTCCTAACTAATGTTCGAGTGTCATCTAGCTTGAGGTATACACCTCTGTCTGAAAATAAGTGATACCGGTAGAACCTAGAGTTGTCGAAATATTGCTAGGGGGATTGATTGTTTTCTTCTTCGTAGAGTAATTGTGTTTGATTTGTTTGCCGTGATTTGCCTTAGTGTTTTCCATAGATGTTTCGTTATAAATAAATACCTTAATATCTTTACACTAAGCCTCGTTGCGTGTTTGCTTGTCTTGCTGTGAAGAATTGCCCTTTTTTGTATACTCCACATACTGCTCAACTTTTCTTGAGAGAAGTCTGACTGCTCAGCCACAGCTACCAAGTGAATCTGTGTGGTGCAGACTGCTACCAAGTGGGTTCACCGCCAAACGTCTGTAGCCCTAAATCTTTTGCAGTGGTCCCAGAGGGAACTGCACAGGTTTCCGCCTAACAGGGGTGCAGGGGGACATGAGTGGGGGCCTGGTGGAGGCTGCCCCTGCACTGCTGGGGGGTGGGGGTGGTGGGAGACATGAGTGGGGGCCTGGTGGAGGCTGCCCCTGTTGGCTGGGGGGTGGGGGGGTGGGAGACATGAGTGGGGGCCTGGTGGAGGCTGCCCCTGAACTGCTGGTGCATGGGGGTGATGGGAGACATGAGTGGGGGCCTGGTGGAGGCTGCCCCTGCACTGCTGGGTTGTAGGGGTGGTGGGAGACATGAGTGGGGGCCTGGTGGAGGCTGCCCCTGCACTGCTGGGGGGTGGGGGTGATAGGGGACATGAGTGGGGGCCTGGTGGATGCTGCCCCTGCACTGCTGGGGGGTGGGGGTGATGGGAGACATGATGGGGGCCTGGTGGAGGCTGCCCCTGCAATGCTGGGGGGTGGGGGTGATGGGAGACATGAGTAGGGGCCTAGTGGAGGCTGCCCCTGGTGGCAGTGGGGTGGGGGTGGTGGGAGACATGAGTGGGGGCCTGGTGGAGGCTGCCCCTGGTGGCAGTGGGGTGGGGGTGGTGGGAGACATGAGTGGGGGCCTGGTGGAGGCTGCCCCTGCACTGCTGGGTTGTGGGGGTGGTGGGAGACATGAGTGGGGGCCTGGTGGAGGCTGCCCCTGCACTGCTGGGGTGTGGGGGTGGTGGTAGACATGAGTGGGGGCCTGGTGGAGGCTGCCCCTGCACTGCTGGGGGGTGGGGGTGGTAGGGGACATGAGTGGGGGCCTGGTGGAGGCTGCCCCTGCACTGCTGGGGGGTGGGGGTGATGGGAGACATGTCGGGGGCCTGGTGGAGGCTGCCCCTGCAATGCTGGGGGTGGGGGTGATGGGAGACATGAGTGGGGGCCTGGTGGAGGCTGCCCCTGGTGGCAGTGGGGTGGGGGTGGTGGGAGACATGAGTGGGGGCCTGGTGGAGGCTGCCCCTGGTGGCAATGGGGTGGGGGTGATGGGAGACATGAGTGGGGGCCTGGTGGAGGCTGACCCTGGTGGCAGTGGGGTGGGGGTGGTGGGAGACATGAGTGGGGGCCTGGTGGAGGCTGCCCCTGCACTGCTGGGGGGTGGGGGTGATAGGGGACATGAGTGGGGGCCTGGTGGAGGCTGCCCCTGGTGGCTTTGGGGTGGGGGTGGTGGGCGACATGAGTGGGGGCCTGGTGGAGGCTGCCCCTGCACTGCTGGGGGGTGGGGGTGATAGGGGACATGAGTGGGGGCCTGGTGGAGGCTGCCCCTGCACTGCTGGGGTGTGGGGGTGATGGGAGACATGAGTGGGGGCTTGGTGGAGGCTGCCCCTGGTGGCTGGGGGGTGGGGGTGGTGGGAGACATGAGTGGGGGCCTGGTGGTGGAGGCTGCCCCTGCACTGCTGGGGGGTGGGGGTGATGGGAGACATGAGTGGGGGCCTGGTGGAGGCTGCCCCTGGTGGCTGGGGGTGGTGGGAGACATGAGTGGAGGCCTGGTGGAGGCTGCCCCTGCACTGCTGGGGGGTGGGGGTGGTGGGAGACATGGGTGGGGGCCTGGTGGAGGCTGCCCCTGGTGGCTGGGGGTGGGGGTGCTGGGAGACATGGGTGGGGGCCTGGTGGAGGCTGCCCCTGCACTGCTGGGGGGTGGGGGTGGTGGGAGACATGGGTGGGGGCCTGGTGGAGGCTGCCCCTGGTGGCTGGGGGTTGGGGGTGCTGGGAGACATGGGTGGGGGCCTGGTGGTGGGTGCCCCTGGTGGCTGAGGGGTGGGTGTGGTGGGGAACATGAGTTGGACATGGGTGGGGGCCTGCTGGCAGGTGCCCCACAGTGCTGGGGGGTGGGGGTGGTGGGAGACATGGGTGGGGGCCTGGTGGAGGCTGCCCCTGGTGGCTGGGGGGTGGGGGTGCTGGGAGACATGGGTGGGTGCCTGATGGAGGCTGCCCCTGGTGACTGGGGGGTGAGGGTGCTCGGAGACATGGGTGGGGGCCTGGTGGACGCTGCCCCTGGTGGCTGGGGGGTGGGGGTGCTGGGAGACATGGGTGGGGGTCTGGTGGTGGGTGCCCCTGCACTGCTGGGGGGTGGGGGTGGTGGGAGACATGGGTGGGGGCCTGGTGGAGGGTGCCCCTGCACTGCTGGGGGGTGGGGGTGCTGGGATACATGGGTGGGGGCCTGGTGGAGGCTGCCCCTGGTGACTGGGGGGTGGGGGTGGTGGGAGACATGGGTGGGGGCCTTGTGGAGGCTGCCCCTGGTGGCTGGGGGGTGGGGGTGGTGGGAGACATGGGTGGGGGCCTGGTGGAGGCTGCCCCTGGTGGCTGGGGGGTGGGGGTGGTGGGAGTCATGGGTGGGGGCCTGGTGGAGGCTGCCCCTGGGGGGTGGGGGGTGGGGGTGCTGGGAGACATGGGTGGGGGCCTGGTGGAGGCTGCCCCTGGTGGCTGGGGGGTGGGGGTGCTGGGAGACATGGGTGGGGGCCTGGTGGTGGGTGCCCCTGCACTGCTGGGGGGTGGGGGTGGTGGGAGACATGGGTGGGGGCCTGGTGGAGGGTGCCCCTGCACTGCTGGGGGGTGGGTGTGGTGGGGAACATGAGATGGACATGGGTGGGGGCCTGCTGGCAGGTGCCCCACAGTGCTGGGGGGTGGGGGTGGTGGGAGACATGGGTGGGGGCCTGGTGGAGGCTGCCCCTGGTGGCTGGGGGGTGGGGGTGCTGGGAGACATGGGTGGGGGCCTGATGGAGGCTGCCCCTGGTGACTGGGGGGTGGGGGTGCTGGGAGACATGGGTGGGGGCCTGGTGGAGGCTGCCCCTGGTGGCTGGGGGGTGGGGGTGCTGGGAGACATGGGTGGGGGCCTGGTGGTGGGTGCCCCTGCACTGCTGGGGGGTGGGGGTGGTGGGGGACATGAGTGGGGGCCTGGTGGAGGCTGCCCCTGCACTGCTGGGGGGTGGGGGTGATGGGAGACATGATGGGGGCCTGGTGGAGACTGCCCCTGCAATGCTGGGGGGTGGGGGTGATGGGAGACATGAGTGGGGGCCTGGTGGAGGCTGCCCCTGGTGGCAGTGGGGTGGGGGTGGTGGGAGACATGAGTGGGGGCCTGGTGGAGGCTGCCCCTGGTGGCAGTGGGGTGGGGGTGATGGGAGACATGAGTGGGGGCCTGGTGGAGGCTGCCCCTGGTGGCAGTGGGGTGGGGGTGGTGGGAGACATGAGTGGGGGCCTGGTGGAGGCTGCCCCTGGTGGCTGGGGGTGGGGGTGATAGGGGACATGAGTGGGGGCCTGGTGGAGGCTGCCCCTGGTGGCTGGGGGGTGGGGGTGCTGGGAGACATGAGTGGGGGCCTGGTGGAGGCTGCCCCTGCACTGCTGGGGGGTGGGGGTGATGGGAGACATGAGTGGGGGCCTGGTGGAGGCTGCCCCTGCACTGCTGGGGTGTGGGGGTGGTGGTAGACATGAGTGGGGGCCTGGTGGAGTCTGCCCCTGCACTGCTGGGGGGTGGGGGTGGTAGGGGACATGAGTGGGGGCCTGGTGGAGGCTGCCCCTGCACTGCTGGGGGGTGGGGGTGATGGGAGACATGATGGGGGCCTGGTGGAGGCTGCCCCTGCAATGCTGGGGGTGGGGGTGATGGGAGACATGAGTGGGGGCCTGGTGGAGGCTGCCCCTGGTGGCAGTGGGGTGGGGGTGGTGGGAGACATGAGTGGGGGCCTGGTGGAGGCTGCCCCTGGTGGCAGTGGGGTGGGGGTGATGGGAGACATGAGTGGGGGCCTGGTGGAGGCTGCCCCTGGTGGCAGTGGGGTGGGGGTGGTGGGAGACATGAGTGGGGGCCTGGTGGAGGCTGCCCCTGGTGGCTGGGGGTGGGGGTGATAGGGGACATGAGTGTGGGCCTGGTGGAGGCTGCCCCTGGTGGCTGTGGGGTGGGGGTGGTGGGCGACATGAGTGGGGGCCTGGTGGAGGCTGCCCCTGCACTGCTGGGGGGTGGGGGTGATAGGGGACATGAGTGGGGGCCTGGTGGAGGCTGCCCCTGCACTGCTGGGGGGTGGGGGTGATGGGAGACATGAGTGGGGGCCTGGTGGAGGCTGCCCCTGGTGGCTGGGGGGTGGGGGTGGTGAGAGACATGAGTGGGGGCCTGGTGGTGGAGGCTTCCCCTGCACTGCTGGGGGGTGTGGGTGATGGGAGACATGAGTGGGGGCCTGGTGGAGGCTGCCCCTGGTGGCTGGGGGTGGTGGGAGACATGAGTGGAGGCCTGGTGGAGGTTGCCCCTGCACTGCTGGGGGGTGGGGGTGGTGGGAGACATGGGTGGGGGCCTGGTGGAGGCTGCCCCTGGTGGCTGGGGGTGGGGGTGCTGGGAGACATGGGTGGGGGCCTGGTGGAGGCTGCCCCTGCACTGCTGGGGGGTGGGGGTGGTGGAAGACATGGGTGGGGGCCTGGTGGAGGCTGCCCCTGGTGGCTGGGGGGTGGGGGTGCTGGGAGACATGGGTGGGGGCTGGTGGTGGGTGCCCCTGGTGGCTGAGGGGTGGGTGTGGTGGGGAACATGAGTTGGACATGGGTGGGGGCCTGCTGGCAGGTGCCCCACAGTGCTGGGGGGTGGGGGTGGTGGGAGACATGGGTGGGGGCCTGGTGGAGGCTGCCCCTGGTGGCTGGGGGGTGGGGGTGCTGGGAGACATGGGTGGGGGCCTGATGGAGGCTGCCCCTGGTGACTGGGGGGTGCGGGTGCTGGGAGACATGGGTGGGGGCCTGGTGGAGGCTGCCCCTGGTGGCTGGGGGGTGGGGGTGCTGGGAGACATGGGTGGGGGCCTGGTGGTGGGTGCCCCTGCACTGTTGGGGGGTGGGGGTGGTGGGAGACATGGGTGGGGGCCTGGTGGAGGGTGCCCCTGCACTGCTGGGGGGTGGGGGTGCTGGGATACATGGGTGGGGGCCTGGTGGAGGCTGCCCCTGGTGACTGGGGGGTGGGGGTGGTGGGAGACATGGGTGGGGGCCTTGTGGAGGCTGCCCCTGGTGTCTGGGGGGTGGGGGTGGTGGGAGACATGGGTGGGGGCCTGGTGGAGGCTGCCCCTGGGGGGTGGGGGTGGGGGTGCTGGGAGACATGGGTGGGGGCCTGGTGGAGGCTGCCCCTGGTGGCTGGGGGGTGGGGGTGCTGGGAGACATGGATGGGGGCCTGGTGGTGGGTGCCCCTGCACTGCTGGGGGGTGGGGGTGGTGGGAGACATGGGTGGGGGCCTGGTGGAGGGTGCCCCTGCACTGCTGGGGGGTGGGTGTGGTGGGGAACATGAGTTAGACATGGGTGGGGGCCTTGTGGAGGCTGCCCCTGGTGTCTGGGGGGTGGGGGTGGTGGGAGACATGGGTGGGGGCCTGGTGGAGGCTGCCCCTGGTGGCTGGGGGGTGGGGGTGGTGGGAGACATGGGTGGGGGCCTGGTGGAGGCTGCCCCTGGGGGGTGGGGGTGGGGGTGCTGGTAGACATGGGTGGGGGCCTGGTGGAGGCTGCCCCTGGTGGCTGGGGGGTGGGGGTGCTGAGAGACATGGGTGGGGGTCTGCTGGCAGGTGCCCCACAGTGCTGGGGTGTGGGGGTGGTGGGAGACATGGGTGGGGGCCTGGTGGGGGCTGCTCCTGGTGGCTGGGGGGTAGGGGTGCTGGGAGACATGGGTGGGGGCCTGATGGAGGCTGCCCCTGGTGACTGGGGGGTGGGGGTGCTGGGAGACATGGGTGGGGGCCTGGTGGAGGCTGCCCCTGGTGGCTGGGGGGTGGGGGTGCTGGGAGACATGGGTGGGGGCCTGGTGGTGGGTGCCCCTGCACTGCTGGGGGGTGGGGGTGGTGGGAGACATGGGTGGGGGCCTGGTGGAGGGTGCCGCTGCACTGCTGGGGGGTGGGGGTGCTGGGATACGTGGGTGGGGGCCTGGTGGAGGCTTCCCCTGGTGACTGGGGGGTGGGGGTGGTGGGAGACATGGGTGGGGGCCTTGTGGAGGCTGCCCCTGGTGGCTGGGGGGTGGGGGTGGTGGGAGACATGGGTGGGGGCCTGGTGGAGGCTGCCCCTGGTGGCTGGGGGGTGGGGGTGGTGAGAGACATGGGTGGGGGCCTGGTGGAGGCTGCCCCTGGGGGTTGGGGGGTGGGGGTGCTGGGAGACATGGGTGGGGGCCTGGTGGAGGCTGCCCCTGGTGGCTGGGGGGTGGGGGTGTTGGGAGACATCGGTGGGGGCCTGGTGGTGGGTGCCCCTGCACTGCTGGGGGGTGGGGGTGGTGGGAGACATGGGTGGGGGCCTGGTGGAGGTTGCCCCTGCACTGCTGGGGGATGGGGGTGCTGGGATACATGGGTGGGGGCCTGGGGGAGGCTGCCCCTGGTGACTGGGGGATGGGGGTGGTGGGAGACATGGGTGGGGGCCTTGTGGAGGCTGCCCCTGGTGGCTGGGGGGTGGGGGTGGTGGGAGACATGGGTGGGGGCCTGGTGGAGGCTGCCCCTGGTGGCTGGGGGGTGGGGGTGGTGGGAGACATGGGTGGGGGCCTGGTGGAGGCTGCCCCTGGGGGGTGGGGGGTGGGGGTGCTGGGAGACATGGGTGGGGGCCTGGTGGAGGCTGCCCCTGCACTGCTGGGGGGTGGGGGGGGTGGGAGACATGGGTGGGGGCCTGGTGGAGGCTGCCCCTGGTGGCTGGGGGGTGGGGGTGCTGGGAGACAATGGTGGGGGCCTGGTGGTGGGTGCCTCTGGTGGCTGGGGGGTGGGGGTGCTGGGAGACATGGGTGGGGGCCTGGTGGTGGGTGCCCCTGCACTGCTGGGGGGTGGGGGGGTTGGATGACATGGGTGGTGGCCTGGTGGAGGCTGCCCCTGGTGGCTGGGGTGTGGGGTGCTGGGAGACATGGGTGGGGGCCTGGTGGACGCTGCCCCTGCACTGCTGGGGGGTGGGGGTGGTGGGAGACATGGGTGGGGGCCTGGTGGAGGCTGCCCCTGGTGGCTGGGGGGTGGGTGTGCTGGGAGACATGGGTGGGGGCCTGGTGGAGGCTGCCCCTGGTGGCTGGGGGGTGGGGGTGGTGGGGAACATGAGTTGGACATGGGTGGGGGCCTGCTGGCAGGTGCCCCACAGTGCTGCGGGGTGGGGGTGGTGGGAGACATGGGTGGGGGCCTGGTGGAGGCTGCCCCTGGTGACTGGGGGGTGGGGGTGGTGGGAGACATGGGTGGGGGCCTGGTGGAGGCTGCCCCTGGTGGCGGGGGGGTGGGGGTGCTGGGAGACATGGGTGGGGGCCTGGTGGAGGCTGCCCCTGGTGGCTGGGGGCTGGGGGTGCTGGGAGACAATGGTGGGGGCCTGGTGGTGGGTGCCCCTGGTGGCTGGGGGGTGGGGGTGCTGGGAGACATGTGTGGGGGCCTGGTGGTGGGTGCCCCTGCACTGCTGGGGGGTGGGGGGGGTTGGATGACATGGGTGGGGGCCTGGTGGAGGCTGCCCCTGGTGGCTGGGGGGTGGGGTGCTGGGAGACATGGGTGGGGGCCTGGTGGATGCTGCCCCTGCACTGCTGGGGGGTGGGGGTGGTGGGAGACATGGGTGGGGGCCTGGTGGAGGCTGCCCCTGGTGGCTGGGGGGTGGGGGTGCTGGGAGACATGGGTGGGGGCCTGGTGGAGGCTGCCCCTGGTGGCTGGGGGGTGGGGGTGGTGGGGAACATGAGTTGGACATGGGTGGGGGCCTGCTGGCAGGTGCCCCACAGTGCTGCGGGGTGGGGGTGGTGGGAGACATGGGTGGGGGCCTGGTGGAGGCTGCCCCTGGTGACTGGGGGGTGGGGGTGGTGGGAGACATGAGTGGGGGCCTGGTGGAGGCTGCCCCTGGTGGCTGGGGGGTGGGGGTGCTGGGAGACATGGGTGGGGGCCTGGTGGAGGCTGCCCCTGGGGGGTGGGGGGTGGGGGTGCCGGGAGACATGGGTGGGGGCCTGGTGGAGAATGCCCCTGCACTGCTGGGGGTGGGGGTGGTGGGAGACATGGGTGGGGGCCTGGTGGAGGCTGCCCCTCGTGGCTGGGGGGTGGGGGTGGTGGGAGACATGGGTGGGGGCCTGGTGGAGGCTGCTCCTGGGGGATGGGGGGTGGGGGTGCTGGGAGACATGGGTGGGGGCCTGGTGGAGGCTGCCCCTGCACTGCTAGGGGGTGGGGGGGTGGGAGACATGGGTGGGGGCCTGGTGGAGGCGCCCCTGGTGGCTGGGGGTGGGGGTGCTGGCAGACATGGGTGGGGGCCTGGTGGAGTCTGCCCCTGCACTGCCGGGGGGTGGGGGTGGTGGGAGACATCGGTGGGGGCCTGTTGGAGGCTGCCCCTGGTGGAAGGGGGGTGGGGGTGGTGGTGAACATGGGTGCTGGGAGACATGGGTGGGGGCCTCGTGGAGGCTGCCCCTGGTGGCTGGGGGGTGGGGGTGCTGGGAGACAATGGTGGGGGCCTGGTGGTGGGTGCCCCTGGTGGCTGGGGGGTGGGGGTGCTGGGAGACATGTGTGGGGGCCTGGTGGTGGGTGCCCCTGCACTGCTGGGGGGTGGGGGGGTTGGATGACATGGGTGGGGGCCTGGTGGAGGCTGCCCCTGGTGGATGGGGGGTGGGGTGCTGGGAGACATGGGTGGGGGCCTGGTGGATGCTGCCCCTGCACTGCTGGGGGGTGGGGGTGGTGGGAGACATGGGTGGGGGCCTGGTGGAGGCTGCCCCTGGTGGCTGGGGGGTGGGGGTGCTGGGAGACATGGGTGGGGGCCTGGTGGAGGCTGCCCCTGGGGGGTGGGGGGTGAGGGTGATGGGAGACATGGGTGGGGGCCTGGTGGAGAATGCCCCTGCACTGCTGGGGGTGGGGGTGGTGGGAGACATGGGTGGGGGCCTGGTGGAGGCTGCCCCTCGTGGCTGGGGGGTGGGGGTGGTGGGAGACATGGGAGGGGGCCTGGTGGAGGCTGCTCCAGGGGGATGGGGGTGGGGGTGCTGGGAGACATGGGTGGGGGCCTGGTGGAGGCTGCCCCTGCACGGCTAGGGGGTGGGGGGGGGTGGGAGACATGGGTGGGGGCCTGGTGGAGGCGCCCCTGGTGGCTGGGGGTGGGGGTGCTGGCAGACATGGGTGGGGGCCTGGTGGAGTCTGCCCCTGCACTGCTGGGGGGTGGGGGTGGTGGGAGACATGGGTGGGGGCCTGTTGGAGGCTGCTCCTGCACTGCTGGGGGTGGGGGTGGTGGGAGACATGGGTGGGGGCCTGTTGGAGGCTGCCCCTGGTGGAAGGGGGGTGGGGGTGGTGGTGAACATGGGTTGGACATGGGTGGGGGCCTGCTGGCAGGTGCCCCACAGTGCTGGGGGGTGGGGGTGGTGGGAGACATGGGTGGGGGCCTGGTGGAGGCTGCCCCTGGTGACTGGGGGGTGGGGGTGGTGGGAGACATGGGTGGGGGTCTGGTGGAGGCTGCCCCTGGTGGCTGGGGGGTGGGGGTGCTGGGAGACAAGGGTGGGGGCCTGGTGGAGGCTGCCCCTGCACTGCTGGGGGGTGGGGGTGGTGGGAGACATGGGTGGGGGCCTGGTGGTGGGTGCCCCTGGTGGCTGGGGGGTGGGGGTGCTGGGAGACATGGGTGGGGGCCTGGTGGAGGCTGCTCCTGCACTGCTGGGGGGTGGGGGTGGTGGGAGACATGGGTGGGGGCCTGGTGGAGGCTGCCCCTCGTGGCTGGGGGGTGGGGGTGGTGGGAGACATGGGTGGGGGCCTGGTGGAGGCTGCTCCTGGGGGATGGGGGGTGGGGGTGCTGGGAGACATGGGTGGGGGCCTGGTGGAGGCTGCCCCTGCACTGCTAGGGGGTGGGGGGGTGGGAGACATGGGTGGGGGCCTGGTGGAGGCTGCCCCTGGTGGCTGGGGGTGGGGGTGCTGGCAGACATGGGTGGAGGCCTGGTGGAGTCTGCCCCTTCACTGCTGGGGGGTGGGGGTGGTGGGAGACATGGGTGGGGGCCTGGTGGAGGCTGCCTCTGGTGGCTGGGGGGTGGGGGTGCTGGGAGACATGGGTGGGGGCCTGGTGGTGGGTGCCCCTGGTGGCTGGGGGTGTGGGTGCTGGGAGACATGGGTGGGGGCCTGGTGGAGGCTGCCCCTGGTAACTGGGGGGTGGGGGTGCTGGGAGACATGGGTGGGGGCCTGGTGGAGGCTGCCCCTGGTGGCTGGGGTGGGGGTGGTGGGAGGTATGAGTGGGGGCCTGGTGGAGGCTGCCCCTGGTGACTGGGGGGTGGGGGTGGTGTGAGACATGGGTGGGGGCCTGGTGGAAAGCTGCCCCTGGTGGCTGGGGGGTGGGGGTGGTGGGAGACATAGGTGGGGCCTGGTGGAGGCTGCCCCTGGTGGCTGGGGGGTGGGGGTGGTGGGAGACATGGGTGGGGGCCTGGTGGAGGCTGCCCCTGGGGGGTGGGGGGTGGGGGTGCTGGGAGACATGGGTGGGGCCCTGGTGGAGGCTGCCCCTGGTGGCTGGGGTGGGGGGTGCTGGGAGACATGGGTGGGGGCCTGGTGGTGGGTGCCCCTGGTGGCTGGGGGTGGGGGTGGTGGGAGACATGGGTGGGGGCCTGGTGGAGGCTGCCCCTGGTGGCTGGGGGGTGGGGGTGCTGGGAGACATGGGTGGGGGCCTGGTGGTGGGTGCCCCTGCACTGCTGGGGGGGTGGAGGTGGTGGGAGGACATGGGTGGGGGCCTGGTGGAGGCTGCCCCTGGTGGCTGGGGGGTGGGGGTGCTGGGAGACATGGTTGGGGGCCTGGTGGAGGCTGCCCCTGCACTGCTGGGGGGTGGGGGTGGTGGGAGACATGGGTGGGGGCCTGGTGGAGGCTGCCCCTGGTGGCTGGGGGGTGGGGGTGCTGGAGACATGGGTGGGGGCCTGGTGGGGGTGCCCCTGGTGGCTGGGGGGTGGGGGTAGTGGGGAACATGAGTTGGACATGGGTGGGGGCCTGCTGGCAGGTGCCCCACAGTGCTGGGGGGTGGGGTGGTGGGAGACATGGGTGGGGGCCTGGTGGAGGCTGCCCCTGGTGGCTGGGGGGTGGGGGTGCTGGGAGACATGGGTGGGGGCCTGATGGAGGCTGCCCCTGGTGACTGGGGGTGGGGGTGCTGGGAGACATGGGTGGGGGCCTGGTGGAGGCTGCCCCTGGTGGCTGGGGGGGTGGGGGTGCTGGGAGACATGGGTGGGGGCCTGGTGGTGGGTGCCACTGCACTGCTGGGGGGTGGGGGTGGTGGGAGACATGGGTGGGGGACTGGTGGTGGGTGCCCCTGCACTGCTGGGGGGTGGGGGTGGTGGGAGACATGGGTGGGGGGCCTGGTGGAGGGTGCCCCTGCACTGCTGGGGGGTGGAGGTGCTGGGAGACATGGGGGGGGCCTGGTGGAGGCTGCCCCTGGTGACTGGGGGGTGGGGGTGCTGGGAGACATGGGTGGGGGCCTGATGGAGGCTGCCCCTGGTGACTGGGGGGTCGGGGTGCTGGGAGACATGGGTGGGGGACGGGTAGTGGGTGCCCCTTCACTGCTGGGGGGTGGGGGTGGTGGGAGACATGGGTGGGGGCCTGGTGGTGGGTGCCCTGGTGGCTGGGGGTGGGGGTGCTGGGAGACATGTGTGGGGGCCTGGTGGAGGCTGCTCCTGGACTGCTGGGGGGTGGGGGTGGTGGGAGACATGGGTGGGGGCCTGCTGGCAGGTGCCCCCCAGTGCTGGGGGGTGGGGGTGGTGGGGAACATGAGTTGGACATGGGTGGGGGCCTGCTGGCAGGTGCCCCACAGTGCTGGGGGGTGGGGAGGTGGGAGACATGGGTGGGGGCCTGGTGGAGGCTTCCCCTGGTGACTGGGGGGTGGGGGTGGTGGGAGACATGGGTGGGGGCCTCGTGGAGGCTGCCCCTGGGGGGTGGGGAGTGGGGGTGCTGGGAGACTGGTGGAGGCTGCCCCTGCACTGCTGGGGGTGGGGTGGTGGGAGACATGGGTGGGGGCCTGGTGGTGGGTGGCCTGGTGGCTGGGGGGTGGGGGGCTGGGAGACATGGGTGGGGCCTGGTGGTGGTGGCCCTGGTGGCTGGGGGTGGGGGTGGTGGGGATCATGAGTTGGACATGGGTGGGGGCCTGCTGGCAGGTGCCCCACAGTGCTGGGGGTGGGAGTGTTGGGAGACATGGGTGGGGGCCTGGGGGAGGCTGCCCCTGGTGGCTTGGGGGTGGGGGTGTTGGGAGACATGGGTGGGGGCCTGGTGAAGGCTTCCCCTGGTGACTGGGGGCTGGGGGTGCTGGGAGACATGGGAGGGGGCCTGGTGGAGGCTGCCCCTGGGGGGTGGGGGGTGGGGGTGCTGGGAGACATGGGTGGGGGCCTGGTGGTGGGTGCCCCTGCACTTCTGGGGGGTGGGGGTGGTGGGAGACATGGGTGGGGGCCTGGTGGAGGGTGCCCCTGCACTGCTGGGGGGTGGAGGTGCTGGGAGACATGGGTGGGGGCCTGGTGGAGGCTGCCCCTGGTGACTGGGGGGTGGGGGTGGTGGGAGACATGGGTGGGGGCCTGGTGGAGGCAGCCCCTGGTGGCTGGGGCGTGGGGGTGGTGGGAGACATAGGTGGGGGCCTGGTGGAGGCTGCCCCTGGTGGCTGGGGGGTGGGGGTGGTGGGAGACATGGGTGGGGGCCTGGTGGAGGCTGCCCCTGGTGGCTGGGCGGTGGGGGTGCTGGGAGACATGGGTGGGGGCCTGGTGGTGGGTGCCCCTGGTGGCTGGGGGGTGGGGGTGCTGGGAAACATGGGTGGGGGCCTGGTGGTGGGTGCCCCTGCACTGCTGGGGGGTGGGTGGGGTGGTGGGAGACATGGGTGGGGGACTGGTGGAGGCTGCCCCTGGTGGCTGGGGGTGGGGGTGCTGGGAGACATGGGTGGGGGCCTGGTGGAGGCTGCCCCTGCACTGCTGGGGGGTGGGGGTGGTGGGAGACATGGGTGGGGGCCTGGTGGAGGCTGCCCCTGGTGGCTGGGGGGTGGGGTGTGGTGGGGAACATGAGTTGGACATGGTTGGGGGCCTGCTGGCAGGTGCCCCACAGTGCTGGGGGGTGGGGGTGGTGGGAGACATGGGTGGGGGCCTGGTGGAGGCTGCCCCTGGTGGCTGGGGGGTGGGGGCCTGATGGAGGCTGCCCCTGGTGACTGGAGGGTGGGGGTGCTTGGAGACATTGGTGGGGGCCTGGTGGGGGGTGGGGGTGCTGGGAGACATGGGTGGGGGCCTGGTGGAGGCTGCCCCTGGTGGCTGGGGGGTGGGGGCCTGATGGAGGCTGCCCCTGGTGACTGGAGGGTGGGGGTGCTTGGAGACATTGGTGGGGGCCTGGTGGGGGGTGGGGGTGCTGGGAGACATGGGTGGGGGCCTGGTGGAGGCTGCCCCTGGTGGCAGGGGGGTGGGGGTGCTGGGAGACATGGGTGGGGGCCGGGTGGGGGTGGGGGTGCTGGAGACATGGGTGGGGGCCTGGTGGAGGCTGCCCCTGGTGGCTGGGGGGTGGGGGTGCTGGGAGACATGGGTGGGGGCCTGGTGGTGGGTGCCCCTGCACTGCTGGGGGGTGGGGGTGGTGGGAGACATGGGTGGGGGCCTGGTGGAGGGTGCCCCTGCACTGCTGGGGGGGGTGCTGGGATACATGGGTGGGGGCCTGGTGGAGGCTGCCCCTGGTGACTGGGGGGTGGGGGTGGTGGGAGACATGGGTGGGGGCCTTGTGGAGGCTGCCCCTGGTGGCTGGGGGTGGGGGTGGTGGGAGACATGGGTGGGGGCCTGGTGGAGGCTGCCCCTGGTGGCTGGGGGGTGGGGGTGGTGGGAGACATGGGTGGGGGCCTGGTGGAGGCTGCCCCTGGGGGGTGGGGGGTGGGGGTGCTGGGAGACATGGGTGGGGGCCTTTTGGAGGCTGCCCCTGCACTGCTGGGGGGTGGGGGTGGTGGGAGACATGGGGGGGGGCCTGGTGTAGGCTGCCCCTGGCGGCTGGGGGGTGGGGGTGCTGGGAGACAATGGTGGGGGCCATGGTGGTGCGTGCCCCTGGTGGCTGGGGTGTGGGGGTGCTGGGAGACATGGGTGGGGGCCTGGTGGCGGGTGCCCCTGCACTGCTGGGGGGTGGGGGGGTTGAATGACATGGGTGGGGGCCTGGTGGAGGCTGACCCTGGTGGCTGGGGGGTGGGGTGCTGGGAGACATGGGTGGGGGCCTGGTGGAGGCTGCCCCTGCACTGCTGGGGGGTGGGGGTGGTGGGAGACATGGGTGGGGGCCTGGTGGAGGCTGCCCCTGGTGGCTGGGGGTGCTGGGAGACATGGGTGGGGGCCCGGTGGAGGCTGCCCCTGGTGGCTGGGGGGTGGGGTGGTGGGGAACATGAGTTGTACATGGGTGGGGGCCTGCTGGCAGGTGCCCCACAGTGCTGCGGGGTGGGGGTGGTGGGAGACATGGGTGGGGGCCTGGTGGAGGCTGCCCCTGGTGGACTGGGGGTGGGGGTGGTGGGAGACATGGGTGGGGGCCTGGTGGAGGCTGCCCCTGGTGGCTGGGGGGTGGGGGTGCTGGGAGACATGGGTGGGGGCCTGGTGGAGGCTGCCCCTGGGGGGTGGGGGGTGGGGGTGCTGGGAGACATGGGTGGGGGCCTGGTGGTGGGTGCCCCTGCACTGCTGGGGGTGGGGGTGGTGGGAGACATGGGTGGGGGCCTGGTGGAGGGTGCCCCTGCACTGCTGGGGGGTGGGTGTGGTGGGGAACATGAGTTGGACATGGGTGGGGCCTTGTGGAGGCTGCCCCTGGTGTCTGGGGGGTGGGGGTGGTGGGAGACATGGGTGGGGGCCTGGTGGAGGCTGCCCCTGGTGGCTGGGGGGTGGGGGTGGTGGGAGACATGGGTGGGGGCCTGGTGGAGGCTGCCCCTGGGGGGTGGGGGTGGGGGTGCTGGTAGACATGGGTGGGGCCTGGTGGAGGCTGCCCCTGGTGGCTGGGGGGTGGGGGTGCTGAGAGACATGGGTGGGGGCCTGCTGGCAGGTGCCCCACAGTGCTGGGGTGTGGGGTGGTGGGAGACATGGGTGGGGGCCTGGTGGAGGCTGCTCCTGGTGGCTGGGGGGTGGGGGTGCTGGGAGACATGGGTGGGGGCCTGATGGAGGCTGCCCCTGGTGACTGTGGGGTGGGGTTTGCTGGGAGACATGGGTGGGGGGCCTGGTGGAGGCTGCCCCTGGTGGCTGGGGGGTGGGGGTGCTGGGAGACATGGGTGGGGGCCTGGTGGTGGGTGCCCCTGCACTGCTGGGGGGTGGGGGTGGTGGGGAGACATGGGTGGGGGCCTGGTGGAGGGTGCCGCTGCACTGCTGGGGGTGGGGGTGCTGGGATACGTGGGTGGGGGCCTGGTGGAGGCTTCCCCTGGTGACTGGGGGGTGGGGGTGGTGGGAGACATGGGTGGGGGCCTTGTGGAGGCTGCCCCTGGTGGCTGGGGGGTGGGGGTGGTGGGAGACATGGGTGGGGGCCTGGTGGAGGCTGCCCCTGGTGGCTGGGGGGTGGGGGTGGTGAGAGGACATGGGTGGGGGCCTGGTGGAGGCTGCCCCTGGGGGTTGGGGGGTGGGGGTGCTGGGAGACATGGGTGGGGGCCTGGTGGAGGCTGTCCCTGGTGGCTGGGGGGTGGGGGTGCTGGGAGACATGGGTGGGGGCTGGTGGTGGGTGCCCCTGCACTGCTGGGAGGTGGGGGTGGTGGGAGACATGGGTGGGGGCCTGGTGGAGGTTGCCCCTGCACTGCTGGGGGATGGGGGTGCTGGGATACATGGGTGGGGGCCTGGGGGGAGGCTGCCCCTGGTGACTGGGGGATGGGGGTGGTGGGAGACATGGGTGGGGGCCTTGTGGAGGCTGCCCCTGGTGGCTGGGGGGTGGGGGTGGTGGGAGACATGGGTGGGGGCCTGGTGGAGGCTGCCCCTGGTGGCTGGGGGGGTGGGGGTGGTGGGAGACATGGGTGGGGGCCTGGTGGAGGCTGCCCCTGGGGGGTGGGGGGTGGGGGTGCTGGGAGACATGGGTGGGGGCCTGGTGGAGGCTGCCCCTGCACTGCTGGGGGGTGGGGGGGGTGGGAGACATGGGTGGGGGCCTGGTGGAGGCTGCCCCTGGTGGCTGGGGGGTGGGGGTGCTGGGAGACAATGGTGGGGGCCTGGTGGTGGGTGCCTCTGGTGGCTGGGGGTGGGGGTGCTGGAGACATGGGTGGGGGCCTGGTGGTGGGTGCCCCTGCACTGCTGGGGGGTGGGGGGGTTGGATGACATGGGTGGTGGCCTGGTGGAGGCTGCCCCTGGTGGCTGGGGGGTGGGGTGCTGGGAGACATGGGTGGGGGCCTGGTGGAGGCTGCCCCTGCACTGCTGGGGGGTGGGGGTGGTGGGAGACATGGGTGGGGGCCTGGTGGAGGCTGCCCCTGGTGGCTGGGGGGTGGGTGTGCTGGGAGACATGGGTGGGGCCTGGTGGAGGCTGCCCCTGGTGGCTGGGGGGTGGGGGTGGTGGGGAACATGAGTTGGACATGGGTGGGGGCCTGCTGGCAGGTGCCCCACAGTGCTGCGGGGTGGGGGTGGTGGGAGACATGGGTGGGGGCCTGGTGGAGGCTGCCCCTGGTGACTGGGGGGTGGGGGTGGTGGGAGACATGGGTGGGGGCCTGGTGGAGGCTGCCCCTGGTGGCTGGGGGGTGGGGGTGCTGGTAGACATGGGTGGGGGCCTGGTGGAGGCTGCCCCTGGTGGCTGGGGGCTGGGGGTGCTGGGAGACAATGGTGGGGGCCTGGTGGTGGGTGCCCCTGGTGGCTGGGGGGTGGGGGTGCTGGGAGACATGTGTGGGGGCCTGGTGGAGGCTGCCCCTGGTGGCTGGGGGGTGGGGTGCTGGGAGACATGGGTGGGGGCCTGGTGGATGCTGCCCCTGCACTGCTGGGGGGTGGGGGTGGTGGGAGACATGGGTGGGGGCCTGGTGGAGGCTGCCCCTGGTGGCTGGGGGGTGGGGGTGCTGGGAGACATGGGTGGGGGCCTGGTGGAGGCTGCCCCTGGTGGCTGGGCGGTGGGGGTGGTGGGGAACATGAGTTGGACATGGGTGGGGGCCTGCTGGCAGGTGCCCCACAGTGCTGCGGGGTGGGGGTGGTGGGAGATATGGGTGGGGGCCTGGTGGAGGCTGCCCCTGGTGACTGGGGGGTGGGGGTGGTGGGAGACATGAGTGGGGGCCTGGTGGAGGCTGCCCCTGGTGGCTGGGGGGTGGGGGTGCTGGGAGACATGGGTGGGGGCCTGGTGGAGGCTGCCCCTGGGGGGTGGGGGGTGGGGGTGCTGGGAGACATGGGTGGTGGCCTGGTGGAGAATGCCCCTGCACTGCTGGGGGTGGGGGTGGTGGGAGACATGGGTGGGGGCCTGGTGGAGGCTGCCCCTCGTGGCTGGGGGGTGGGGGTGGTGGGAGACATGGGTGGGGGCCTGGTGGAGGCTGCTCCTGGGGGATGGGGGGTGGGGTGCTGGGAGACATGGGTGGGGGCCTGGTGGAGGCTGCCCCTGCACTGCTAGGGGGTGGGGGGGGGGTGGGAGACATGGGTGGGGGCCTGGTGGAGGCGCCCCTGGTGGCTGGGGGTGGGGGTGCTGGCAGACATGGGTGGGGGCCTGGTGGAGTCTGCCCCTGCACTGCCGGGGGGTGGGGGTGGTGGGAGACATCGGTGGGGGCCTGTTGGAGGCTGCTCCTGCACTGCTGGGGGTGGGGGTGGTGGTAGACGGGTCGGGGCCTGTTGGAGGCTGCCCCTGGTGGAAGGGGGGTGGGGGTGGTGGTGAACATGGGTGCTGGGAGACATGGGTGGGGGCCTGGTGGAGGCTGCCCCTGGTGGCTGGGGGGTGGGGGTGCTGGGAGACAATGGTGGGGGCCTGGTGGTGGGTGCCCCTGGTGGCTGGGGGGTGGGGGTGGTGGGAGACATGGGTGGGGGCCTGGTGGAGGCTGCCCCTGGGGGGTGGGGGGTGGGGGTGCTGGGAGACATGGGTGGGGGCCTGGTGGAGGCTGCCCCTGCACTGCTGGGGGGTGGGGGGGGTGGGAGACATGGGTGGGGGCCTGGTGGAGGCTGCCCCTGGTGGCTGGGGGGTGGGGGTGCTGGGAGACAATGGTGGGGGCCTGGTGGTGGGTGCCTCTGGTGGCTGGGGGGTGGGGGTGCTGGGAGACATGGGTGGGGGCCTGGTGGTGGGTGCCCCTGCACTGCTGGGGGTGGGGGGGTTGGATGACATGGGTGGTGGCCTGGTGGAGGCTGCCCCTGGTGGCTGGGGGGTGGGGTGCTGGGAGACATGGGTGGGGGCCTGGTGGAGGCTGCCCCTGCACTGCTGGGGGGTGGGGGTGGTGGGAGACATGGGTGGGGGCCTGGTGGAGGCTGCCCCTGGTGGCTGGGGGGTGGGTGTGCTGGGAGACATGGGTGGGGCCTGGTGGAGGCTGCCCCTGGTGGCTGGGGGGTGGGGGTGGTGGGGAACATGAGTTGGACATGGGTGGGGGCCTGCTGGCAGGTGCCCCACAGTGCTGCGGGGTGGGGGTGGTGGGAGACATGGGTGGGGGCCTGGTGGAGGCTGCCCCTGGTGACTGGGGGGTGGGGGTGGTGGGAGACATGGGTGGGGGCCTGGTGGAGGCTGCCCCTGGTGGCTGGGGGGTGGGGGTGCTGGTAGACATGGGTGGGGGCCTGGTGGAGGCTGCCCTGGTGGCTGGGGGCTGGGGGTGCTGGGAGACAATGGTGGGGGCCTGGTGGTGGGTGCCCCTGGTGGCTGGGGGTGGGGGTGCTGGGAGACATGTGTGGGGGCCTGGTGGAGGCTGCCCCTGGTGGCTGGGGGGTGGGGTGCTGGGAGACAGGGTGGGGGCCTGGTGGATGCTGCCCCTGCACTGCTGGGGGGTGGGGGTGGTGGGAGACATGGGTGGGGGCCTGGTGGAGGCTGCCCCTGGTGGCTGGGGGGTGGGGGTGCTGGGAGACATGGGTGGGGGCCTGGTGGAGGCTGCCCCTGGTGGCTGGGCGGTGGGGGTGGTGGGGAACATGAGTTGGACATGGGTGGGGGCCTGCTGGCAGGTGCCCCACAGTGCTGCGGGGTGGGGGTGGTGGGAGACATGGGTGGGGGCCTGGTGGAGGCTGCCCCTGGTGACTGGGGGGTGGGGGTGGTGGGAGACATGAGTGGGGGCCTGGTGGAGGCTGCCCCTGGTGGCTGGGGGGTGGGGGTGCTGGGAGACATGGGTGGGGGCCTGGTGGAGGCTGCCCCTGGGGGGTGGGGGGTGGGGGTGCTGGGAGACATGGGTGGTGGCCTGGTGGAGAATGCCCCTGCACTGCTGGGGGTGGGGGTGGTGGGAGACATGGGTGGGGGCCTGGTGGAGGCTGCCCCTCGTGGCTGGGGGGTGGGGGTGGTGGGAGACATGGGTGGGGGCCTGGTGGAGGCTGCTCCTGGGGGATGGGGGGTGGGGGTGCTGGGAGACATGGGTGGGGGCCTGGTGGAGGCTGCCCCTGCACTGCTAGGGGGGGGGGGGGGGGGTGGGAGACATGGGTGGGGCCTGGTGGAGGCGCCCCTGGTGGCTGGGGGTGGGGGTGCTGGCAGACATGGGTGGGGGCCTGGTGGAGTCTGCCCCTGCACTGCCGGGGGGTGGGGGTGGTGGGAGACATCGGTGGGGGCCTGTTGGAGGCTGCTCCTGCACTGCTGGGGGTGGGGGTGGTGGTAGACGGGTCGGGGCCTGTTGGAGGCTGCCCCTGGTGGAAGGGGGGTGGGGGTGGTGGTGAACATGGGTGCTGGGAGACATGGGTGGGGGCCTGGTGGAGGCTGCCCCTGGTGGCTGGGGGGTGGGGGTGCTGGGAGACAATGGTGGGGGCCTGGTGGTGGGTGCCCCTGGTGGCTGGGGGGTGGGGGTGCTGGGAGACATGTGTGGGGGCCTGGTGGTGGGTGCCCCTGCACTGCTGGGGGGTGGGGGGGTTGGATGACATGGGTGGGGGCCTGGTGGAGGCTGCCACTGGTGGCTGGGGGGTGGGGTGCTGGGAGACATGGGTGGGGGCCTGGTGGATGCTGCCCCTGCACTGCTGGGGGGTGGGGGTGGTGGGAGACATGGGTGGGGGCCTGGTGGAGGCTGCCCCTGGTGGCTGGGGGGTGGGGGTGCTGGGAGACATGGGTGGGGGCCTGGTGGAGGCTGCCCCTGGGGGGTGGGGGGTGAGGGTGCTGGGAGACATGGGTGGGGGCCTGGTGGAGAATGCCCCTGCACTGCTGGGGGTGGGGGTGGTGGGAGACATGGGTGGGGGCCTGGTGGAGGCTGCCCCTCGTGGCTGGGGGGTGGGGGTGGTGGGAGACATGGGTGGGGGCCTGGTGGAGGCTGCTCCAGGGGGATGGGGGGTGGGGGTGCTGGGAGACATGGGTGGGGGCCTGGTGGAGGCTGCCCCTGCACTGCTAGGGGGTGGGGGGTGGGAGACATGGGTGGGGGCCTGGTGGAGGCGCCCCTGGTGGCTGGGGGTGGGGGTGCTGGCAGACATGGGTGGGGGCCTGGTGGAGTCTGCCCCTGCACTGCTGGGGGGTGGGGGTGGTGGGAGACATGGGTGGGGGCCTGTTGGAGGCTGCTCCTGCACTGCTGGGGGTGGGGGTGGTGGGAGACATGGGTGGGGGCCTGTTGGAGGCTGCCCCTGGTGGAAGGGGGGTGGGGGTGGTGGTGAACAAGGGTTGGACATGGGTGGGGGCCTGCTGGCAGGTGCCCCACAGTGCTGGGGGGTGGGGGTGGTGGGAGACATGGGTGGGGGCCTGGTGGAGGCTGCCCCTGGTGACTGGGGGGTGGGGGTGGTGGGAGACATGGGTGGGGGTCTGGTGGAGGCTGCCCCTGGTGGCTGGGGGGTGGGGGTGCTGGGAGACAAGGGTGGGGGCCTGGTGGAGGCTGCCCCTGCACTGCTGGGGGGTGGGGGTGGTGGGAGACATGGGTGGGGGCCTGGTGGTGGGTGCCCCTGGTGGCTGGGGGGTGGGGGTGCTGGGAGACATGGGTGGGGGCCTGGTGGAGGCTGCTCCTGCACTGCTGGGGGGTGGGGGTGGTGGGAGACATGGGTGGGGGCCTGGTGGAGGCTGCCCCTCGTGGCTGGGGGGTGGGGGTGGTGGGAGACATGGGTGGGGGCCTGGTGGAGGCTGCTCCTGGGGGATGGGGGGTGGGGGTGCTGGGAGACATGGGTGGGGGCCTGGTGGAGGCTGCCCCTGCACTGCTAGGGGGTGGGGGGGTGGGAGACATGGGTGGGGGCCTGGTGGAGGCTGCCCCTGGTGGCTGGGGGTGGGGGTGCTGGCAGACATGGGTGGGGGGCTGGTGGAGTCTGCCCCTGCACTGCTGGGGGGTGGGGGTGGTGGGAGACATGGGTGGGGGCCTGGTGGAGGCTGCCTCTGGTGGCTGGGGGGTGGGGGTGCTGGGAGACATGGGTGGGGGCCTGGTGGTGGGTGCCCCTGGTGGCTGGGGGGTGTGGGTGCTGGGAGACATGGGGGGGGCCTGGTGGAGGCTGCCCCTGGTAACTGGGGGGTGGGGGTGCTGGGAGACATGGGTGGGGGCCTGGTGGAGGCTGCCCCTGGTGGCTGGGGGGTGGGGGTGGTGGGAGGGTATGAGTGGGGGCCTGGTGGAGGCTGCCCCTGGTGACTGGGGGGTGGGGGTGGTGTGAGACATGGGTGGGGGCCTGGTGGAAGCTGCCCCTGGTGGCTGGGGGGTGGGGGTGGTGGGAGACATAGGTGGGGGCCTGGTGGAGGCTGCCCCTGGTGGCTGGGGGGTGGGGGTGGTGGGAGACATGGGTGGGGGCCTGGTGGAGGCTGCCCCTGGGGGGTGGGGGGTGGGGGTGCTGGGAGACATGGGTGGGGCCCTGGTGGAGGCTGCCCTGGTGGCTGGGGGTGGGGTGCTGGGAGACATGGGTGGGGGCCTGGTGGTGGGTGCCCCTGGTGGCTGGGGGTGGGGATGCTGGGGGACATGGGTGGGGGCCTGGTGGTGGGTGCCCCTGCACTGCTGGGGGGGTGGAGGTGGTGGGAGACATGGGTGGGGGCCTGGTGGAGGCTGCCCCTGGTGGCTGGGGGTGGGGGTGCTGGGAGACATGGTTGGGGGCCTGGTGGAGGCTGCCCCTGCACTGCCGGGGGGTGGGGGTGGTGGGAGACATGGGTGGCGGCCTGGTGGAGGCTGCCCCTGGTGGCTGGGGGGTGGGGGTGCTGGGAGACATGGGTGGGGGCCTGGTGGTGGGTGCCCCTGGTGGCTGGGGGGTGGGGGTAGTGGGGAACATGAGTTGGACATGGGTGGGGGCCTGCTGGCAGGTGCCCCACAGTGCTGGGGGTGGGGGTGGTGGGAGACATGGGTGGGGGCCTGGTGGAGGCTGCCCCTGGTGGCTGGGGGGTGGGGGTGCTGGGAGACATGGGTGGGGGCCTGATGGAGGCTGCCCCTGGTGACTGGGGGTGGGGGTGCTGGGAGACATTGGTGGGGGCCTGGTGGAGGCTGCCCCTGGTGGCTGGGGTGTGGGGGTGCTGGGAGACATGGGTGGGGGCCTGGTGGTGGGTGCCCCTGCACTGCTGGGGGGTGGGGGTGGTGGGAGACATGGGTGGGGGACTGGTGGAGGCTGCTCCTGCACTGCTGGGGGGTGGGGGTGGTGGGAGACATGGGCGGGGGGCTGCTGGCAGGTGCCCCACAGTGCTGGCGGGTGGGGGTGGTGGGGAACATGAGTTGGACATGGGTGGGGGCCTGCTGGCAGGTGCCCCAGAGTGCTGGGGGGTGGGGGGGTGGGAGACATGGGTAGAGGCCTGGTGGAGGCTGCCCCTGGTGACTGGGGGTGGGGGTGGTGGGAGACATGGGTGGGGGCCTGGTGGAGGCTGCCCCTGGGGGGTGGGGGTGGGGGTGCTGGGAGACATGGGTGGGAGCCTGGTGGAGGCTGCCCCTGCACTGCTGGGGGGTGGGGTTGGTGGGAGACATGGGTGGGGGCCTGATGGAGGCTGCCCCTGGTGGCTGGGGGGTGGGGGGCTGGGAGACATGGGTGGGGGCCTGGTGGTGGGTGGCCCTGGTGGCTGGGGGGTGGGGGTGGTGGGGAATATGAGTTGGACATGGGTGGGGGCCTGCTGGCAGGTGCCCCACAGTGCTGGGGGGTGGGGTGGTGGGAGACAAGGGTGGGGGCCTGGTGGAGGCTGCCCCTGGTGGCTGGGGGGTGGGGGTGCTGGGAGACATGGGTGGGGGCCTGGTGAAGGCTGCCCCTGGTGACTGGGGGGTGGGGGTGCTGGGAGACATGGGTGGGGGCCTGGTGGAGGCTGCCCCTGGGGGGTGGGGGGTGGGGGTGCTGGGAGACATGGGTGGGGGCCTGGTGGTGGGTGCCCCTGCACTGCTGGGGGGTGGGGGTGGTGGGAGACATGGGTGGGGGCCTGGTGGAGGGTGCCCCTGCACTGCTGGGGGGTGGAGGTGCTGGGAGACATGGGGGGGGGCCTGGTGGAGGCTGCCCCTGGTGACTGGGGGTGGGGGTGCTGGGAGACATGGGTGGGGGCCTGATGGAGGCTGCCCCTGGTGACTGGGGGGTCGGGGTGCTGGGAGACATGGGTGGGGGCCGGGTAGTGGGTGCCCCTGCACTGCTGGGGGGTGGGGGGTGGTGGGAGACATGGGGTGGGGGCCTGGTGGTGGGTGCCCCTGGTGGCTGGGGGGTGGGGGTGCTGGGAGACATGGGTGGGGGCCTGGTGGAGGCTGCTCCTGGACTGCTGGGGGGTGGGGGTGGTGGGAGACATGGGTGGGGGCCTGCTGGCAGGTGCCCCCCAGTGCTGGGGGGTGGGGGGTGGTGGGGAACATGAGTTGGACATGGGTGGGGGCCTGCTGGCAGGTGCCCCACAGTGCTGGGGGGTGGGGAGGTGGGAGACATGGGTGGGGGCCTGGTGGAGGCTTCCCCTGGTGACTGGGGGGTGGGGGTGGTGGGAGACATGGGTGGGGGCCTGGTGGAGGCTGCTGCCCTGGGGGTGGGGGGTGGGGGTGCTGGGAGACATGGGTGGGAGCCTGGTGGAGGCTGCCCCTGCACTGCTGGGTGGTGGGGTGGTGGGAGACATGGGTGGGGGCCTGGTGGTGGGTGGCCCTGGTGGCTGGGGGGTGGGGGCTGGGAGACATGGGTGGGGGCCTGGTGGTGGGTGGCCCTGGTGGCTGGGGGGTGGGGGTGGTGGGGAACATGAGTTGGACATGGGTGGGGGCCTGCTGGCAGGTGCCCCACAGTGCTGGGGGGTGGGGGTGGTGGTGGGAGACATGGGTGGGGGCCTGGTGGAGGCTGCCCCTGGTGGCTTGGGGTGGGGGTGTTGGGAGACATGGGTGGGGGCCTGGTGAAGGCTGCCCCTGGTGACTGGGGGCTGGGGGTGCTGGGAGACATGGGAGGGGGCCTGGTGGAGGCTGCCCCTGGGGGGTGGGGGTGGGGGTGCTGGGAGACATGGGTGGGGGCCTGGTGGTGGGTGCCCCTGCACTTCTGGGGGGTGGGGGTGGTGGGAGACATGGGTGGGGGCCTGGTGGAGGGTGCCCCTGCACTGCTGGGGGGTGGAGGTGCTGGGAGACATGGGTGGGGGCCTGGTGGAGGCTGCCCCTGGTGACTGGGGGGTGGGGGTGGTGGGAGACATGGGTGGGGGCCTGGTGGAGGCAGCCCCTGGTGGCTGGGGCGTGGGGGTGGTGGGAGACATAGGTGGGGGCCTGGTGGAGGCTGCCCCTGGTGGCTGGGGGGTGGGGGTGGTGGGAGACATGGGTGGGGGCGTGGTGGAGGCTGCCCCTGGTGGCTGGGCGGTGGGGGTGCTGGGAGACATGGGTGGGGGCCTGGGTGGTGGGTGCCCCTGGTGGCTGGGGGGTGGGGGTGCTGGGAAACATGGGTGGGGGCCTGGTGGTGGGTGCCCCTGCACTGCTGGGGGGTGGGGGTGGTGGGAGACATGGGTGGGGGGACTGGTGGAGGCTGCCCCTGGTGGCTGGGGGTGGGGGTGCTGGGAGACATGGGTGGGGGCCTAGTGGAGGCTGCCCCTGCACTGCTGGGGGGTGGGGGTGGTGGGAGACATGGGTGGGGGGCCTGGTGGAGGCTGCCCCTGGTGGCTGGGGGTCGGGGTGCTGGGAGACATGGGTGGGGGCCTGGTGGTGGGTGCCCCTGGTGGCTGGGGGGTGGGTGTGGTGGGGAACATGAGTTGGACATGGTTGGGGGCCTGCTGGCAGGTGCCCCACAGTGCTGGGGGGTGGGGGTGGTGGGAGACATGGGTGGGGGCCTGGTGGAGGCTGCCCCTGGTGGCTGGGGGGTGGGGGCCTGATGGAGGCTGCCCCTGGTGACTGGAGGGTGGGGGTGCTTGGAGACATTGGTGGGGGCCTGGTGGGGGGTGGGGGTGCTGGGAGACATGGGTGGGGGCCTGGTGGAGGCTGCCCCTGGTGGCAGGGGGGTGGGGGTGCTGGGAGACATGGGTGGGGGCCGGGTGGGGGGTGGGGGTGCTGGGAGACATGGGTGGGGGCCTGGTGGAGGCTTCCCCTGGTGGCTGGGGGGTGGGGGTGCTGGGAGACATGGGTGGGGGCCTGGTGGTGGGTGCCCCTGCACTGCTGGGGGGTGGGGGTGGTGGGAGACATGGGTGGGGGCCTGGTGGAGGGTGCCCCTGCACTGCTGGGGGGGGGTGCTGGGATACATGGGTGGGGGCCTGGTGGAGGCTGCCCCTGGTGACTGGGGGGTGGGGGGGTGGTGGGAGACATGGGTGGGGGCCTTGTGGAGGCTGCCCCTGGTGGCTGGGGGTGGGGGTGGTGGGAGACATGGGTGGGGGCCTGGTGGAGGCTGCCCCTGGTGGCTGGGGGGTGGGGGTGGTGGGAGACATGGGGGGGGGCCTGGTATAGGCTGCCCCTGGGGGGTGGGGGGTGGGGGTGCTGGGAGACATGGGTGGGGGCCTTTTGGAGGCTGCCCCTGCACTGCTGGGGGGTGGGGGTGGTGGGAGACATGGGTGGGGGCCTGGTGGAGGCTGCCCCTGGTGGCTGGGGGGTGGGGGTGCTGGGAGACAATGGTGGGGGCCTGGTGGTGGGTGCCCCTGGTGGCTGGGGTGTGGGGGTGCTGGGAGACATGGGTGGGGGCCTGGTGGCGGGTGCCCCTGCACTGCTGGGGGGTGGGGGGGTTGAATGACATGGGTGGGGGCCTGGTGGAGGCTGCCCCTGGTGGCTGGGGGGTGGGGGTGCTGGGAGACATGGGTGGGGGCCTGGTGGAGGCTGCCCCTGCACTGCTGGGGGGTGGGGGGTGGTGGGAGACATGGGTGGGGGCCTGGTGGAGGCTGCCCCTGGTGGCTGGGGGTGCTGGGAGACATGGGTGGGGGCCCGGTGGAGGCTGCCCCTGGTGGCTGGGGGGTGGGGGGTGGTGGGGAACATGAGTTGTACATGGGTGGGGGCCTGCTGGCAGGTGCCCCACAGTGCTGCGGGGTGGGGGTGGTGGGAGACATGGGTGGGGGCCTGGTGGAGGCTGCCCCTGGTGACTGGGGGGTGGGGGGGTGGGAGACATGGGTGGGGGCCTGGTGGAGGCTGCCCCTGGTGGCTGGGGGGTGGGGGTTGCTGGGAGACATGGGTGGGGGCCTGGTGGAGGCTGCCCCTGGGGGGTGGGGGGTGGGGGTGCTGGGAGACATGGGTGGGGGCCTGGTGGAGAATGCCCCTGCACTGCTGGGGGTGGGGGTGGTCGGAGACATGGGTGGGGGCCTGGTGGAGGCTGCCCCTCGTGGCTGGGGGTGGGGGTGCTGGGAGACATGGGTGGGGGCCTGGTGGTGGGTGCCCCTGGTGGCTGGGGGGTGGGGGTGGTGGGGAACATGAGTTGGACATGGGTGGGGGGCCCGCTGGCAGGTGCCCCACAGTGCTGCGGGGTGGGGGTGGTGGGAGACATGGGTGGGGGCCTGGTGGAGGCTGCCCCTGGTGACTGGGGGGTGGGGGTGGTGGGAGACATGGGTGGGGGCCTGGTGGAGGCTGCCCCTGGTGGCTGGGGGGTGGGGGTGCTGGGAGACATGGGTGGGGGCCTGGTGGAGGCTGTCCCTGGGGGGTGGGGGTGCTGGGAGACATGGGTGGGGGCCTGGTGGAGAATGCCCCTGCACTGCTGGGGGTGGGGGTGGTCGGAGACATGGGTGGGGGCCTGGTGGAGGCTGCCCCTGGTGGCTGGGGGGTGGGGGTGCTGGGAGACATGGGTGGGGGCCTGGTGGTGGGTGCCCCTGGTGGCTGGGGGGTGGGGGTGCTGGGAGACATGGGTGGGGGCCTGGTGGAGGCTGCTCCTGCACTGCTGGGGGGTGGGGGTGGTGGGAGACATGGGTGGGGGCCTGGTGGAGGCTGCCCTCGTGGCTGGGGGGTGGGGGTGGTGGGAGACATGGGTGGGGGCCTGGTGGAGGCTGCTCCTGTGGGATGGTGGGTGGGGTGCTGGGAGACATGGGTGGGGGCCTGGTGGAGGCTGCCCTGCACTGCTAGGGGGTGGGGGGTGGGAGACATGGGTGGGGGCCTGGTGGAGGCTGCCCCTGGTGGCTGGGGGTGGGGGTGCTGGCAGACATGGGTGGGGGCCTGGTGGAGTCTGCCCCTGCACTGCTGGGGGGTGGGGGTGGTGGGAGACATGGGTGGGAGCCTGGTGGAGGCTGCCTCTGGTGGCTGGGGGGTGGGGGTGCTGGGAGACATGGGTGGGGGCCTGGTGGTGGGTGCCCCTGGTGGCTGGGGGGTGTGGGTGCTGGGAGGCATGGGTGGGGGCCTGGTGGAGGCTGCCCCTGGTGACTGGGGGTGGGGGTGCTGGGAGACATGGGTGGGGGCCTGGTGGAGGCTGCCCATGGTGGCTGGGGGGTGGGGGTGGTGGGAGGCATGAGTGGGGGCCTGGTGGAGGCTGCCCTGGTGACTGGGGGGTGGGGGTGGTGGGAGACATGGGTGGGGGCCTGGTGGAGGCTGCCCCTGGTGGCGGGGGGGTGGGGGTGGTGGGAGACATAGGTGGGGGCCTGGTGGAGGCTGCCCCTGGTGGCTGGGGGGTGGGGGTGGTGGGAGACATGGGTGGGGGCCTGGTGGAGGCTGCCCCTGGGGGGTGGGGGGTGGGGGTGCTGGGAGACATGGGTGGGGCCCTGGGTGGAGGCTGCCCCTGCACTGCTGGGGGGTGGGGGTGGTGGGAGACATGGGTGGGGGCCTGGTGGAGGCTGCCCCTGGTGGCTGGGGGTGGGGGTGCTGGGAGACATGGGTGGGGGCCTGGTGGTGGGTGCCCCTTGTGGCTGGGGTGTGGGGGCGCTGGGAGACATGGGTGGGGGCCTGGTGGTGGGTGCCCCTGCACTGCTGGGGGGGTGGGGGTGGTGGGAGACATGGGTGGGGGCCTGGTGGAGGCTGCCCTTGGTGGCTGGGGGTGGGGGTGCTGGGAGACATGGGTGGGGGCCTGGTGGAGGCTGCCCCTGCACTGCTGGGGGGTGGGGGCGGTGGGAGACATGGGTGGGGGCCTGGTGGGAGGCTGCCCCTGGTGGCTGGGGGGTGGGGGTGCTGGGAGACATGGGTGGGGGCCTGTTGGTGGGTGCTCCTGGTGGCTGGGGGGTGGGGGTAGTGGGGAACATGATTTGGACATGGTGGGGGCCTGCTGGCAGGTGCCCCACAGTGCTGGGAGGTGGGGGTGGTGGGAGACATGGTGGGGGCCTGGTGGAGGCTGCCCTGGTGGCTGGGGGTGGGGGTGCTGGGAGACATGGTGGGGGCCTGATGGAGGCTGCCCCTGGTGCCGGGGGGGTGGGGTGCTGGGAGACATGGGTGAGGTCCTGGTGGAGGCTGCCCCTGTGGTGGCTGGGGGTGGGGGTGCTGGGAGACATGGGTGGGGCCTGGTGGTGGGTGCCCCTGCACTGCTGGGAGGTGGGGGTGGTGGGAGACATGGATGGGGCCTGGTGGTGGGTTGCCCCTGGGGGCTGGGGGGTGGGGGTTGCTGGAGACATGGGTT